>NC_088388.1:13625000-13930333 GCF_037993035.2 Macaca fascicularis
TTTCTAGTTTATGCATGTAAAGGTAGGTGTTCATAGTAGCCTTGACTAATCTTTTACATTTCTGTGGTATCAGTTGTAATTTCTCCCTTTTTGTTTCTAATTGAGCTTATTTGGATCTTCTGTCTTCTTTTCTTGGTTAATTTGGCTAATGTTCTATCAATTTTATTATTCTTTTCAAAGAATCAACTTTTTTATGGTATTTTTTTTTGTTTCAATTTCATTTAGTTCTGCTCTGATCTTTATTATTTTTTTCTTCTGCTGGGTTTGGGTTTGGATTGTTCTTCTTTCTCTAGTTCCCTGAAGTGTGACCTTAGGTTGTCTATATGTGCTCTTTCAGACTTTTTAATGTAGGTATTTAAGGCTATGAATTTTTTTTTAGCACTGTCTTTGCTGTATTCCAGAGGTTTTGATAGGTTGTGTCACTATTATTGTTCAGTTTAAAGAATTTTTACATTTCAATCTTGATTTCATTGTTGACTCAATGATCATTCAGAAGCAGGTTATTTAACTTCCAGGGATTTGCATGGCTTTGAGGGTTCCTTTTGGAGTTGATTTCCAATTTTATTCTACTGTGGTCTGAGAGAGTACTTGATATTATTTCAATTTTCTTTTTCTTTTTTTGAGATGGAGTCTTGCTCTGTCACCCAGGCTGGAGTGCAGTGGCATGATCTCGGCTCACTGCAAGCTCTGCCTCCCAGGTTCACATCATTCTCCTGCCTCAGCCTCCCAAGTAGCTGGAACTACAGGTGTGCGCCACCGTGCCCGGCTAATTTTTTGTATTTTTAGTAGAGATGGGGTTTCACCGTGTTAGCCAAGATGGTCTTGATCTCCTGACCTTGTGATCTGCCTGCCTCGGCCTCCCAAAGTGCTGGGATTACAGGTGTGAGCCACCGCACCCGGCCTCAATTTTCTTAAATTTATTGAGACTGGTTTAGTGGCCTATCATATGGTCTATCTTGGAGAAAGTTCCGTAATATGATGAGTAGAATGCATATTTTGCAATTGTTGGGTAGAATTGCTCTGCAAATATCTGTTAAACCCCTTTGTCCAGGGTATAGTTTAAATCTATTGTTTTTTGTCGACTTTCTGTCTTGATGACCTGTCGAGTGCTGTCAATGGAGTATTGAAGTACCCCACTCCTATTGTGTTGCTGTCTATCTCATTTCTTAGGTCTAGTAGTAATTGTTTTTTAAGTCCATTGTTAGGTTCCTATATATTTAGGATTGTGATATTTTCCCATTGGACTGGTTCTTTTATCATTGTATAACATCCTTCTTTGTCTTTGTTAACTGCTGTTGCCTTAAAGTCTGTTTTGTCTGCTAAAAGAATAACTACTCCTACTCACTTTTGGTGTCCATTTGCATGGAATATCTTATTGTACCCCTTTACCTTAAGCTTATATGAGTCCTATGTGTCAGATGGGTCTCCTGAACATGACAGAAACTTGGTTGGTGAATTCTTATACATATCGCCATCCTATATCTTTTAAGTGGACCATTTAGACCATTTACATTCAATGTTAGTATTGAGGTGTGAGGTACTATTCCATTCATGTTGCTATTAGTTGCCTGAAAACCTTGTTTTTTTCATTGTGTTACTGTTATGTAGGTCCTGTAAGATTCATGCTTCAAGGAGGTTCTATTTTTGTGATTTTGAAGATTTGTTTCAATATTTAGAGCTCCTCTTAGCTGTTCTTGTAGTGCTGGCTTGGTAGCGGTGAATTCTCTCTGCATTTGTTTGTCTGGAAAAGGCTATATCTTTCCCTCATTTATGAAACTTAGCTTTGCTGGATACAAAATTCTTGGCTAATAATTGTTTTGTTTAAGGAAGCTAAAAATAGGACCCCAATCCCTTCTAGCTGGTAGAGTTTCTGCTGAAAAATTTGCTATCAATCTGATAGGTTTTCCTTTATAGGTTATCTGATGCATTTTCCTCACAGTTCTTAAAATTATTTCCTTTTTCTTGACTTTAGATAACCTGATGACTATGTGCCTAGGCAATGATCTTTTTGCAATGAATTTCTTAGGTGTTCTTTGAGGTTCTTATATTGGATGTCTAGATCTCTAGCAAGGCTGGGGAAGTTTTCCTTGATTATTCTCTCAAATACGTTTTCCAAACCTTTAGATTTCTCTTCTTCCTTAAGAACACCAATTATTCTTAGGTTTGAAGATTTAACATAGTTCCAAACTTCTTTTTTTTTTTTTTTTTTAACAGAGGTTGTATCATTTCTTTTTTTTTTTTTTATTTATAGACAATGTGATTTTTTTTAAAATTTATTTATTATTATTATACTTTAAGTTCTAGGCTACATGTGCATAACGTGCAGGTTTGTTACATATGTATACTTGTGCCATGTTGGTGTGCTGCACCCATCAACTCGTCAGCACCCATCAACTCGTCATTTACATCAGGTATAACTCCCAATGCAATCCCTCCCCCCTCCCCCCTCCCCATGATAGGCCCCGGTGTGTGATGTTCCCCTTCCCGAGTCCAAGTGATCTCATTGTTCAGTTCCCACCTATGAGTGAGAACATGCGGTGTTTGGTTTTCTGTTCTTGTGATAGTTTGCTAAGCCATCCCATTACTGGGTATATACCCAAAGGATTATAAATTATGCTGCTATAAAGACACATGCACACGTATGTTTATTGCGGCACTATTCACAATAGCAAAGACTTGGAATCAACCCAAATGTCCATCAGTGACAGATTGGATTAAGAAAATGTGGCACATATACACCATGGAATACTATGCAGCCATAAAAAAGGATGAGTTTGTGTCCTTTGTAGGGACATGGATGCAGCTGGAAACCATCATTCTTAGTTCCAAACTTCTTAGAGGCTTTGTTCATTTTTTAAAATTCTTTTTCTTGTCTTTGATGGATTGAGTTAATTTGAAAACCTGTCTTTAAGCTCTGAAGTTCTTTCTTCTGCTTTTTCAATTCTGTTGCAGAGACTTTCCAGTGCATGTTGCATTTCTCTAAGTGTGTCCTTGATTTCCAGAAGTTGTGATTGTTTTTTATTTATGCTCTCCATTTCACTGAAGAAATTTCCTTTCATATTCTGTATCATGTTTTTGACTTCCTTAAGTTGAACTTCACCTTTCTCTGGTGCCTCCTTGATTAGCTTAATAGCTGACCTTCTGAATTATTTTTCTGGCAATTTGGATCTTTCATCTTGGTTTGGATCCATTGTTGGTGAACTGGTATGATCTTTTGGGGATGTTAAAGAACTTTGTTTCGTCATATTCCCAGAATTGTTTTTCTGATTCCTTCTCATTTGGGTAGACTATGTCAGAGGGAAGATCTGGGATTCAAGTGCTGCTGTTCAGATTCTTGTGTCTCACGGGGTGCTCCCTCGATGTGGTTTCCTCTAGATATGGGGCTTCCTAAGAGCCAAACTTTAGTGATTGTTTTTGCTCTTCTGGGTCTAGCCATCCAGAAGAACTACTGGGCTCCAGGCTGGTACTGGGGAGTGTCTGCAAAGAGTCCTGTGATGTGATCTGTCTTCAGGTCCTGCAACCATGGGTACCAGCACCTGCTCTGGTGGAGGTAGCAGGGGAGTGAAGTGGACTCTGTGAGGGTCCTTGGTTGTGTTTTTGTTTAGTGCGCTGGTTTTGTTTTGGTTGGTCTCCAGCCAGGAGGTGATTCTTTCAAGAGTGCATCAACGGTGGTCTTATAGGGAGGATGCAAACTTGCCCTAGGAACAGCTGATAAAGTACTCAGTTTTTTCAGGCAGTGAGCAGGGTCATAGAGCTCCTAAGAGATTATGACCTTTATCTTTGGCTACCATGGCAGGTAAGAGAAAGACCATCAGGTGGGAGCAGGCATAAGAGTATCTGAGTTCAGCCTCTTTTTGGGCAGGGTTTGCTATGGCTGCTATGTGGGCTGGGGGCATGGCTCCCAGTCTAATGGAGTTATATTCCCAGGGGGATTATGGCTGCCTCTGCTGAGTCATATAGGTCACCAGAGAAGTAGGGGAAAGCTGGGAGTCACAGGCCTCACCTTGCTCCCATGCAGCCCACAGTCCTAAAGGCCAGTCTCACTTGGGAGGGTTTTGATTATTGATTCAATCTTCACTAATATTGTTCTGTTCAGATTTTCTATTTCTTCAAGAATCAGTGTTGGTAGGTTATACGTTTCTAATCTTGGTCTATTGTATCCACTGCTGTAAGTGAAGCACTTAGAAGAAAGCCTGGTCTATAGTAGGTATTTAGTAAATTTTTGCTGAGTGAATGAACTAAAATATTTTTGGGAGATAGATATTACTGAGAAGTGTGTGGGAAAATGGAAGGAGGAATATTTAACTCTGTGCTATAAGACATAATATAAATTCCTTAGAAATCTCTGTTGAGTCCGGGTGTGGTGGCTCACGCCTGTAATCCCAGCACTTTGGGAGGCTGAGGCGAGCGGATCACAAGGTCAGGAGTTTGAGACCAGCCTGACCAACATGGTGAAACCCGGTCTGTACTAAAAATAGAAACAATTAGCCAGGTGTGGTGGCATGCGCCTGTAATCCCAGCTACTCGAGAGGCTAGGGAGGAGAATTGCTTGAACCCGGGAAGCGGATGTTGCAGCGAGCTGAGATTGCGCCATTGCACTCCAGCCTGTGCAACAAAGTGAGACTCCATCTCAAAAAACAAAAAACAAACAAACAAAGGAAATCCCTGTTGAATTCTTTCAAGTTCCTCTTGGGCTAGTAATGCCCTGATCTCTCTTCTTCTTTGTGGAACTACTTTTAATAGTTCCTCTATTGCCCCAGAAATGAAGTTCTGGCTCTCAGATTGCCTACATTATTGGGAAACCTGAGCTTTATAAGTAAGCTGAGCACTCATTAACCACTTACTATTTGTCGTTTGGAACCTTACCATTCTTTGACCCCCAATGTTTGCTCAACTAAATAAACTCTTTGTATGAAACAATTTTATAAGTAAATTTACCACTTTAAAATATCTTCAAAGATACAAGACTGAATTCTTCGACAGCAAGGATTATACGTTTTCACAGATGGCATCTCTAGCACATTGCTTGGCCACAGAAGCAGTCATTAAATATATTGAATGAATAAATAAATGCTCATCAGAAAAATAATTTACTCACAATTAAGAATGACAAAAGTGGAAATCCTGATATCAAGGCTATAGGCAAGTAGCTTGCTGAAAATGAAGCAGATTCATTAAGACATAAATATATCCAGATTTTTCCCAGAGCACAGTGGATCAGACCAATAATTATTTGAGCAGCCTATAAGAAAAGAATGTCAGAATCAATTATATGATACATACGTTTTAAGAGAGTTACAAATTAGGTGATGGAAAGGGAAGGGAGGGAGTATAGCTTCCATGTTTCTGAATCTCAGGAGTCTTTGCTACTATTCTTGTTCAGCCCTCAAAATTATCCAAAAACTGGGGAGAAGCCAAGGTGACAGAAGAAGGTAGCAGCCATAAAAGTGCTTAGAATTGCTACATGTAGTTCACACAGGAATTATGCATGATGGTTTTTAGCAACTGGTAGATGTATGGTTGCTTTCAGGCAAATGAAGGTGTTCTAGTGGCTTGTTTATGGGCCAGGTCAGCAAAATACATGGATCCAGCTCCTTTCCCTGATGTGTTTTTTACCATACCTATCAATCAGTTAATACAAAAATGGTTTTCTTGTGATAGCAATTTTGATTTTTAACACCATGGGGTGGGAGGAACACTTGCAATCAGTCCTGCTGAATCCTAAGATTCTCGCCCCTGTGATCTTAGGCACTTTCTTGAGCCATACAATCTCATAGTTTGGTTTTTGAGCTCACTCAAGTCCCCAATAATTAGGCTGTATTATGAAAAAATACGTAGCATACTAGGTTTGGTTGGGGAAAAAGAGTAGATAGTGGTCCAAAATATCAACTTCCTTGAGATAAATGTAGAGAAAGAGCATCGAGAGCATCGTGCTATGAGATGATCAATGTCCACAAAGCCCTATGATCTAGATTATCTCTTGACTATGACCCCGACCTTGTCATCTCCTTTAGGACCCAGTCTCAGCTTTATTTCAAACTCTTTATAGATATACACAGACAAAGGGAAAATCACAGCAGTAGGATTGCTGGGACTCAGTTTATCAACTCTTTCCTATTGGGTAACTGAGATAGAGGAATTGATGTCTCTTTCCTTAAATATTTGGGATCTGCAACACCAAAATCATTTATCCACTCAAGTAGCATTGAATCTTACCCCCAACATTCTGATTTCTTCTTTCAACACAATGTGAGATGATGGCATGTTATCCAAAATATGGTGTAGACATTAGAAAGGATGAATGGAATCTATCTCTAAAGGCAACATAGAAAAAATAAACATAGTGATTTTAAAAACAGTGATCTCAGATAAGCACTTAAAAGTCATTGAGAAACCTATCATTGTTGTCTTTAATTTTTAAATAATGAAACAGTTCCCTGAAATAGGTATTTAAAAATTAATCAATTGATAAGCTCTCTTGGACATAGCTAATTGTCCTGTTAGATTTTATACAGTTTTACCAATTTTAAATGACACCCTGTGGGTCCTTAGGATTCTAAGATGCAGACATCATAATTTAATATGGCTTGTTTAAGCAAAATAGAACATGAGTGAGCTCACATAATCACTGGGAAGGGCAGGCTTTTCAAACAGTGCCCTGAGACAACTCGCTGATCTAAACTGAGGAGGAAGTGCTCTTGCCATTTCCTGCCCCAGAACTCTGTTGTAGAACTGGCATCATGAGAAAACCTTCCCTGTCTCCTGGGCCATCGTCTGTCCAATTGATGACTACTGTAGGGTCTCTTTTGTTGTTCTCCCCTAAATCAAACTTTAGTGCAAGAATACGTAATTGGCAGAACCTAGATCAAATGCCTGCACTTTGATTTCAAGGGATGCAAGGGAATATCGTTTTTTGGATTCTATTTTGGCAAAGGTAGCTTTTACAACTTAGTGACCAAAAAAAGGTAGGGAAGATGTTTGACACATGGCAGCCATGAATGTTTAAAAGATGGCCACCATACATTATCTCTATGACTTTGCTATTGTGGACACCATTCTGGGTATGTGGCCAACTCACCTCAGTTTCATGCTTGTCATCTGTAGGAATTATTCCCTTATTGTACTAACTGGAAGAGAGGTGGGGAGTCTGTCTCAGGTTGGATCCATCAGTGTCACTTTCCCAGGAATTGTGTATTTAGAACTTAGATATTATAGGCCGGGCGCGGTGGCTCACACCTGTAATCCCAGCACTTTGGGAGGCCGAGGCGGGCGGATCACAAGGTCAGGAGATCGAGACCACGGTGAAACCCCGTCTCTACTAAAAATACAAAAAATTAGCCGGGCGCGGTTGTGGGCGCCTGTAGTCCCAGCTACTCGGGAGGCTGAGGCAGGAGAATGGCGTGAACCCGAGAAGCGGAGCTTGCAGTGAGCCGAGATCGCGCCACTGCACTCCAGCCTGGGCTGGGCGACAGAGCGAGACTCCGTCTCAAAAAAAAAAAAAAAAAAAAAAAAAAAAAAAAAAAACTTAGATATTATAATGTTAGTCTGGGTTTGCCTCTAGATAAGATTATATAAACTCTTGAAATGAAGAACATTAATGTGTTCTACCATATGAGCTGAGAAGACATCCAGAAAAATCAAAAATAAAAAATAGACCAAGAGAACTACTGGAGTTCCTAATAACTTTCAATTTCCTAGTTATAGTCCTTTTCTGAAACAGATGTCTTCCTGCCCTTGGAAAATACATGTGTCTTTGTTTTGCTTAAGCTAGCAAGAGCTGTTTTCTGTTGCTCGCAGCCAAAGTATTTTTAAATTATTGCTTTGTCTTTCTTATAACTCTTGCCCTACGGCTTTGAGAATTTACTCTTTAGATTTTACAATATCTGATGGATCTTCGTTCTTTACCTAGTTTAGATTTTTTCTCAATATTTTGCCAATAGCCAACTCTGAAGTCTAAGATCTTGGTTTCAAAATCTTTGCTTACGTTATTTTTCTTTCCGATTTACATCAACCATTAATTCTTAAGGATCAGTTACCAAATAGATGTACCAATGACACATGAAACTGAGAAAATGGAGCATAGTATTGTGAAACAAGCGGATATAGACTTGAGTTCAAATCTTGTCTAGATTGACTGCTAATTGTATAATTGGTACAACTACTTTTAGACTAATAACAGTTGTCTATATTAATTACTAATGTTAAGTTCTACATAATATTTCAGAGAATTAGTTTTCTATTCCCACAGAGTTGTTTTGGGAAGCAAATAATAGGAACTGGCACAAAGTCAAATGCCAATAATGCTTTTTTCCTGTTTCCCTTCAACCTCTCTCCAGTTACTTGTATCAGATTCCTGATTCCCCTATAGTTTTGGACACTGCTTTTGGTTTCTTTTCCAGATTGTATTAGAAACAACCTCACTGGTTATTTGTGAGTGGCAAGCCACCCAGGTGCCGAGGCAAGAGACTGAAGGCACAAGCTGTTTCAGTATAATAAACAAAATACTTAAAATAAGAATAGTTGTATTAGACATAGAATATAGATATGATTATCTATGAATATTCCTAATCATTAGTTTATAGCATTATTCTTTATTCTAATATCGTAATAATATTTGTTCTACAATTCTAACCTAGGAAAAACCAGGCTATACAGCGACAGGAGCTGAAGGTACACGGTGAGAAGTGACCAGCAGTGTGAGCCCTCTGTCATGCCCGAATAGGGCCACTAGAGGGCTCCCTGGTCTAGCGGCAATGCCAGTGCCTGGGCAGGCACCCGTTACTTAGCAGATCTTGGTCTAGAGGTAGCGCCAGTGCCTCTGAAGGCACCCGTTGCTTAGCAGACCAGGAAAGGGAGTCTCCCTTTCCCGGGGGGAGTTGGAGAAGACTCTGCGCCGCCACCTCTTGTGGAAGGCCCGCCCGCATCGTCAGTCAGGCCCGCCGGCAGCCGTGCGGAGGCCTAACCGTCTCCCTGTGATGCTGTGCTTTAGCCGTCACGCTCCTGGTCCACTTTCATGTTCCGCCCTGTACACCTGGCTCCGCCTTCTCGATAGCAGTAGCAGAATTAGCGTAAGTATTAAAGTCTTTGATCTTTCTGAGAAGAGCATAGAAGAAATAATGACGTAAGCTGTGCCCTCTCTCTCTGCCTTGGCTGCCTAAAAGGGAAAGGCCCCCTGTCTGGTGGACACGTGACTCACGTGACCTTGTCAATCACTGGAGATGACTCACACTCCTTACCCTGCCCCTTTTGCCTTGTATACAGTAACTAGCAGCGCGGTCAGGCATTCGGGGCCACTACCAGTCTCCGCACCTTGGTCGTAGTGGTCCCCGGGGCCCAGCTGTCTTTTCTTCTATCTCTTTGTCTTGTGTCTTTATTTCTACAATCTCTTGTCTCTGCACAGGAAGAGAAAAACCCACAGGCCCTGTAGGGCTGGACCCTACTGTTATTTCACACCATTCCTTTGAATTCCCTTGAGTTACAATTTGCTACAAAGTAGCAGAATATGAAACAACTCGGTCGCCACAGCAAAGGAACCTAAAAGCTTAAATCCAGCCTCTGTAACATGAACACAGTGGCATTTCCAAAACAGAAATCATGTGTAGAAATCACTTGCTTAAATCATTCTACCACAAAGATACATGCACTTGTATGTTCACTGCCATGCTATTCACAACGGCAAAGACATGGAATCAACCTAAATACCCATCAAAGTGGACTAGATAAAGAAAATATGACACATATGCACTGTGGAATACTACATGGCCATAAAAAAGAACAAAATCATGTCCTTTGCAGCAACATGAATGGAGCTGGAAGTCATTATACTAAGTAAATTAATGCAGGAACAGAAAACCAAATACTGCATGTTCTTACTTATGTGAGCTAAACATTGAGTACACATGAACATGAAGAAGGGAACAGCAGACACTAGGCCCTGTGTGATGGTGGATGGTGGGAGGAGGTGAAGATAGGAAATCTACCTATTACGCTGGGGGCAGTGGGTCACTCCTGTAATCCCAGCACTTTGGGCGACCAAGACAGGCAAACCACGAGGACAGGAGTTCAAGACCAGCTTGGCCAACATGGTGAAACCCTGTCTCTACTAAAAATACAAAAAATTAGTTGGGCATGGTGACAGGCACCTATAATCCCAGCACTTGGGAGGCTGAGGCCAGAGAATCGTTTGAGCCTGGGAGGCGAAGGTTGTAGTGAGCTGAGATTGCCACTGTACTCCAGCTGGGGTGACAATGTCTCAAAAAAAAAAAAAAAATCTACCTTTCAAATACTACAAGTACTATGCTTATTAGCTGGGTAATAAAATTATCTGTACACTAAACCCCTATGACATGCAGTTTATCCATCTAACAAACCTGGACATGTACCCCTTGAACTTAAGACAAAAGTTGGAAAGGAAAAAAAAATCTTTCGATGACTCCTCGTTCTCTTCAGGTCACAGTACACATTTCTTTGTGTGGCACATTGGAGCCAGGTATATTTGGCCTACACTTCTTTTCCTCACACAGCACTCCATCCATTCCTGACCGCTGACATTTCCACTACTGTGTGATATTTAAGCACCTTATGGTTTTTAAGTGCCTTCCCATATACATCATTGTTGCTGCAAAATCTCACAGTGTCACAGTATCTGGCTCTAGCAATGAGTTTGCACATTGTTGGAATACAATAATTGCTGGGAGAATCCTTTCTACCCATTTTGGGTATCTTGTGCCTTGGGTTTTGCACTAGAGATTATATAAACAGAAACTCATATTTTGGATGATAAGAAAGGTTGATTTCCAAGAACAGTGATTTAAGAGTTTCCCTGATTGTGTATTCCCTTTCCTGGCTGATGCGTTACCAGGAAATGCATGACGTGTTACCACATTAGGTATAGATGGGTAGATTTGTTTATGCCAGTTATGGAACATGTTTGGGAAGTTCAGCCTTAGAGCATAGGTTCTCTGGCATTTATTGAATTAGTTTTGGGCAGCCTTGGAAGGTTACCCCAAAGACACACACTGTCTTTCTCCATAGCAGATGAACCCAAGGAGATAGAACAGACTGGACTGAGACATGTGGCAGGTACTAAAAAGTCTTGAGAAGGCAAACTTCAGTTTCAATATTAAGGATCACATTGAATTTATACGTGCAGACAATATGAATTTCAGGAGGTGATTCTCAGAAGAGCCACTTTTCACACGAGGACTCTGTGGCCTGCTCCAGAGGAGCAGCAGTGGAATCTCTTATATAATCCTGGTTGAGGGTTCTCCCTCCTAAAGCTTTGTAGGCCAGTCGGGAAAGGGAATACAAAATCAGGGAAACTCTTGAGTCACTGTTCTTGGAAATCCACCATTCCTATCATCCAAAATATGAGTTTCTGTTGATATCATCTCTAGTGCAAAAACCCAAGGCACATCTCCTAAGCTAAAAAGGATATAGAAATACGGTAAAAGATGGAAAGTAAGAGTCATTCTTGCCACAACCATGACCCTGGGATCCCCAGTTCACTACACTATCTCCATATTCTCCTCCTGTCAATTAGCCAATTTATTTTTACATGAGAGGATGCTGGGTGTGTCAACCAGGTCACTTACTGAAAACACACATTGGAAGAAAAAATATTGAAAGAAATACGTGAAAAGTGCCACAATGTATTAATTGAGGCTCTTTCCAACTGGAAGTGATTTGGAAAACACTATGACTATGGGGTGGTGGGGAACACCTGACCCTCAGCAGGTGCTAGTTTTATTCCCAGCGCCAGTGAAAATCCAACCAGGGATCCCTCCACTCACGCCTGGGCCCAGAGAGTGTGATCTGGCATTCAACTTCCTCAATGCGGGGCCTGGCAGCCCCGGGAGCCCGGTGGGTGCTTCCTCGGTGGTGCCCCTCACCTCGCCTCGCGGGGTTCTAACGTCCAAGAGCGCGGCTGTGCGAGAGACCCGCGTGGGCACCTGAGGCGCGGTGGGGCTCCCGTGGCTCCGCGGAGCCTGCAGGTTCCCAAGACGAGGGTGGGGTAGGGGCTGACAACGATGCCGCCCTTTCCTGGCTGTGTGGGCTTTATCCTCTGTCCTTGGGCCTGGCACACCCAGGGGGAAGAGGCTGTGCTTGATGTGTCGGCGGGCTGATCACGTGGGGGCCTCACTACTAACCCCAGACACACCTCCGCTTAGAAGCAGCAACATTGTCAGAAGCTCCTTGACGCTAAGAATCCTCTGCAAAATGTGGTGGATACAGCACTGCACTTAACTCCTTCGGTCCTCAGCTTATTCTTTGGTAGAGTGGGGATGATACCCGCTCAGGTACCTCATATGCTCATGCTGCAGAACTTTGAAAACCAAAGATGTTTTACAAACATATTCCACTGCGATAAGCAGGGTGCATATATGTCCTTCAAGCCGAACCTGACAGTTTAAGTTGTATTCTCAGTGTTTAACAACTATCCTCAACACATAGTAGGAACAGATGAATGATTGCAAGGTTTTGTCTAACATATTAAAGTGTTAGCATCAGCTGGCTAATTAAGAGTAATAGATGACAGTCATGTTCGTTGAACTCTTTTATGTTTGGCGTTTTTATGATAAATTAATTCAGCAAATTTCCACTTGGTGCCAGTATGTGCTAGGCATTGTTCACAAGGCTGGGGATACAGTAGTGAATAAAACAGATGAAATTCTAATAAGAATAAGGAAGCTAATAATAAATAAGATTCATAAGGAAAATGTATAGCATGTTAAGAATAATGAGAGCTAAGGAGAATGATAAAGTATGAAAGGGAGGTGGGGTCAATGGAAATGTAAATGAGGGGAGTCAGGAAAGTCCTCATTATAAAAAAACTTGCACACAAATGTTCATAGGAGCATTCCTATATATTCCTAATAGCCAAAAGTGAAAACAACCCAAATCCCTATCGACTAATGAATGAACAAATAATATTTGGTATATCCATATAATGTATTATTTCACAATGAAACACAACAAAGTTCTAGTTTATGCTACAGCATGAGTAAGCCTTGAAATCATTATGGTAAGTGAAAGAAGCAAGTCACAAAAGACATTCATATAAAATAGCCCCAGTAGGCAAATCCACAGAGACAAAAAGTAGACCAGTGGTTTGCTAACACTGAGGTAAGTGGTGGAGAATAAGAATTACTCTTAAGGGGTTTGAGTCCAAAATTAGGTGCTGTTATTTACACAACTCTGTGAATATACTAAAAGCCACTAAACTATACACTTTAAGTGGGCAAATTTTATAATATTTGAATTATATCTCAATGAAACTGTTATAAAAAAGAAAGGCAAGATGTATGTTTTATCTCTTTACTTATGAAATTTTGAAATAATGAACACCCTACAAGGGTGACTATGATTCTTTTTCTTTTTTTATGGGGGAGGGAGAGATTGGCCTTTTCAATTTTTATGTATTTGCTTTGTTGACCAGTGCGTGATCCATATAGTGTCACTGACTTCCTTTCCCTAGAATATAAGCTCCCTGAAGGCAGGATCTTGTCTCTTTTGTTTAAATCTGTTCCCAGAAGCAAGCATTATGCCTGGTGCAAAGTAGATTGTCAAAAAGTAGTTTGTGATGAATGTATGGATGAATGGAGGAGCTACCCTATATTTACATTAACAGCTAATTCTTTCCAGTATCTCAATGGTGATATCCTGCTCTGTGATAAAAAACAAATATCTTTCAGATCTGACATGGCATCCCTATCTAGAGCTATTCTTTGTGTTAAACTAGCTCAGGCTCTAAAGCTGGGACCTTGTTCAAGGATGCATGTGAATGGAGTTAAAGATTGGCACTGCAATTGCACCTGATCTCCACTTGCAGGCAGACTTCCTTGGTGCTGGTTGATCAGTTAGGAGGAAGGGGCCTCAATTTCTAATTGTACTGTTCAGAGGGGACTCATCGTCTATTTCATTTTCCCAGAGGAGCTGTTATTGAGCAGTCTGTCCTTTTGCACAGGGTACTTCTGTCTAGTTTGCACAACGGCATCTTACGTGTTAGTAGCCCTTTTTCAGATTATTGGCCCCCGATCTCTACATTTCTTTCAAAATTTCTGGCATCATATCCTTCCTCATTCAGCCTGGATCCCACAGATCCAACTAATTATCTTCTTATTAAAACCCACAAATGCAAGTTTACCACCTTGTAATGCCACCTTTTCTGTGTAGGATATTTTAGGGAAACTCACAATGGCATGGATAGACACCCAACAAAGATGTCATTTGAAAGTCCAGTGTCTTCATCTGTGCTTCTAATTAAATCGTTGAGTATAATTTGGCCAATTTTTCCTCTGATTCCTGGCAACTCTTAATCCAAACAAGTACTTTATTCATTACCACTCCTCACTCCTAAATGACTTCCTTGTCAATATTTTCAAAGGAAAGACAAAGGCTCTCATGTTCTTTCTTATCCTCCTCATATGGAGAAATGGATAAAAAACATTTACATTAAAGCTATTGATTCACTATTTTCTTACTTGATCAGAATTAGGTATCTTTCCTGGGTTCTAAAGTGTAATCTGTTCCTGTGCTACTAATCTCATTTCCTTCAAAGGGCTTATAAACCTTAATCCATCAATTATCTATTTCTCCCCAGTATATTCAAATATTACTCCCTGCTTCGTATTTCTTCTCAACCCATACATTTGTACAAGTCTCTCTCACAGTTGTGGTTTCTAGTTCATGAAGGTAGACCAAACAGATGCTACTTATTCCTCATATGAACTCCAATTCCAAGGAGCACCCCTACAAAAAAAATTCCATTGCCACATTGAAAAATAAGAAGCAGCTCTCTTGGTGAGCCAGAATCTGTGAATTCCTGAGAGACTAAAAGTATGCAGACTAGACTGAAGAAAAAGTACACAATAATAAAGGACCTGCAACAGAAGATGGTTCTAAATGGTGGGAATTTTTGCATTTCATAAACAAATGGCATATACATAAATAACACAGATACTCTAATCTTGAATTTATATCCCCCCAAATTACTTAAGGGGTAAGATGGGGGGACCCAGTTGCCCATTCCTGGGATAGCGAATGTGTTAATGTGCTGGGTGCATGGCACAGACTTTTAGGCAGCATTTAAAATCAACTGATAGAGGTACTGATAGCAACATGGATAGATCTTTAAAACTTACTGTTGGGAGGAGCAAAATTTGTGCATGTAATTTATCAGTGTGTATGATCTTCATGGATTCCAAATACATTCCCACAATAGAATGCCATACATTTTTGGGGAGATACTGACAAAAATGTTTTATAAAGTGGAACAATTGCTCATGGAGGGAGGGAAGGGGGAGTGGAGTATGGACATCAAAGAAAATTTTAAAAATAGGAAGCATCCTTATAGATACAACAAAACATTTCTAAGATAATTTACTTAAAATTTGAGTGTGATAAGCCACAGTGTAAAATTATAGGCAAAAATACGTAACGTTTTGGGAGCTGGACTTTCTAGACAAAATAAATCCAGCAGCTATTCATGTAGTCTCAATAACATAAAGATATGGCTAATTGTAATATACCTTCTTCACTATATGTAAGCTATGCCTGTTTTAATAATATCCAGTGAGAAAGAAATAATTAGAAGTAGTATTTAGAGCTAATCAGCAAAGAAGCCTTCACAAGTAATGGGATTATTTATCATTTATGTGAAGTCTCCTTCTCACAATGAAATAATTTTCTCGAGTTAGCATTTATTACGTCATTATCAATTTTAGGTATAGATTCTACTCTAGAAACATGTGCCCATTCATAGAATTTCTCTTACATGGAAGAATCTCTTAATTCAGGCTGACCATATTCAAACTGAGATAAATTCATGCACAGTTCCCCACATAGACAAAAATAACCACATTCATCAATTTTCATTTTTATTAATGAAATAGGGGAAAGAGAATACTGACATGGATTTAATGAAATTACATTTTCCAAGAAGCCTCTTGAACAGAATGAAGTTCTTCATCTGTCACTAAACTTTCGTCCTTGACTGAGCTCACCGATGGTTTCTTTAATATGTAGAAAAAGGATCTCCTTCTGCTATGAACCTGAGGTTAAGTTAGATATCAGTACATTGATCATTAATAGACTCTAAAATAAAGAACTATAAAATCTGGGGTAGAATTTTGGAAATAATTCTAATAGAAGTATTCTCATCATTGAGATTTTTATTTTATTTATTTTTTAGAGATGAGGTCTCTATCTGTCACCCAGGCTGGAGTGCAGTGGCACTATCATCGCTCACTGTAACCCTGAATTCCTGGGCTCAAGCCCTCCTTCCACCTTCCCCTCCTAACTAGCTACAGGACTGCAGGTATGTGCCACCACTCCTGGGTAATTTTTTCTATTTAATTTAATTTATTTTATTTTATTTGAGATAGGGTCTCACTGTGTTGCCCAGGCTGGTCTCAAAATCCTGAGCTCAAGCAATTCCCCTGCCTTAGCCTCTCAAAGTGCTGGAATTATGGGTGTGAACCACCCCACCAGGCGAGATTTTTAAATTAAACCACGTGCTTTTGATACTTTTTAGTTTCTTTCTTTGTCCTCTCTCCCTTTCTCCCTGGTTTCCATCCTCCCTTCCCTTTTGTTTCTATAGATTGAAAGCCAAAGACAATGCCATATGACAAGACAGTCCCCAAGACAATGACTCATCATAAAGGACATACTGTTTTCTACTCAAACTTGATTGCATTATTAAGTATAGCATTGAATACCTATCAGTTTAAATTCTATTTAGTTGGAGTAGAAATCTATATGTCCTTATATACCCAATCCATGTTTGTTCTCTTTTCACTTTATTCAGAGAAGAATTAAGAATAAGACCTGTGTGTGTGTGTGTGTGCGCGCGCGTGTGTGTGGTGTGTTTTTGTTTACTTTGCTTTTAGGTAGAGCCATATTTTTTTGAGATTTTGAGTTTGAATACCTTTAGATGGAACTTCAGCTCCCCATTTTAATACCTTACTTAAAGAAAATTCATTGAAAGGCAATCAGTGATCCAGATAATAGGTTTTCAATACCCTAATTCATCTGGAATTATAGCTAATTCACATGTTTTGAAAAGTAAATGACTTTTGCAGTACAAATGAAGATGTAGCCTCTGAGTGTCAAGAGAAAGTGGGAAATACGAGAAAAGAAATCTATATGATAAATTCCTCTCCCTCCTAATTCATTTTATCAGGTTAATTCAAAATAGAGATTCCTAAACAAAGCTATTTGTAAATTAAGATGGTAAACTTAACAAGGTATCTATATGGAATGATAAGTAAATTGGTGAGGCTGGAGCACAGCATTTATGGGAGTGAGTGGTAGGAAATGAAGTCAAGAAGGTAGATTGGGCTAATTTATTGCAGAAATGAATGTTGTGCTAGAATATCAGGCTTTCATGTGGTGAGTGTTGCCTGTTTAAACTTTCATTTGGGGAGATGAAGAAACAGAGGACAGAACTGAAGTACATTTAAGGGATCATATAAAAAAGATTATCAGCTAGTTTCAATTTGAGAGTATTTCTCAGCTCCCTGGCCAGGACAGCCAAGTAGATGGTGGTGCTCTTAAATGGAAAAGACAAGGTAATCACTTTGTGGGTGAGATGATTAGTTCAGTTTTAGATGTGTTTTATTTGAGGTGCTTTGGAATCATTTGAAGTTGGCAATATGAGCCTAGAGCTCAGTAGAAAAGTCTAGGGTGGAGATTCAACATTTGGATTATTATCAATTTATAGATGGTATACATCTACCAAGCTGTAGGTATATATGGTGTTGCCTATACAAAAGCTATAGAGGTACAGTTGGAAAAGTCAAGGCACAGAATAGCAACCTGAAGAGATTAAGACCTAGGTAAGAAGGCAGGTCAAAAGGTCAAACAGATGAGATTAGAAAGTGGTAAAATGGGGAGGAAGCTTAAATTTCCTAAACCTTTCTACACATGTGGTCTAGGATATATGGACAACTCATTTTCTTCTTTGTGTTAACTTTGGTCTCCTTCTCAGTTGTTTCTATGATCTCACAGATCCCTAAGCCTCAGCCTGTTGATTGGGTACTGGGGAAAATGGGTGGGAATATCTTTCACTGAAGTTCTCTGATTTAATGAGATTGAGGTCAAATGGAGGTTAAGTTTTCCTTTAGACATGAACTAGTTGGAATGGAGAAAGTAGGAAAATAGCTTTATTGAAAAAAGGTTTTTACCATCTTTTTCAACTTCTCCATTACTCCCACATCTTGGTTTCTGAAGACACTAAATTTCTACACTTAGATAGTCGACTTGTTCTCCCAAATTTTGAGAAATAAAGGCTTCAGACTTCAGTAGTCCCATATCCCCGTGCCTGGTAACAACTTCTACAAAGCTTTTTGTTTCCAGGGTAATATCTGTTGAATTAAACAGACCTGAGCCAGAAAATCACATGTCTTCTACCTTATTCTCTCATACGGTGTGGACATAAAAGTACCCTGTAATGCAAAACACTTTTATAAAAGGGAAGATTATTCAGCTGTGGAGGGACCCATGTAAATGCACGACAGTTAGTGCCGAGTGTTCTCAGTTATCTACAATCAGAGCTTAGTGGTGGCATTATTTATACTTAATTCATATCAAAACCTTAGTTATTCAAATAGTGTTCATAACAGAAGACAACATCCTCTGATTTACTAAGGGAGAAATGGGATACTCACTGCATTTTTATCTTCCTGTATATTTTGCTTGGAATGCCCAGTGGATGACTATACTTGTGACAGACAACTCCAAGATGGTTAATATGAACAGATATTCCGAAAGGAGTTTACCAGTTTTCTGTACCCAAAAACAAAATGTACATTCCTTACAGATCTTTCTATGTGAGCGCTTTAGAATTGATAAATATATCTTAAAATTGAAGAAGAAAAACAGAAGAGAAAAATGACCCACCATATCCTGCACCCTCAACAAGAGAATTTTAAATGTTTTTTAATCGTAATTATAACTGATAATTATTGAGGATGATGATAAACTGATACATTTCTCCCAAGTGGATGATGAGAATCATTGATTGTGTTTTCTTGTTTATTGTTGTGGATAATGACAGGAAATTTTCACTGAGGCCAATAAATCTCTGGGGAAGATGGAATTGTGACACCCTTGAGGTTTAGTGTTGTAGAACTTATTTAATAGAGAAACATATACAAATCTGCCCTGTTGATAGGAAAGGACGCTAAAGAGAAACAATGAAAGAAAAGAATGTTTGGACTTGTAACCTGGACTCAACACAAGGGCTTATGTGGCCTGGGGGTAGGAATTTCCTCCTGGGATTGTGCCTCTGTCTATAAGCCCCAATAGATCCATATCCTGACAGGATAGCTGGGTTGGAAACAATAATACAGAATCTGTAATATTGGAAGCCCAAGCCTCTTCAGTACTCAATGCACTTTTATGACAAGGTCACCACGGGCTACTCAGATCAGTGTTAAATAATGACACCATTTAGTAGTGACTGAACCATGGCAGTGGAAATTAAGGGCACGCTGGTGGACTGATGAGATACTCCATGACTCTGTTAACTAAGGGTTTGGAGTCAATATTGAACCTTTGGATCCCAGTGGTTTTGAGTAACTTGAGAGGGTCAACAGGGAGGGGACCTCAGAAGGAAGATTCTGGATTTCCTACTAATATGAATATTGATAGTTTAAGAGATAAATTAGAAAAATGAAAGAGTTAAGATCATAATTAAAGATCAATCCAATAAAATGAGGCATTCTTGTTATACAAATACAATCTTAAGCAACATCTTTATGTTTCTATTTATTTAAGATACCACTTTAAGGTATCCATCAGGGTATGTGTCATAAAATATTAACATTCTCTGCAGCAGCAAAATGATTCTTTGATGTGCCACTGAATTGATTTTTGTAAAAGCTCAATTCTGTGGGGTAAGATAATTTAGAATTTAAAACCATTCTGCATTAGAAAAAATGATCTGTAAGTGACTAGCCATGTGACTCTGAGCAAGTAGTTTAAAATTTCTAAACTCATTTCTTTATTGAATCAGAGACATAAATGGTCCCCTAAGGAGGTTTACAGTTGTACTCACGGTAAAATCACTTTCAAAGCTACATAGAAATAAGAAAAATCCAGCAAAATGCAAACTGGTGTATTCTTTGCAACTAGATAATTAACCAAGAGTTTTGGATGTTGAAGTAAGGAGAGTTTACTTAATGAGTTAGGAATTTAAATATAGGCAATATCTAATGGGTTCAATTCAGAAAAGTTGATTTCTAAGTATTGGTAAAAGTCCCCACTGTTTTGCCCATCATCAAGCCCTGGACAGATGGGGTAGAGCAGAAGGACAGAAATCCTAGAGAAGACTTTGGCCCTTACGCTTCAATTTCTACACAACTTGCTTAGCACTGACTTCCACCTTCTTGCCCTCCTAGCCCCTTCTCTATACACCAACAAACGTGTACAGATAAATGCACATATGTCCACAGTTCCACATGAATGGGAACATAGATATACACAGATACTGAAATGCAAATGTGAACACATTTAGACTCCCACAGACCTGCTGAACAACTGACAGAATCAAAGCAGGCAGTGCAAAAATGTCCACATAGTTGCGAACAATATAGAACTGAGTACTCATGCATTCAAAATTACATACGTGTACAGAGTTCAGCTTTATTCTTTTTATAAACTACAGCCCTGATATTGAACATAAACCCCTGGGTGTCACAGGTACATGAGTATGCCCGTTCCTTCTTGGAAGACCAAGTCTTGCTATAACAAACTTGATCTTTTAAGGCCTGGGAGAACTGACCTCAGAGATGCAGGAACCTGGAATGAACTGGGCTGCCCATCATAAAAATATCATGGCTATCAGGTGGGTCCAGAATTGAATATAATGCTTAGTCACTCAAAAGGCATCTATTAATATTTATAATACCTTTCATTTGTTTACTTGAGGTTTTGGGTGGTCTTGGGTTTAGAAATATAACTCATAGTTTGATTCACATTTTTAATAGATGCATATACCATGAGGTAAACTAACGGTGAGGGTTACCTCCATGACTTGCATTGTACTTAAGTACCCTGATCACTTAGTAAATATTTAACACATAATTCTAAAATTGTGATGAGATTCTCACAGAAACCTGGTACTTACTTGTGGCCAAAGTGGATTTTTTGAACTTTTACTATATTTTATAAACTCAATTGATAGTAAAAGCAGACCAATCACTGAAATACAGGCACTTATGATGTTTACTACTAAAGCGTAAGACACCTGCAATAGAGAAAAATAATCATTTGGTCATTGGAAATTATCCATATGCATCATTGACAAGTATATTAAAGTAAAACATTTTTTTAAAAGTAAAAGGTTTATATAAATGTTGATCTTTTCAGCAGAGGAGGATCATTACAAAGACGGTCAGAACTGCAGATGTGTCAGGATCCCAATAGGAATAAACCATTCTGGAGATGATACAATTTTTGATATAATAAACAAGTTTATTTCTTCACTGACAATTTATTGAATACCTATTCTATACTCTGTAATCTATGCTCTGCATTAGTAGATAAAAAGACAGAAAAGAAATGGTCTCTGCACTCAAGGAATTTTCAGACTATTGAGGAAGACAAACAAGTGCATGTTAAATGTGAATAGAATGTAAAAAAATTGTTAATAATGTAGGCAAATTCATAGTGCCATACAGTTTCAGAATATCAGAGAGCTAACATTTCAGGAGTTTGTTATGGTTCATTTTGGAGTGGAAGAAGGAGAGCTGTAGAAAATTTTGTTGGAAAGATAGGTGCTATCTAGCTAGATATTTAGGATTTTATCTAAAAGATGGTAGAGAATGGCATGCATATGTATAACGTTGCTGCATAATTGCACTTTGTCCATGTATAGGATCTGAGAGGTGACATGATATTAAGAAGATCCTTATTGATTATATTTATTTCTTTGTCTACATTTGAATATCTATATCTATATATCTATATGTATATCTATATCTATATCTCTCCTGTACAAACTAGATAATACCATTCTGGATATAGAAATAAGCAAAGATTTCATGACAAAGACACCAAAAGCAATTGCAACAAAAACAAAAATTGAAAAATGGGATCTAATTAAACCAAGCAACTTCTGTGCACAGCAAAAGAAACAATCAACAGAATGAACAGACAACCTACAGAATGAGAGAAAATTTTTGCAAACTATGCATCTCACAAAGGTCTAATATCCAGCATCTGTAAGAAACTTAAACAAATTTACAAAGATAAAACCAAACATCCCCATTAAAAAGCAGACAAAGGACAGGAACAGACATTTTTCAAAAGAAGACATACATGTGGCCAACCAGCATATGATAAAAAACTCAACATCACTGATCATTAGAGAAATGCAAATCAAACACAAGATACCATCTCACACCAGTTAGAATGGTTATTACTAAGAAGTCAAAAAATGACAGATGCTGATAAGGTTTTAGAGAAAAAGTAACACTTATACACTGTGGGTGGGAGTGTACATTAGTTCAATTAGTGTGGAAGACAGTGTGGTGATTCCTCAAAGACAAAAACAAACTACAATTTGACCCAGCAGTCCCATTACTGGAAATATATCCAAGGGAATATAAATCATTCTGTCATAAAGACACATGCATATATATGTTCACTGCAGCATGATTCACAATAACAAAGACATGGAATCCACCTAAATGCCCATCAATGGTAGATTGGATAAATAAAATGTAGTACATATACACCATGGAATACTATGCAGCCATAAAAAAAGAGAAGATCATTTTCTTTGCAGGAACATGGAAGGAGCTGGAGGCCATTATCCCAAGCAAACTAATGCAGGAACAGAAAACCAAATACTGCCTGTTCTCACTTGTAAATGGGAGCTAAATGATGAGAACACATGAACACATAGAGGGAAACAACACACTGGAGCCTATTGGAGGGTGAGGGTGAGAGAAGGGAGAGGATGAGAAAAAATAACTAATGGGTACTAGGCTTAATACCTGGGTGACGAAATAATCTGTAAAACAAACCCCCATGACACAGGTTTGCCTATATAACAAACCTGCACATGTACCCCGGAACTTAAAAGTTAAATTTAAAAAGATATGTATATTTCCTTCTATCTAATATGAATTAGATAATAATTACTAAAGCTTAAACTACTGAATTCTGAAACCAACTTCACTGGATAAAGGATGCGTTTATTGAAGTTGCTGTTTTATGTTGTATAGTAATCTCAACTAATTTATTCTTTTGGAACAAATCTCCCTTAAAGAAAGACAAATGAAAATAAAATGTTTATTATTTCATTTTATAACCTAAACATATGACTGTATTGCTTAGTACATTTTGGTATGTTGACATAATCCAGTCTTTAAAATGAAGTATATTTGGTAAATATTTCATTTTCTCAACTATACAGGCAATAGTTATGTCAAAATAATCTGGTTTTATTTAGAAAAGAGCCACCTTGTTGAGGAAATGCATCAATAAGGCCCTGTGGAGCAGGTGTTCTTCTCTGGAGCATGAAGTTTTTCTGGGAAAAACTTATCTGAATAAAACAAGCAGAAATACTTGTTTTGATTCCTGCCCTCCGTTGGGATGGTATTGGACATATTTAAAGTATACGATTTGATAAATCATTAATACAGAAAGATATACAGTAAGTGCACTGTAAGAAGAGAGTGAAAGTATGGAGGAACTGGAATACTCAGCCTGTGGGTGGAAATGTAATATGCTACAACCACTTTGGAAAACAGGTTAGCAGTTTCTTGAAAAGTGAAACATGCATATACCCTACGATTCACGTATTTACTAAAGAGAAATGAAGGCATATGTCTGTATGAAGACTTACATGTAAATGTTCATAGTAGCTTTATTTGTAAAAGCTCAAAACTGGAAACAATGCAAGTTCCATCAATAGGTGAATGGATAAATGAATTGTGATATATCCATAAAATTGAATATAATTTAGAAATAAACAAGGGATTGATAACTTATATACATGGATGAATCTCAGGATAATTCTGCTGAATGAAATAAGTCAAACAAGAAAGCACATATACTGTATTATTCCATGTGTATAAAACTCTAGAGAATTAATCTGTAGTGATAAAAAGCAGATCAGTAGCTGCCTGGGGGAGGGAGGGTTTTGAGGAGGGATAAGCAAGAGGGATGACAAAGGGGCATGGGAAAACTGTTGGGGGTGACATATGCACTACCTTATTGTATTAATGGCTTACCAAATTGTGTACTTTAAATACATACAGTAGTTTGTTTATTGTATGTCAATTATGCCTCAATAAAGCTATTAAAAATTAAGAAAGAAGAGCATGAAGGGGCACTACGTAAGAGCCAGATGCAGTAAAAGAGTGTGAGGCATGGGATAAGCTACCCTCTATGACCCTGCCATCTACTATGAAGTTTTGTTTTGTTTGCTTTTTAGTAATTTTTGAAAATAGAGACCATATAATCATTTATATGGTCATTATATGTCACCCAGGCTGGAGTGCAGTAGTGGGATCTCAGCTCACTGCAACCTCCACCTCCCAGGTTCAAGCAATTCTCATGCCTCAGCCTCCCAAGTAGCTGGGATTACAGTCACATGCCATCACGCCCGGCTAATTTTTGTATTTTTAGTAGAGACCGGGTTTCACTATGTTGGCCAGGCTGGTCTTGATCTCCTGACCTCAAGTGATCTGCCCATCTTGGTCTCCTAAAGTGCTGGGATTACAGGCATGAGCCACTGCGCCCAGCGAGATGGTATAAAGAATATTTTAAGAAACACTTTTATACTTTTATTGCAGCCACAGAAAATCATACATTATTAATCTTTATTTTAAAAAACCCAGGCTTTGTTTCTAAAATAACTGAAACATTTCAGATAAAAGTTTTCTTGCCTAGTTCAATTTCAGGTTTTGGCTATTGTGAATAAACTCCTATAAATATGTGGGCAAGTTTTTGTTTTTTGTTTTTGACATATGTTTTCATTTCTCAGAGGTAAGTGCCTAGCAATGAATTGCTGAATCATATGGCAGGTGTATATTTAAATTTTGAATGAATAACCACATATTTTTACAAGGTCATGGTGTCATTTTACACTTCCAGTGACAATATGAAGGGCTTATTTTCTCCACATACCTGTTAACATTTGGTGTTAAGTATGCTATTTCTTCTCTTTTTGGCTTCTATTTTCAGGAAATATCTTTCTTCACTCCTTCACTTTCAGTCCATATGTGTCCTTAAAGGTGAAGCGAGTGTCTTGTAGGCAGCAAATAGTTGCATTTTGTTTTCCAGTCCATTTAGTTACTTTATTTTTTTATTGGAGAATGCAGTCAATTTACATTCTAGGTAATTATTAATATATAAGAACTCTTATTGCTGTTTTGTGGTTTATTTTCTTTTTAAACCATCCTTTGTTTCTTTCCTCCTTTCTTACTGTCTTTTGTGATTTGATGATTTTCTGTGCTGGTATGATTTGATTTCTTAGTTTTTATATTTGTGCAACTATTATAAGTTTTTGTATTGTGGTTACCATGAGGCACAAATAAAATATTTTGTAGTTGTACCAGGCTTTGAAAGCTGATAACAACTTAACTTTCAATACAAAATGTCTGCATTGTACTTTTTCCCCTATTTGTTATTTGGATGTCAAAATGTGTATCTTGTGTAATTTGTATCCCTTAGTTTATTGTAGTTATAGGTGTTTTTCTTCTAACACTTATATTAGAGATAAAATTGCTTTATGTACTACCATTATAGTACTAGAGTATTCTGAATATGACTGTGTATTATTTATATCACCAAGTTTTATACTTTTATATGTTTTATGTTGTTAATTTGTATCATTGTTTTTTTGGTTTCAGCTTAAATATCTCCCTTTCATGATTCCTGTAAGGCAGGTGTAGTGATGATGACACCCCTTAGCTTTTTTTTTTTTGTCTGGGAAAGTTTTAATTTTTCTCTTATTTCCTTAGAATAGCTTTGCAAGGGCCGGGCGCAGTGGCTCACGCCTGTAATCCCAGCACTTTGGGAGGCTGAGGCGGGTGGATCACCTGAGATCAGGAGTTTGAGACCAGACTGGTGAACATGGTGAAACCTGTCTCTACTGAAAACACAAAAATTGGCCAGGCATGATGGCAGGTGCCTGTAATCCCAGCTACTCAGGAGGCTGAGGCAGGAGAATCGCTTGAACCTGGGAGGTGGAGGTTGCAGTGAGCCGAGATCACGCCATTGCACTCCAGCCTGGGTGACAAGAGCAAGACTTTGTGTCAAGAAAAAATAATAATAAAAAGAATAGCTTTGCAAGGTAAAATATTCTTGGTTGACCTTTTGTTGTTGTTGTTGTTTACAGCACTTTGAGTACATTATTCTACTCTCTCCTGGCCCGCATGATATCTGCTGAGAAGTCTGCTGATAGCTGTATTGGAACCCTCTCGAATATGATATGTTTCTTATCTCTTGCTACTTTGAGAATTCTTTGTCTTCGATTTTTGATAGTTTGAACATGATATGTCTTGGTTAACCTTTCTTTGGGTTTAATTTGATTGAAGACTTCTGAGCTTCCTATATCTGTATGTTGCCATCTTTTTCCAGATTTGAAATGTTTTCAGCCATTATTTTCTTAAATATGCTTGCTCTTCCTTTCTCTCTTTTCCTTCTATAAATTCAATTATGAAAATGTTATTTGAAATGGTCACGGTCAGAGACTATATTCCACAGGTATGTGTAGTCATAGGATTTCCTCCCTGCCGGGGTCTGGATAGAACCTCCGACTGGGCTCTGAAGATTGACGGGGCCTCTGCTCAACTGCTAGCGTCAGGCAGAGCCAGATGCTCTGCTTCATAGATACGCTCACACATTGGCTTGCCTCCCAGCCTGATACATCCTTATGCAGGTCTCTGAGGCTAGGTTACTGCTTAGCTAATCATGTTGAGCTGGGCCAGAAGGTACACTCTGTAGCAGTGTCCAAATGCAGACTTGCTTCTCAGCCTGGGAGAGCCTTATGCAGAGCTCTGATGCTGGGTGTCAAAGCTAGACAAAGGCTTAAGCCTGGCAAATCTCTCAACTGTGCTTCCTGCAGAGAGATGCTTTTGGCGAATCTCTCTGGTTGGGTGCCTCTGCTGACCAGAATACAGAGCCGCAGCCAAGATTCACGTGCTGGTTGCTGTGGGCCCCACCTTTCTATTTCTAGCTGACACCACATAGTCTATCCCTGGTGATACTTCCAATGTTCCCCATTTGGCAAGACAGAAGTGGGCCTCTGGCAGAATACCCAAGAATGCTGGGGAAGCTGGATGTCCACCATGGGCTCCCTTTTCATTCCCTTGTAGAAATCTTGGGCCTAAGGAAATTCTTCCTGTGTGGTGGGTGCTATGCCATTGTCGTGGAGAGGTGACATAGTCAAAGTGAAAGCATTTCTCTTACCTTTCTAATGTAGCTTCTATTTTCATCACAGTGTGATCTGAGAGCATAAATTGTACAATGTTTATTTTTAAAAAATTGATTAGCAATTAGCATGTATTTTATGACTCAGAGCATGGTCTATCTTAGGGGCTGTTATAAGTGTCCTTGAGAAAAATGTATTCTTTTATTGTATGAGTATTGCATTGATGTCAATTATATCCAAGTGACTGATGGTGTTGTTGAGTTCAACTCTGTACATACTGATTTTCTGCTTGCATAATGTCTTTATTACTTATAGGAGTTAAAATCTTCAACTCTAATAGTGGATCCATATATGTTTCCTTGTAGTTCTATCAGCTGTTGCCTCATGTATTTTATTACTTTTTTGTTGGTCACATACATTGACCCCTTTATCATTATGTAATGCCTCTCTTTATTCCTGATAATTTTCCTTGCCCTGACGTCTGCTCTGTCTGAAGTTAATATAGTTACTCCTACTTTCTTTCAATTAGTGTTAACATGTGGTATCTTTTTCCATCCTTTTACTTTCAATCTATATGTGTCTTTATATTTAGAGCAGGTTTCCTGTAGACAACATATTGTTGAATATTGTTTTTTGTTCCACTCTTCAAAAATCTCTGTCTTTTGATAGGTGCATTTAGATCACTGGTGTTTATAGTGATTATTGATAGAGGTGGATTAATATCTGTCATATATTTATTACTGGTCTTTATTCATTTCCCTTGTTCTTGCTTGTTTTTTCAGATTATGCTGTTTTTCTACCTTTTTTGGCTTAAATGAACATTTTATGTGATTCTGTTTTCTCTTCTTTATTAGCAAATCAAATATTTAAATAAACTTCTTCAAGTGGTTACCACAGTGTTTTCAATATACATTTACAACTAATCCAACTCTATTTGTCAAATAACAATATACTACTTCACAGATAGTACAAGTATCTTATGTTAACAAAGTAGTTCTAATTCCTTCCTCTCATCTTTTGTATCATTGCTTTCTTTCATTAAACCTATTCATAGGGTGTGATCATTGAATACATTGCTGCTATTATCATTTTGAACAAACTGTTAGATTAAATATAAGAAAAATGAAAGTTTTAATTTTTTACCTTCACTTTTTCTTTCTCTATCTTTTTTTCTTTATTAAGTTGTAAGTCTGACAAATATCATTTCTTTTGGTTCCTGAAAAATCTTAACTTTAACATTTCTTGCAAAGCAGGTTTACTCTCAACAAATTTCTTCAGTTTTACTTGTCTGAGAAAATCTTTATTTCTCCTTCACTTCTGAAGAATAATTTCACAGACTGCAGAATTCTAGGTTGGCATTTCTCCAAATACTTTAAATATTTAACTCCACTCTTTTTACTTGTGTGGTGTATGAGGAGAAGTCCTATGTAATTCTTATCCTTGATCCTCTATAGGTAATTTCTTTTTGGCTTCTGATACGGTTTGGATCTGTGTCACTGCCCAAATCTCATGTTGAATTATAATCTCTCATGTTGGAGACAGGGCCTGGTGGGAGGTGATTAGATCAAAAGAGTGGATTTCCCCCTCTGTTCTCATGAGAGTGAATGAGTTATCATGAGATCTGGTTGTTTAAAAATGTGTGGCACCTCCTCCCACCTTGGTCGTGCTCCTGTCATGTAAGATGTACCTGTTTCCCTTTCACCTTCTGCCATGATTTTAAGTTTCCTGAGGCCTCCCTAGAAGCCAAGCAGATGCTGTCCTGCTTCCTATACAGCCTGAGGAACTGTGAGTCAATTAAATCTCTTTTCTTTATAAATACCCAGTCTCAGGTATTTCTATATAGCAGTATAAGAACAAACTAATACAACTTTTTTCAAAATTTTTAAAAAAATATTTGATTTTCTGTGGTTTAAGTATAATTTTCCTAAGTGTATATTTTTGGCATTTATTCTCCTTAGTGTCCTTTAAGTTTCTGGATCTGTGGTTTGGTCTGATATTAATTATCAGTCATTATTGCTACAAATATTTCTTCCGCTCCCTCTTGTTCTTTTTTTGGCAGTTCCATTATGCACATGTTACTTCTTTTGTCTTTGTCTCACAGTTCTTGGATTTTTTGTCCTGCTTTTTTTCAGTTTTTTTTCCCCTTTACTTTTTAGTTGTGGATGCTTCTACATTTACTGATCCTTAAACTCACAAATTCTTTCCTCAGACATGTCCAGACTACTAATGAGCCCATCAAAGGCATTATTCATTTCTGTTATAACATTTTTTATTTCTAGCATTTCCTTTTTATTACATCTTAGAATTTGTTTCTCTGATTACATTACTTATCTGTTCTTGCATGTTGCCCACTTTATTCCATTAGATTTCTCAGCATATTAATCATAGCTTTTTGAAGTCACAGTGTGATAATTTCAACACCTCTGTTACATCTGGTGTTTTTAACTATAGTCATCATGTTGCACCATAAGGTCTCTTGAACTTATTACTCCTATCTAACTAAAATTTTGTAAGCTTTGACCCTTCCATTACAGGATAATACACTCTCTTAGCTTTTGTTTGTCTGAGAAAGTCTTCATTCTTAGTTTTTGAAGAACAGCTTTCCTGGGTCATTTGTTGACAGTATTTTTCTTTCACCACTTTGATTATATCATCCTATTCTGTCCAGGCCTGTTACATTTGTGCTGAGAAATCTCCTACCAGTCTTGTTGAAACTTTCTTATATATTAGTTACTTCTTTTTTCTTATTGTTTTCAGGAGCCTCTCTTTGTCTTTGATTTTTGACAGTTTGATTATATCTTGGTGTAATCTTGCTTGGATTGATCTAATTGGAGACCTTTGGTCCTTCCTGTACCTGGATATTTATATCTTTTCCCAGATTTAGAAAGCTTTCTTATGTTATTTTAATAATCTTCCTATAGCCATTTGTCTTTGTCGTCGTCTTCTTGAACTCCTATATTTTGAATATTTCCTCTTTTGATCTTGTCCCACAAATCCTATAGACATTTTTGTCCTTTTCATTTTTTTCTCCTATGACTGTATATATTCAAATGCCTTGTCTTCAGTGTCACAGTATTTCTTCTGATTGATGAATTCTGTTGTTGCTGCTCTCTATTGCATTTTTAACTTCATTCATTTATTTTTCAGCTTTAGAATTTCTGTTCAATTTTCAAAAATAATTTTATTCACTCTGTTAAATTTCTCATTTTGGTCAGTTATTGTTTTCCTGATTTTATAAAATTATCTGCATTTTCTTGAAGTTCCTTGAGCCTTTCAATGACAATTACTTTGAATTATTGATGATGAAGTTCATATATTTCCATTTATTTGGGGTCAGCTATCGGCAGCATATTGTGTTGTTTTTGTGGTATGTCTTCTTGTTTTCTCATCTTTTTTTGCCTTATGTTGATATCTGTCCATTTGAAGTAGGAGCTTTATTCCAGATTTTTCATACTGGCTTTGTCTAGAAAAGACTTTCACCAGATTCAGAGATTCTGGGCAGAACATCTGGTATGGTTGGCTTGTTGCTGGAGTCCTCAGGCAAGCTGGCCTCATACCAGGTTAGCAGGTAGGTGGGCCTGAATCCTGGTTCTGTGGAGTTATGCCTGTAGCCCTGATCTACCATGGTGGACTTGTTGATTGGCATATGAGTATGGGCCAGGAGCCTGTATCCAATGGGGCCAGCCTGAAGCCTGAGTCTACAAGAGCTGAGCTGATACTAGTGTGAACCTTGAGCCTGAGTCTTTAGGGGTCACTCAGATGTTGTGATGGGCCTGGCACCTGGGACCACTGACATGGGTCTGCATTCTGAGTCCATGGGGCTGGTCTGGTGCTGGGGCAAGTCTAAACCAAGTCTGTAGGGATGAGTCTGGGTCCTGAGTCCATGGGCATTGGAATGGGTCTGCAAGGGTGGTCATGGTGCCTCAGTCCATGTGGCTCATTTTGGCAATGGGGTCCACTGGGGTGGGCCTGGACCTTGGGTCTACTGGAGCAGGCGTAGACACTGGGTCCTCTGGAGACTTGGGCTATAGGAACTGGCCTGCAGCTTAGGGTTGGCCTGGTGCTAGGGCAGGTGTAGAGTCTGGGTCCATAGGACTAGTCTGGAGTCTAGGATAGTTTGAGTTGAACTTGTGCCTGGCATCACTGGAGATGGCCTTATTTCTTGTTGTGTATATTTTCAGTCATGTTTTAAAGTGATTTCTATGGGAATTCCAATTAGCATGTTAATTTTTTAAAATCTATAATTTCTATCTCTTTATTGATATTCTGTATTTGATGACATATCACTTTCATGCTTTCTTTTAATTCTTTAAACAATTTTTTTTTTTTGGTTCTCTGACCATAAAAGATCTAATTTAAAGTCTTTGAGTAGTAAGTACCAAATTTTGGCCCCCACAGTAATATTTTTCTGTTGGTTGCTTTTTTTGCTATTTTTGCTTTTTTTGTTTTTGTTTTTCTTATTTCTTCTTCTTTGTTAAATTTCCTGGATTAATTCTGTAAATATTTTATTCCCTCAATGTGGCCCATGGGTTATCTGCTTCCTGGGAGCCATCCCTGGCCCAGTGTAATTTAATGTCAGTCCATAATCCTTTGCCAAGGAGAGTATATATGAGAATATATGCTTAAAACTTCAGTTAGTTAATAAGACAGCTTCAGCTTTCACTTCTTCCTTGCTTAGGGCCTCATAGTCAGCCAGCGGTAAAGGAGTGGTGGACTTTTCTTCTTTCTTAGTAGTTTCCTGGGCATGCACATAGTTTTCCATATTTGTGAGGGACTTTAGATCTCCAAGAATATGTCAGAGCTTTTCAAAGCTCCTTATGATTATCTAGTTATTCAGGATTGTCTTTTAAATTTCTGACCAAGCCCTTATTTACCTGCATTCATAGCCTTACTAAGCTGTGCTATTGTTAGCAGATTGATGGTGTTTACGCCATCCAGTGGTAGGACTTTGTTTTCACTGAGCTGAAATCTTTATACAAAAAATAGCCAAAACATCCTGGGAACAGAGGTACAATTTCAGACAAAATATTGACTGTGCTCAGATGATGGCACTTTTAATAGAGCATCACAAGATGTCGGTCCTCTCAGCTGGTTGCTCTACTGCTGGCTTTTCATACATACTCTGCCAATGAGCTTGAAGGGAGAGGGGATAGAAATTAGCCTCAAATTAAAACATTATAGATCTCTCTATTTTTCTGAGGTTTACTAGTATCTCTTAGATAATTTTCTGTTTTAGCTGTGGCTTTGATTAATTTCCAATGCTCTGAAATCATTACTTTTGGTTGTTTTGCCAGTGCTTTCCCTGCTTTTGTTAAAGAACGATTTCATGGAGTTCTCAGTCTGCCATTCCAGAAGTCAATCTTCTAGCATTTACATACATAATTATTCTAATTTCTTATTCTTTCACCTCACTTCCTATCAATACAAAATGCAATATTCACTAAAGGAAATCAACATGATCCAGACTCTTTGAAACACCGCATACACAGTAGCCCCCATACAATTAAAAGTTCCTAGACATGTGAAGAAAGAAGCAAGAGAAAAAGAAGGTAATAACAGAAACTGGGTCATTTCAAGATAGCTATATTTATGTCTTCATTGAATTTTAATTTGCACTAAATGATTTATCATGTAGAAATTTAGCTTCTTGATTAACTTCATACATCTGAGTTATTTTTACAACTGATGAAATATAACAATGCCTTCAGTAACTGGCATGTATTCTGTTTTTGTTTGAAAATGCAATGGAAACTTACATTTCTTATATTTTAAAAATCTATTCTTCAATTATATATAGGTTTCTAGTGACACACAGACAATGCTGCCTACCCACTGACTTTCCTTCTTTTGGCAAATAAAACTCTAGAGCTGCTATAAGCATTCTGACTTACCAAGAATGGTGAACGTCTCTTTTCTAACAATACTGTAAAGGCTCCCGAGAAGATAAACTGGAAACAAAGATTACATTTATTAATACCCAGTCATTATGCTTATGTATAAACTTAAAAAGTAAGAGAATTCCGGAATGTTTTAACATAAAGAATATGGGACCATTGAGAAAATCATTCAGGATATAATTCAAAGGTTTTTTTTTTATTTGTGGAGATGGGAGAAAGCCATGAAATCTCTGGCTACTAATTTAATATATGTATTGGAAATAGAATCTAAGGGCATTCTGAAGTGACTTTATGGAAAAAGGAGTATCAATGTTTCCTTAGTTTTTGTCAATTATAATTTATTAAAGCCAATATGTGAATTACAGGAAAATGCACACAATTAATGAATTTACTACTGGGAAATGTTGTATCTTGGTGACTTCATATGAAAATACTTTTAATATAATGCTTACATATTTTATTAATAGAAAATATTCATAAAATATTGGTGCTTCAGTTTACATACTTAAATAGAAGAATTATACAATGTCTTCCATGAGAAGCTTGTTCTGAGATCTTCTATCATTTCGTGACACTTGTTAGAAAGATGGCAATTATGGTGTATCAGAAATTTATTTTACTCACAGATGCAACATTTATGAACTTATAAAACTTTCCACAGCGTTAAGAAATGAACAGGTCAGTTAGTAGTATGGGAGAGGGATGTTCTTTTCCCAGAAAAATCTGGAAACCCATATGTCAATGCTAAATAGAATTTTGAAGTAAGAAGGATCTGAGGTTGAGTTCTTTGCTCTTTGCTTTCTCTGTGACTCAGGAAAATTACTTAACCTATAACTTAGTTTTGCTTTTTTCATTGGTAAAATGAGGATAATCTGTTACACTGTGTTATTGTGGTAGTATTGTAATAGTTATATATAATGTTTCGATTTTTTTCCAAGATGGCAGATTAGGGGGCTTTTAGCATACTTTAGCAACTTGGAAATAAAAGAATAGTGCATACAGATCAACTCTGTGGGCTTTAATTCAAAAAGGAAAACAGAAACTCATGGGTGTTGTTAAGGACACCCAGATCCTGGAGAAGAGAGACATGGGCAAACATTCCCCGTGATGATGTCTGGCTGATAGAAGTGAGTGAAGTCCCACTGTGTGAGAGAAGCAGAGAGCCTCCCTCTGTGACTCATCTTTCCATGAGAAATCCAAGGAACCCAGGCTGAAGGGGAGCATTTTATTTCTCCCAAGTCCTGGAGCTAACTTAGGGAGAAGCTTGGAGACACTGAGAGGGAAAGGCACTGGGAAAAGCTGCAGACACTTTCCCAAATCCAGGACCAATAGCAGGACATCATTTTTAATCTGGGTGCATACAAAGTCAGTCATTCCATGGTGAGCCTGCAGCATGGCCACATAAGGATTATAGTCTTGGGCCAGAGATTGGAGTTCTTGCCCTGGTGTGGGCTAAGAGCCTCCACAGCTAGAATTGTGGAAAGTGTCTGAGCAGTGAGCACTGGAATTGTGCTCTCCTGTGTTGCAGGCCTGAGGTGGGAGCAGAGCTGCTACAGTTGTGGATCTCATTCTTTTGTATGGTTGAGTAGTACTCCATTGTGTATATGTACCACATTTTCTTTATTCATCTGTTTATGTACACTTACGTTGCTTCCAAATCTTAGCTATTGTAAACAGTGCTGCAATAAATGTAGGAGTGCAGATATTTCTTTGATACACTGATTTCCCTTCCTTTGGGTATATATGTAGCAGTGGGACTGCTGGATCATATAGTAGCTGAATTTTTAGTTATCTGAGGAACCTCCAAACTATTCTGCATAGTGGGTGTATTAATTTACATTCCCATGAACAGTGTACAAAGGTTCCCTTTCCTCCACATTGTCACCAGTATTTGTTAGTGCCTGTCTTTTGGATATAAGCCATTTTAACTGGGGTGAGATGACATCTCATTGTAGTTTTGATTTGCATTTCTCTGAAGATCAGTGATGTTGAGCACCTTTTCATATGCCTGTTTGTCATGTGTATGTCTTCTTTCAAGAAATGTCTACTGAAATCTTTTGCCCATTTTTTAATCGGATGACTAGATTTTTTCCTTATAGAGTTTTTTGAGCTCCTTATATATTCTGGCTATGAATCCCTTGTCAGATGGGTAGTTTGCAAACATTTTCTCCCATTCTGCGGATTGTCTCTTCATTTTGTTGATTGTGTCCTTGCTGTGCAGAAGCTTTCAAACTTGATGTGATCCCATTTGTCCATGTTTGCTCTGATTGCCTGTGCTTCCGGGGTATTGCTCAAGAAATTTTTGCCCAAACCAATGTCCTGGAGATTTTCCTCATGTTTTCTTGTAGTAGTTTCATAGTTTGAGGTCTTAGATTTGTCTTTAATCCATTTTGATTTGATTTTTGTGTATGGTGAGAGATATTCATTCTTCTGCATATGGATATTCAGTTTTCCCATCACCACTTGTTGAAGAGACTGTCTTTTCCCCAGTATATGTTCTTGGTACCTTTGTTGAATATGTGTTCACTCTAGGTGTATGGATTTGTTTCCAGGTTCCCTAGTTAATTTCTAGGTATTTAATTTTATGTGTGGCTGTTGTAAATGAGATAAATCTTTTTATTTCTTTTTCAGATTGTTCACAGTTGGCATATAGAAATGCTACTGATTTTTGTATGTTGATGTTGCATCCTGCAACTTTACTGAGTTTATCAGTTTTCATAGTTTTCTAGTGGAGTCTTTAGGTTTTTCCAAATATAAGACAATATCATGTGTAAACAAGAATAATTTGACTTTTCCTTTTCAATTTGGATGCCCTTCATAGCTTTTTCTTGTCTGATTGCTCTAGCTAGGACTTCCAGTACTATGTTAAATAACAGTGGTGGCAGTAGGCATCCTTGTTGTGTTCCAGATCTTAGAGGAAAGGCTTTCCATTTTTCCCCATTCAGTATGATACTAGCTGTGGGTCTGTCATAAGTGACTTTTATTATATTGATGTATGTTCCTTATATCCTCAGCTTTTTGAGGGTTTTTAACATGAAGAGATGTTGAGTTTTATCATATGACTTTTCAGCATCATTTGAAGTGATCTTATGGTTTTTATTTTTCATTTTGTTGATATAATGTTCTACGTTGATTTACTTGGGTATGTTGATTCATTCTTGCATCCCAGGGGTAAATCCCACTTGGTCACGATGAATGATCTTTCTGATGCATAGTTGAATTTGGTTTGCTATTATTTTGTTGAGGATTTTTGCATCAATATTCATCAGATTGACCTGTAGTTTTTTTTCTTTTTTTTGATGGGTCCTTGTCTGGTTTTGGTATTAGGGTTTTACTAGCCTTGTAGAATGACTTTGGAAGTATTCCCTTCTCCTCTATTTTTTTTGAAACAGTTTGAGTAGAATTGATACTAGTTCTTTAAATGTTTGGTAGAATTCATCAGTTAAGCTATCAGGTCCCAGGTTTTTCTTTACTGAGAGACTTTTTACTATGGCTTTGACCTCATTACTTGTTATTGGTCTGTTCAGGTTTTGGCTTTCTTTATGGTTCAATCTTGGTAGGTTGTATGTATCTTGGAATTTGTTCATTTTGTCTAGATTTTCCAATTTATTGGCATATAGTTGCTCATAGTAGCCACTAATGATCTTTTGAATTTCTGCAACATCAGTTTTAATGTCTCTTTTTAAATTCCAGATTTTATTTATTCGAATCTTCTCTCTTTTTTTCCTGGTTAGTCTGGCTAAACATTTGTCAAATTTATTTAACTTTGCAAAATATCAACTACCTGTTTCACTGATATTTTTCCCCCCGAGACAGAGTCTCACTCTGTCGCCCAGGCTGGAGTGCAGTAGTGCGATCTTGGCTCACTGCAAGCTCCGCCTCCTAGGTTCACACCATTCTCCTGCCTCAGCCTCCCGAGTAGCTGGGACTACAGGCACCCACCTCACCATGCCCGGCTAATCTTTTGTATTTTTAGTACAGACAGGGTTTCACCGTACTAGCCAGGATGGTCTCGATCTCCTGACCTCGTGATCTGCCTGCCTCAGCCTCCAAAAGTGCTGGAATTACAGGCGTGAGCCACTGTCCCCGGCCTGCCCTTACAGTTTCTATCATGAGATGATGCAGCATGAAGGTCCTCATAAGATGCCAGCATCTTGATATTAGAGTTCCCAGCCCCAAAACCTGTGAGAAATACATTTGTTTTCTTTTATAAATTACTTAGCCCGTGATGTTCTATCACAGCAACACAAAATGGAGTAAGACAGAACCCGTATTTTTGGCACCTCTGAATTGAATTAAGGCCGTATTTTTCTTATCTGAATCACTGTAGTAGCCTCTTCTAACTTCCCTAACATTCTCAAATCTAATCTCTTATTACTCATAGAGCAATGGTATTAAAACAAACTAATCATAGCACTATCCTGAGTCAGAATATTGTCTAGGGCTGTCCAATAGAAATATAATGCAAGCAACACATGTAATTGTAAGTTTTCAAGTGCCATATTAAGAAAACTAAAAAGAAATATATATAACTTATTTTAATAATATTTTCTATAACTTCACATATCCAAAATTATTTCAACATAGAATCAATATAAAATAATTATATATTTTACATTTTAAAATGTATATTAAGTTTTGAAATCTTATATGTATTTTATCTTTACAGCACTTCTCAGTGCAGTTTAGTTGCATTTTCCAGGTTCAGTAGGTACATGTGACTATTGTATTGGACAGTGCAGCTCTAGTCCTTAGTTATCTCCTCTTTTCTGTTTATTCATTTCCTTGGTGATCCCATCTAGTCTCATTACAAGATGCCAATGACTCTTCTACTTTTTTAAGATTTCTTTCTTAAGCTTCTTTTTTGTCATTACATTTAAAAAAAAAATTTATATAGGTTTTTGGGAACAGGTCATATTTGGTTACATGAGTAAATTCTTTAGTGGTGATTTGTGAGATTTTGGTGTACCCATCTCCTTAGCAGTATACACTGAACCCAATTTGCAGTCTTTTATCCCTCACCCCCTCCCACACTTTCCCCCGAGTCCCCAAAGTCCACTGTATTGTTCTTATGCCTTTGCAGCCTCATAGTTTAGCTTCCACTTATGAGTGAGAACATACAATGTATGGTTTTCCATTCCTGAGTTACTTCACTTAAATTAATAGTCTCCAGTTCCATCCAGGTTGTTGTGAATGCCATTCATTTGTTGCTTTTTATGGCTGAGTAGTAGTCCATCGTATATGTATACCACAGCTTCTTTATCTATTCATAGATTGATGGACATTTGGGCTGGTTCCCTATTTTTGCAATTGCAACTTGTGCTGCTGTAAATATGTGGGTGCAAGTATCTTCTTTGTGTGACTTTTTTTCCTCTGAGTAGATACCCAGCAGTGAGATTGCTGGGTCAAATGGTAGTTCTACTTTTAATTCTTTAAGAACTCTCCACACTGTTTCCATAATAGTTGTATTAGTTTACATTCCCCCACCAGCAGAGAAGTGTTCCCTTTTCACTGCATCCATGCCAACATCTATTTTCAAAAAAAATTTTTTGATTATGGCCATTCTTGCAGGAGTAAGGTGGTATCACATTGTGGTTTTGATTTGCATTTCCCTGATCATTAGTGATGTTGAACATTTTTTCATATGTTTATTGGCCATTGTATATCTTCTTTTGAGAATTATCTATTCATGTCCTTAGCCCACTTTTTGATGGGACCGTTTGATTTTTTCTTGCTAATTTGTTTGAGTTCCTTGTAAATTCTGGATATTAGTCCTGTGTCAGATGTGTAGATTGTGAAGATTTTCTCCCACTCTGTGGGTTGTTTGTTTACTCTGCTGACTGTTCTTTTTGCTGTACAGAAGCTCTTTAGTTTAATTAAGTCTAACCTATTTATTTTTGTTTTTGTTGCATTTGCTTTTGGGTTCTCAGTCATGAAATCTTTGCCCAAGTCAATGTCTAGAAGGGTTCTTCCGATGTTAATTTTTTTTTTTTTTTTTTTTTTTTTTTTTTTTTAGATTTAAGTCCTTGATCCATGTTGAGTTGATTTTTGAATAAGGTAAGAGATGAGGGTCCAGTTTCATTCTCCTATATGTGACTTGCCAATTATCCCAGCACCATTTGTTAAATAGGGTGTCCTTTCCCCACTTTATGTTTTTGTTTGCTTTGTCAAAGATATGCCAACTGTAAGTATTTGGCTTTATTTCTAGGTTCTCCATTCTGTTCCATTGGTCTATGTGCCTATTTTTATACCAGTGCCATGCTGTTTGGGTGACTGTGGCTTTATAGTATAGTTTGAAGTTGGGTAATATGATGCCTCCAGATTTGTTGTTTTTGCTTAATGTTGCTTTAGCTATGTGGGCTTTTTTTTTTTTTTGGTTCCATATGAACTGTAGGATTGGTTTTTTCCAGTTCTGTGAGGAATGATGGCAATATTTTGATGGGAATTGTGCTGAATTTGTAGATTGCTTTGGCAGTATGGTCATTTTCACAATACTGATTCTACCCATCCATTAGCATGGGATGTGTTTCTATTTGTTTCTGTCATCTATAATTTCTTTTAGCAGTGTTTTGTAGTTTTCCTTGCAGAGGTCTTTCAACTCCTTGATTAGGTATACTCTTAAATATTTTATTTTATTTTTGCAGCTATTGTAAAAGGGGTTGAGTTCTTGATTTGTTTCTCAGCTTGGTCGCTGTTGGTGTATAGCAGAGCTACTGATTTGTGTACATTAATTTTATATCCTGAAACTTTGCTGAATTCATTTACCAGTTCTAAGAGTTTTTTGGATGAGTCATTAGGGGTTTCTAGATATACAACTGTATCATTAGGAAAAAGCAAGAGTTTGACTTCCTCTTTATTGATTTGGATGTCTTTTATTTCTTTCTCTTGTCTGACTGCTCTGGCTAGGACTTCCAGCACTATGTTGAATAAAAGTGGTGAGAGTGAGCATCCTTGCCTTGTTCCAGTTCTCAGAGGGAAAGCTTTCAACTTTTCCCCATTCAGTATTATGTTGGCTGTAGATTTGTTATAGATGACTTTTATTACATTGAGGTATGTCCCTTGTATGCTGATTTTGCTGAGGGTTTTAATCATAAAATGATGCTGGATTTTGTCAAATGCTTTTTCTGCATCTATTGAGATGATCATGGGACTTTTTTTTTGAGATGGAGTCTCGCTCTGTTGCCCAGGCTGGAGTGCAGTGGCCGGATCTCAGCTCACTGCAAGCTCCACCTCCTGGGTTTATGCCATTCTCCTGCCTCAGCCTCCCAAGTAGCTGGGACTAGAGGTGCCCACCACCTCGCCCAGCTAGTTTTTTGTATTTTTTAGTAGAGATGGGGTTTCACCATGTTCGCCAGGATGGTCTCAATCTCCTGACCTCATGATCCGCCTGTCTCGGCCTCCCAAAGTGCTGGGATTACAGGCTTGAGCCACCGCACCCGGCCGATCATGTGATTTTTGTTTTTAATTCTGTTTATGTGGTGTATCACATTTATTGACTTGAGTATGTTAAAACACCCCTGCATCCCTGGTGTGAAACCCACTCGATCATGGTGGATTATTTTTTTGATATGCTGTGGGATTCAGTTAGCTAGTATTTTGTTAAGGATTTTTGCATTTATGTTCATCAGGGATATTGGTCTATAGTTTTCTTTTTTTGTTATGTCCTTTTCCTGGTTTTGGTATTGGGGTGATACTGGTCTCATAGAATGATTTAGGGAGGATTCCCTTTTCTCTATTTTCTGGAGTTGTGTCAGTAGGATTGGTACCAATTCTTCTTTGAAGGTCTGATAGAATTCTGCTGTGAATTCATCTCGTCCTTGGCTTTTTCTTTTTTTTGTTAGCAATTTTTTATTACCATTTTAAGCTCACTGCTTTTTTTTTTTTTTTTTTTTTTTTTTTTTTTTTTGGTATGTTCAGAGCTTCTGTATCTTCCTGGTTTAATCTAGGAGGGTAGTAAATTTCCAGAAATGTTTCCATCTCCTCTAGGTTTTCTAATTTATGTGCACAAGATGTTGATAGTAGCCTTCAGTTATCTTTTGTATTTCTGTGGTTTCAGTTGTAATATCTCCCATTTCATTTCTAATTGAGCTTATTTGGATTGTCTCTCTTTTCTTGGTTACTCTTGCTAATGTTCTATCAATTGTATTTACTTATTCAAAGAGCCAGCTTTTTGTTTCATTTATCTTTTGTATTGCCTTTCCCCCCCCAATTTCATTTAGTTCTGCTTTAATCTTTGTTATTTCTTTTCTTCTATTGGGTTTGTGTTTGGTTTGTTCTTGTTTCTCTAGTTCCTTGAGGTGTGACCTTAGATTGTCTATTTGTGCTCTTTCAGACTTTTTGATGTAGGCATGTAAACTTTTTCTTAGTACTGCCTTTGCTGTATCCCAGAGGTTTTGATAGGTTGTGTCACTATTATTGAGTTCAAATAATTTTGTAATTTCCATTGTGATTTCATTGTTGACCCAATGATCATTCAGGAGCAGGTTATTTAATTTCCATGTATTTGCTTGGTTTTAAAGGTCCCTTTTGGAGTTGATTTCCAATTTTATTCCACTGTGGTCTGAGAGAGTACTTGATATTATTTCAATTTTCCTAAATTTATTGAGACTTGTTTTGTGGCCTATCACTTGGTCTATCTTGGAGAAAGTTCCATGTGCTGATGAATAGAATGTATATTCTGCAGTTGTCAGGTAGAATTGTTTTGTTAATATCTGTTAAGTCAATTTGTTCCAGGGTGTAGTTTAAATCCATATTTCTTTGTCGATTTTCTGTCTTGATGACCTGTCTAGTGCTGCCAGTGGAGTACTGAAGTCCCCCCTACTATTGTGTTGCGATCTCATTTCTTAGGTCTAGTAGTAATTGTTTTATAAATTTGGGAGCTCCAGTGTTAGGTGCATATATATTTAGGACTGTGATATTTTCTTGTTGGACAAGGCCTTTTATTATTATATAAAGTCTCTCTTTGTCTTTTTTAACTGCTGTTCCTTTAAAGTTTGTTTTGCCTCATACAGGGATAGTTACTCCTGCTAGTTTTTGGTGTCCATTTGCATGGAATATCTTTTTCTACCCCTTTCCCTTAAGTTTATGTGATTCCTTGTGTGTTAGGTGAGTCTCTTGAAGGCAGCAGATACTTGGTTGGTGAATTCTTGTCCTTTCTGCAATTCTGTATCTTTTATTCTAATTCTGTCTTCTGAACTCTACATTCCATATCCAACAGGTTACTTGACATCTCCAGTTGAATATTAAATAAATATTTCAAACTCAATATTGTCAAAGCAAACTCATCATCTTCCTCTGAAAACCAGTTCTGTACAGTCTCACCTGTATCACTTGATGTCAAGTCATTCCTTCTATTAGCTTGAACAAAAACCCTGGCATTATCTTTAACTTCTTTCACACTCCATACCCAATCCATCAAGATATTAAGTTGGCTCTACCTCCACATATGTCTATATTACTTTCACCACCTTCACTACTAACAACTTTGAGTCTCACCTGGACTTTTGAAGTAGCTTTCTAAAAAGTCTATTTGGACCCCTTCATTCTCTTTTCAACACAGAAACCAAAGTGATTCTTTTAAAACCTAAACCAGATTATTTAACTTCTGTTTATGAAACACTATAATAACTCCAATTCACTTACAGTAAAAGCTAAAATGTTTACAATGGCTTACACAGCCCTATATTGTCATGCACCTCATTATTTTTTCTAGCTTGTTTTCTACTACTATTGTGGTTGCTCACTCTGTTCCAGAAATGTTCCAGAAATACTGACTACATTTTTCTAGGAACTCTTCATCAAAGACTTCATTCTGACTCTTTTCTCCCCAAAATGTTCTTTCCCAACATATCTTTGTGGTCAAAACCATCACTTTTTCAAGTCCTTGCTCAAATGTCACCATGGTAGTTTGAACTGTTGGTCACAATTTTTTACTTTTAGGTAATAATAATATATTTTCATACTCTTGCCATGATCTCATGGTGCTTGGATTATGCTTCCCTGCTCTTTAATTTAGGACTTGATCATTTTATTTGTTTTAGCTGGGATTTTAACAAACATGACCCAAGCCAAAGCTTGAAATGGTCTTGTGTGATTAGGATTGTCCTCTTGTGTTCTCACTTTTCATTGTGAGAAGAATATGACTCTAGTAGCCCCTAGTCTAAAAGCAATAAGATACATATGGAGTGGACTGGACCTGTCCTGTAGCTTGGAACCAGGCCAAGAGCAGCTGAATCTCTGCCAAGTCTGCATGAGTAAAAAATAAATGCTTGTAATTGTATGCCACTGGGTTTTTGGTGGTTTATTACATAACAATAGATGATTAATGGAGTCACTTTTTCAATGAGCCCTACCTCAACCACCCAATTTTAGGTGATAACCTATATCCCTTTGCCACTTTCCCAAAAATTCCAGTCCCCCTTAGCCTACTCTTTTTCTTTTTGCTTCTATAGCCTTATCATCTTCTAATATACTATGCCATGCTAAAATAAAAGCTCCCTAAGAACTTGGATCTTTGTTTTGTTTGCTAATGTATCTCAGGCACCTAAAACAGTGCCTGACACATCATGGTACTCAATAAGTACCGGCTGAGTGATCAAACTCCAAATGTGATATTATAATAAGCTTCACTCAGGATTTTGTGGGAAACATGGCACATCAACCACCATAATATCCTTCTTCAAGATATCCCCTTTAAAGACAATGGCACATCACTCATCATACTATCAGACACAATAAAATTCAATTTTAAAATCTCTGTTCAATTTTACCAAATACTTCTTGAATACAACACAAAGATTTTATGTTTCTTTCCCTACACAAATTGTATATATCCCACTATTTCCTCAGCAGTTATGCTCTCTCATTTTTTATTTGCCCCACTGGCAAAATAAATACCATACGGGCAGTTGAATAGTCACCAACAATTTTCTGTTTTTCCAAAATGCCCCTTGTGTATCTTATCATTTTTCTTCATATCCTAGAAGAATGTAAAAGGTAGCCTTTTAACAAAAGACTCTTATTATTAAAGAATATCATTGATAAGAATCTAAGTTTTTTCATATTGGTATATTATTTTCAACCAGATAAAATGAGTTCCTTGAGAATAGAGATTGTGCATTTTTAGTTTCAGTCTCTGGCGTACTGCTTGACTGATACACAGTCATTAAATGTAATGAATAACAATCAGAAATTTGATTTACTCACAAGCCAGGATGACCAAAATGGGTATGCTGTTAGTAATGCAATAGGAGTATATGTCGCTCCAAATGCAACAATTTGTGTGAAAAACAAATACATCCAGAGCAGTCCCAGGCAATCAAGAAGTATACCAGTCATTATTTGTATGGCCTGGAAGAAAATAACACTACCATTATTATTTTAGTTCAACCTTTGAAAGGAATATACATCAAGAAAAAGCCAAGGTGAAGATGGAAGGTGATGACCTAACAGAATTTTAACTTTCTCAACATTCAAATCAGATAAGGAGACTTTATTATTTCAGAGCAGTTTGCAGATATAATGACTATGTACATATCCAATAAAATTATACTAGGAGTCTGTTTATCTGATCGGTTCAGGAGATTACATAGCATTAGTCCTGGAGTCCAGAAGAATTGATCTCTTTTGAGAGTCATCAATCCCTGTGTGGTCAACAATCCTTGACCTGTATGGTCAAGAATTCTTGACCTAGGTCAACAATATTATCCTGCATATACAACTCTTATGTTCTACAGGCAACTAGACTTGGTATTTCTGACCTTCCCTAGATTCCTCTTATCTTACCAAAGCTGGGTTTTGAACTTTGGTTCCTTTTGTTCTTCCCACCTCCAAAACATCTATAACTGATAGTCTTGAGTCCTTCACAAGAGGGTTCTTTTGAAAGGATAGTGAGCCTTTGGGATCCTTGGTTTTCTGTCACTCTTCCAAGGGGCTATTTCCTGATGTGGAGGTCTCAGATAATTCGTACCCACTGAAGTTATAGGTCAGTTATGACAGTTTCTCAGCCGTAGGAGGACAATTCTAAGTTGTATGAAGAGCCCTCTAATGTATCACTGTAGGGCCTTTCAGTTGGTTTTCAGGTAGATATTTCTCAGGGGTGCTTTTTTCCTGCCACAGCTGAATAAGCCAACATTCTGACTCTCCCTACCTACACTCCCAGGTAAGCACAGGGGTTAAGTTTGAAAAAGCTGAAGGAGCAGGATTGGAGTTCACCATACTGCCACCATAGTTTCACAATGTCTGGGGATTCCTGACATATTTTCTCACAGATATTCTTAAAACATGGACACCTCTACTTGAAGTTTGCAATGAGCTTCTGTTTTGGTGTGTGATTCTGGGGAGAGCCAAGAAGTGGCTAATTAATGAAAATACTATTTTCACTTGCAGATTAATGCCTAGGCAACACAAAACTACGCATTTAGAGGTACTTCAGGCAGGCTGTGGCAGGAAGCAAGGGGAAATTGGAATGGACAGGACTTTTCCCACTGACTGACATGCTGTGCACATTTCATCTCCTTGCTTGGCGTGGAACACAATGACTTTCTCTGAAGTCTGAGTTTAGTGAAGGATGTGGAATTACAAAAAAACCTTTATTTTTAAGTAATTATAAATTCATAGGAATTTTCAAAACTATGGACAGGTCCTTGTGTCCTGAGTCCAGATTCTCAGAATGATTATATCTTACATAACTATATGACAATATCAAAATTAGGAAATTAACCTCGATACAGTGTGTGTGTACAGTTATGTGTCATTTTAGCACATAAGCATATTTGCATAATCACAACCATAATCAGGATACAGAACTATTCTATCACCATGAAGATATCCCTCATGCTGCATCTTTATTGTCCCAACAATGCTAAACTTCTGGTAGTCACTAATTTGTTTTTCATATCCTCACTATTATCATTTTGATAGTGTCAAATAAATGGAATAATTCAGTATGTTCCTTTTGTGATTGGCTTTTTTGTTGTTGTCCAGCAAAATACCTTTGAGATTCATCAAGTTGTTACGTGTAACAATGTAGTTCACTCCTTTTTAATTTCTGAGTAGTAGTCTATGGTATGAACAACTAGAGTTTATTCACCTCTTGAGGGGGTATTTTGACAGTTTCCATTTTGGGAGCTATTACAAATAAAGATGCTATGAAGAGTCATATGTAAATTCTGCAGACATCAGTTTTCAGTTATCCAAGATAAATACCCTGGAGCTCACTTGCTAAACTTAATGGCAAGTGTATGTTTAGTACTTAAATAAGATGTCAAACTATTTTTGAGAGTGATTATATCATTTTCATATTCTCACTGGCAATGTAAGAGAGATCCAGTTTCCCTGCATCATCTCCAGCATTTGGTATTGTCACAATTTCTTATTTTAGTTGTTCTAATAGGTTTGTAGTGATCTCTCATTATGGTCTTAATTTGCATTTCTCTCGTGGCTAATGATGTTGAGCATATTTCTGTATGCTTATGCCATCTGTATATCTTCTTCAGTGAAATGTCTTTTCATGTCTTTTGCTGGTTTTAAAGTTGGATCATTTGTGTTTTTTCTGTGGTTGAGTCTTAAGGATTTTAAGAAGGATATTCTTAGATATAAATCCTTTGTCAGAGATGTGGTTAGCAAGCATTTTCTCCTACTCTGTAGCTTGTCATTTCATCTTCCTAACAAGGGTATTTCATAAAACAAAACTTAATTTTGGTGAAATAAAATTTATTGATTTGTGTCTTTTATGGATGGATCATGTTTTTAAGGTCATGTTAAAGAGCTCTAGAGTCCTAGGTACTAAATATTTTCTCCTATGCTTTCTTCTAAAGGTGTTATAGTTTTATATTTTATATTTAAATATAGTATTCATTTTGAGTTAATTTTTGTATAAGGTAGGAGACTTTAGTTTGAGGTTCTTTTATTTTTTGCCAGTGGTTATCCTGTTAGTCCAACACAATTTTTAGAGATGACTATACTTCCTCCATTGAATTACTTTTATAAAAAGTCAGTCAACCATAACTGTATGAGTCTACTTATGGATAGTGTGTTCTGTTCCATTTATCTGTGTATCTGTTACTACACCAATACCACACAGTCTTAATATCTGTAGTTATAAAATCTGTAACTACATGTCTTAAAATCAGGTAGTATGATTCCTTTCACTTTATTCTTCTTTAAAAAATTTTAGCTATTCTAGCTTCTCAACCTTTCCATAGAAATTTTTGATAATCTTATTTAAATCTACAAAAAATGTTTCCAGGATTTTGATAGGAATTGTGCTAAATCGATATGTCAATTTTGGGACAATTAATATTTTTACTATGTTGAGATTTTCAGTCACAACAATAAATGTCTTTTCATTTATGTAACCTACTTGGAATTCTTTTATTTTATTTTATTTATTTATTTTTTGGAGATGAAGTTTTGCTCTTGTCAACCAGGTTGGAATTCAGTGGCATGATCTCGGCTCGCTGCAACCTTTGCCTCCCAGGTTCAAGCAATCCTCCTGCCTCAGCCTCCTAAGTAGCTGGGATTACAGGCATGTGCCACGGCACCTGGCTAATTTTTGTATTTTTAGTAGAGACGGGGTTTTACCATGTTGGTCAGGTTTGTCTTGAACTCCTGACCTCAGGTGATCCACCCGCCTCAGCCTCTATTAGTATTAGATAATTTTCAAAATATGAGTCCTGTACATATTTTGCTAACTTTATACCTAAGTATTTGTTTGGCTGATTTTAAATAGTATTGTGTTTTAAATTTTGTTGTCCATATGTTCATTGCTATTATATAAAAATATAATCAATTTTGTATGTTGATCATTAATCTTGTATCCTGTAACCTTACTGAACTCACTTATTAGTTCCAGGAGTCTTTTTTTTTTTTTAATTGCATGGGATTTTCTACATAGATCATCATGTCATCTGCAAACAGGGGTATTTTCATTTTTTTCTTTACAATCTGTATGCTTTTTATTTTTCTTTTTTATCTTATTGATCTGTGCTAAGACTTCCAGTACTGTGCTAGTAAGCATGGTGAGACATGATATCTTTGCACTGTTACCAATCTTAGGTGAAAATACTTCAATTTTTAAACATGAAATATAATGTTAGCTGTAAGTTTTTTTGTGGGTGTTCTTTATCAGGTTGTGGAAGTTCCCTTACATTTCTATTATTCTAAGAGCTTTCTAAAATATCATGAACAGGTGTTAAATTTTGTCAAATGTGGTTTATTTTGCATCAACTGACATGATCATGTGATTTTTCCTCTTTAGCCTATTAATATGATGGGTTACATCGATTGCTTTTTGAGTACTAAACCAGCTTTGTATATCTGGAATAAGTCTCACTTAGTCATGGTGGAAAAGTATTTTTAAATATTGTTGAATTATATTTGCTAATACTTCATAAATGATTTTTGGGTCTATATTCTGAAGGATATGGATCTATAGTTTTCTTCTTTTGTACTATCTTTATTTGGTTTTGGTATCAGAATAATATTGGCCTCTTCAAATAAGTTGGGAAATGTTTCATTCTCTTCTGTTTTTTTGAAATATATTGAAAATAACTGGTGTTGAATATTCTAAGAACATCTGGTAGAATTCTTCAGTGAAATCAGGCCTGGCCTGGACATTTCCTTTTCAGGAGTTTTAAAATTACAAATTTAATTTTTCTAACAATTATAGGGCCATTAAAATGATCTATTTCATATTGAACTGTAGTTTGTGCTTTTTGGGAAAATTTGTTCATTTTATCAAAATTGTCAAATTTGTGTCTATATTACTGATAGCAGTCTCTTAATATTATTTTGAGATGTAAATTATCTGTAGTAATATACTCTATTTTATTTCTGAGTTTGATAATTTTTGTCTTCTTTTTCTTGATCAGTCTTGCTAGATGTTTGTTGATTTTGATGATATTTTATAAGAATCAACTATTTGTTGTACTGATTTTCTCTACTTTTTAAATTTTAATTTTATTGATTTATTTTCTTATCTTTATTATTTTCTCCTGATTTCTTTGGGTTTATTATTTTGGTCTTCTCTTTTCTAGTTTTTTTTTTAGGTGAGAGTTTAGAGTATTTATTTGACAATTTTCTTGTTTTCTGTAAGCATTTAGTGTTATACATTTTGATATCATGTATTTTCATTATAATTTAATTGAATTTTATAAATTTTTCATTGAAATGTCCTCTTTAAAGCATTAATTATTTAGAAGTGTCTTAATTTTCAAGTTTGGAGCTTTTTTGTTATCTTTCTCTTACTTGGTTTCTAGTATGATTCTATTTTGGTGAAAGAACACATTCCATATGATTTCTTTTAAATATTTCTTTTAAATATTTAAATATATTATTTTAAATATTTCAAAGTTTGTTTTATGGCCCAAAATATAGTTTATTTGGTTAATGGTCCATGGACACTTAAAAAGAATGTGTATTCTTAAGAGCAAAGACATGGAATCAACCTAAATGCTCATCAACAGTAGACTAGATAAAGAAAATGTGGTACATATACACTAAGCCATAAAAAAGAATGAAATCATGTCCTTTGCTGCAACATGAATAGAGCTGGAGGCCATTATCCTAAGCAAACTAACACATGAACAGAAAACTAAATACTGCATGTTCTGACTTATAAATGGGAGCTAAATGTCCAGTACACATGAACACAAAGAAGGTAACAACAGACATCAGGACCTGCTTGAGGGTAGAAGTTTGGAACTGGGTGAGGATTGAAAAACCACCCATGAGGTACTATGCTTATGACTTGGGTGACTAAATAATCTGTACAATAAGCCCCCATAATAACAATTTACTATATAACAAACCCACCCATATACCCCTGAACCTAAAAGTAAAAAAAAAAAAGAAAAAAAAAGAGTATATGTTCTGATGTTAGATATTCTATAAATATTAATTACATTTTACTGGTTGATGGTGGTGTTGAGTTCTTTAATATATTTGTTTTTCTTGCTTAGTTATATCAATCAAATTTTTATTTTTAAAATTTATTTTTTTAGTGATATAATATTTGTACATATTTGTGGGGTACATGTAATATTTTGCTACATTTATTGAATGTGTAATGATCAAGCCAGGGTATTTAGGATACTTCTATGTGTTGCAAATGTTTCAAGTTCCTCTCTTCTAGGTATTTTGAATTGCTTTGGCTATTTGAAAACTTTTTTGATTCCATACAAATTTTAGGATTCTTTTTTCTATTTCTATAAAAAATGACGTTGGTATTTGGATTTGGAATACATTGAAATTGTAGATTTCTTTGGTTAGTATCGTCATTTTTCCAATCCATGAGCATGGGATGTCTTTCTGTTTGTTTGTGTCCTCTTCAATTTCTTTTATCAGTCTTCTGTAGTTTTACTTATAGTTTTCCTTTCACCTTCTTGGTTAAATTTATTCCTAGGTATTTTATGTTTTGAAATTGTAGGCTTCAAAACATTAGTAGGTATATCTCAACTGGGGACCCAGTTTGAGGTATATGAAATAAAAAGAAAACCCAGGAAACTCACTAACATATCATTCTCTGGGTTCAAAGCTCCCTAAATCTTATTCTTCCTTATCTGTACTTCTCAGGATCTTCTTGTATTTATCCAAAGTTTTAGATATAGTTAGTGGTAAGAATAGGGAGAAATGGCCTTTGGAATGTCTTAATGCATGAAATAAAACCAAAGCTCTGTATCTTCTTAGATAACAGTAGATCTCATTAGAAAGACAGTAATATAGACAATAACAAATTTATTTATTCTCAAATACATTTCAACTAATTATTTCCCAATATCAAGACCAGATAAATGGATAAGGGGGTTAGGAATCCACATCTTTAATATCATACCTTGAAAATGAGGAGAGAAAATATTGGGTTCATTGCTTGTTTTATGTAAGGCTCTTAGTACAATTCTGGCAAAGGATCAGGCAGATCTTAAATAAGTGGGAGTAATAATATACTTGTGATGTTGGGAATTTTCCTGAACCAAACTTTAATCCTGCTTGTTTAATTCTAATCTGGTTCTATCATCCAACAATGAGTGGATAATGCAAAATCATCCAGCAATATGGGTGAATACCTGCCATATTTGATGAAGTTGACTGGGAAAAGAGTCATGTGTTTTGGGGGTAATCTTGAAAGCACAGTGCTATTGTGACCACCGTCCATAAAGCTCTATGGTCTGCAGCTTCTCCTGAATGTAGTTTCCACAATTTGATCATCTCATTTAGAACCATGTCATTAGCTTAGCTTGAAATAATTTATAGATGCCAAAAAGAGATTTCTTTACCCATTTCCAGAGTCAGGGTTTTCTGAGAGCATGAGTGGGTTTAGACTTTGTTGGGTCTTTTACATGTAGCTGATAAATTCATAATTTCTGCTTTATTTAATGTGAGCCTGATAAATAGCTTATGTGTTGAGGCTGAATGTGGAAAAAGGCAGATGCTACATAACAATTTCAGGACACTTCTATTAACATTCCTCCATTTGAGGAGTTCATAATAGAGGTGGTTACAGTCTCTTCCCTTTTATATTTAGAAATCGCAACACTATAATCATTTATTCACTCAAGTGGCATTTAGTTCTTACCCCCAACATTCTTGTTTCCTCTCTTATCCACAGACGAGTTCGTGGCATTTTTCACTAAGATACAATAGACAAAGAATAAATGTGTTCCTTTTCTGTAGGAAAATATGAAAACAAATTAATGTTAATTTTTTGGGGGGTAAGAAACTTAAACTTTAGAGGGAAATCCGACCTACAGCTGCCTATTTTTCATGACTTTGTTGTTCCCTGAGAGCTTTTTGCATGAAACCACCAATATTACCATCTTGAGAAATCCATTAGTTACCTCTCAAATTGTTTGTTCACTTACAAACCTTAAATTAGGCTTTAGTAAATAGAATATGGTGACTGTCCCAATAACATCAATCCCTCTAGAAATTACCCATCTCCCCACATCTTACAGGGTCAGAAACATTGGGCTTTTGGTTGCCATGGTTTATTCTCTTACTCATTGTTTCCCTCTAAATTAAAGCCTGGTTCAGGGGTACCTGACTGGAAGAACCCATGTCATATACCTCCACCAGATGCATGGGAGGCTGGAAAATAGAGTGATATGTTATATTCTGGAAAGGTGGGCTTCATAAGTTAGGAACCAATAAAAATATAGAGAGGGTGTTCAATAGATAAGAAAATTACAACTCACAGATAGTTATCATTAGATTGTATATAACCTGTGTTACTTCTCCCTAGCATCCATATTTAGTATCCATAATTATTATTTCATCCTAGCTGATTGGGTCAAAGGTAAACATCTAAAGCAAGGTGAGTTCATGATATTCTCTTTCCAAGATTGTTCAGGCTGGTCTCTTGTTGAGAAGATGTAAAAATTTAGTAGCAGTGGCATTGCCATGCTCTTCTCTAATGGACAAAATTGTAGAGAAAGTAAGTTTTGAGAGTGAGAGGATAGAGAAGACACCCAGAGAAAAGCAGAGATGGAAGAACAGAACTTCCCAAGATTATGATGGCTTTCCATTTTCTAGTTCCAATTTCTTTCAGAAACCTGGCTGATTTCTGGTCCTTACATTATGTAAAATACCTGTTCATATATTATAACAAATATATCTTAATTTTGCTAAAACTAATAAGAGAGAGCTTTTGTTTCTTGCAACATTTTTTTTAATTGCTTTGTCTTGTAAATTTTCTCATGTGGTTTTGACAGTCTCCCCAATCTCCAAGGGAAGACTGTCAAAGTCTAAGATCTTGTCTTTACATTTTTCGTTTATAAACGTTTCCTTTCACTTATATAAACCATGAACTCTTAAGGCTTAAATTGCCTTTGAGATGGCCCATTAAGCTTGAAATTGAAAGCTATAGTGGAAAGAGTCAAACTTGAGTTCGTATCTTACCAGTCGTGAGTTCAAATCTTACCTTACGTGACCTTGTTCACATCATTTACTCTTTCAAAGTCTGTTTCCTCAGCGCCAAAAACAAAACAAAACAAAACAAAACAAAACAAAACAAAACAAAACAAAACAAAACACCCTCCCTCCTGTAGCACTGTATTGGGGAGCAAAAAAGAGGAACTTACAAAATTGAAACTCGAACAAGAGGAACTTATGGTCCACAGCAGACCATATCCTACACTGACTTGATCACAAGGCCAGAGGGGTGTGATCCTGCAGCTGGTGCCCTTAGTTACGCATCTTCCGGCTTCAGAGTTGCGGAGGCAGCACTCCCTAGTCGGAGATGTTTCCTGGGTGGTGACCCTCATCTCTTCTCGCGAGATTCCAACGCAGCGGTTATGGTCTAGAGCGGCCGCCAGGGGACTCCACGTGGAGACCTGCGCCGACACAGGCACCCTGGGGGCCTGGAAACTGTTCTGAGCCTGCTCTCCCTCAGGACTGCAGTGAGAGATGAGTCGTGGGGTGGGATCTGACACAGACGAATGCTTTCCTGTCCATGTTAGAGTCATACTCGCAGCGCCTGACTCCAGTCGCAGGCCGATTCTCTGGATGCCTCCACAGAGACTTCGTTATCAAGCACATGTCCTCTTCATCACTTCTGTAATAGGTTAGTATTAACAAGTCTTTTTACTTTTAATCCCCACAAGGTCTAGAGGGAAGGGTACTAATCAATAAACCTGGGCCCTGGTCCTTAACTCTCCCTTTTATTTGGTAGTTGCCTGTTTGAGCAAAATATTGATCTTCCCTATTCTTTACGTTGTTTTACTGTATAGTTAAGGTTTGCATTTTGGGGTAAAGTAAATTATAAAATAGAGAGACCACAGATTTCAATGTGCCCTTAATCCTGTGCCTGGTGATGACCTGACAAATGTCAGGCAAACAGTCAAAACACAAGTAAACAAGTAACAACAACAACAACAACAACAAACTCAAAAACCAAAACCAAAGTGTACAATCACTGCAGACTTTTTCAGCTTCCTATGAAAACTCTTCAGAGATAATATTTTATGCCCAGTGAGACTCTGTGCTTAATTCAAGTTGCTGAATAAGATAAAATACCTTTCCATAGCCTGAAAATAAAACGTGTAATATGTGATATGATCTATAATTATTATGTACATGCATTTTATATATCAGGAAGTTTATAAAAGAGAAAAAACACCCATCATAGCATGATGATTTTATGAATTATTAATATCTTTGTCAGTTGATATTATTTATAGACCCTCTATATTATACACAATTTAAACTTAAAAAATGTGTCACAAAGTGCTTGGTGTATCAGAACTGAAAATCCTTTTTTTTTTTTTTTTTGAGACGAAGTCTCACTCTGTCACCCAGGCTGGAGTGTAGTGGCATGATCTCAGCTCACTACAACCTCTGCCTCCCGGTTTCAACCGATTCTCCTGCCTCAGCCTCCTGAGTAGCTGGGATTACAGGCACATGCCACCATACCTGGCTAATTTTTGTATTTTTAGTAGAGACAGGGTTTCACCATGTTGGTCAGGCTGGTCTCGAACTCCTGACCTTGTGATCCGCCTGCCTCGGCCTTCCAAAGTGCTGGAATTTCAGACATGAGCCACCACACCTTGCCCTGATCATACCTTTCAGCAGAGTGAGCTGTTTGCCATTTCTCTGTGTAACTGAATATTGAACGTTATTTTGGAGTACATCTTTTTGAATTCTTTCCTGACCACATGTGGAGCTATACAAAGTTAGGGAGATTAGCACCTCAAGTAAAAAAGGGAAAAATGTTTGTGGAGGAATTGGAGGCTTGAGAAAAGATGCTTTTCCTAGTTCTTGTTGGTATATAGAGGTGATTTTTGAAGTTAAAGGTGAGATCATTTGTATAGAGGGCTATTTTTGAATAAAGTTACTAGAAACATTCTAAACTTTTTTTTGTTCAAATATGGACTAATTTCTGTTATACCTAGGAATATATACCTAGGAATGTGATTGCTGAGTCATAGGGCATACTTTTAATTGGCTATAGTTGATTCTGCTAAACAGCTTCCTAAAAATATCAATTTATGCTTCCCTCATACACAATATGAGACTTGCACATATCGCTAATACTTGATGTTTTTAGTTTTTGTAATTTTATATTTTAGCATATTTGTAGTAGAGTTGTATTCAGGGTTTTTCATTTCCTTTAATGGTAATAATATTGAGCACATTCTTATATGCCTATTGGATACTTGGTGATCCTCATTTGAGAAGTACCTATTCACATTTTATACCCAATTTTATATTAGTCTATTTCTTAATACTTAGTAGGATTTCTTTATATAGGAAAACATGCAGCTTCTAGAGTCTAATAAACAGGCATGATTGGGAGGCAAAAATAGATTTTGAGAGAGATTCATCCACTTTTAATTCCTGGGGTTCCATGACGAGAACTGATTTCTTCCCAAAACAGGGTGAGTGGTGCCTTCACTGTTTTTCCCAAGGAGTCCAGTGACCCCAGGGGTTATCTTAAGGCCTCTCATGTGTGTATTCAGTGGCAAGACAAAATGGAGAAAAAGGATTTAGGCAACTGAGAACAAAACCTTTTTCCAGCAAAACAAGATCCAAGAAAAGAAAAACATAAAGGCCTTTTTAAATATACCTATAATTTGGATATCCACTTTTAATTAAGTTGAGTGCTGTTTAATGCTCATTTACCATTGCAAAAATCTTGATGTGAGTCTTTTTCCAGGAATATGTATTCAAATTATCTTCTGTCATTCATTTGAAGATGTCTGTTGATGATAAGTTTCAAATTTTAATGTAATCTAATTTATTAATGTTATTTTTCTAGGTAATCTTTAGTGTGTCCTGTTAAAAAGTTTTTTTCCTATCCAAAGTTAATATAAGATACACTTCTATGTTATATTCTAAATGCTTTATTGTTCTGTTTACATTTTGAGCCATCTGAAATTGATTTTGTATGGTATAAGGTAGAGGTCAAAATCTTTGTGGTTTTTTTTTCTGGTTTCTATATTCTATTTCAGTTTCTGTCTCATTCTTCTGTATGAGAATATTCAGATTTCCCATTTATTATGCAAGTTACATCATTTATTGAAGAGACTATCCTTCCCTCACTGCATATTCTTGCACCTTTGTAGAAGATTAGTTGACTGTGTATGTGTGCATTTGTGGGTTTTCCATTATATAATATTACATGTTATGTATGTTTCATAAATCCTATAAGCTTTATTTCTCTTTATTCTTTTTTTCTCCTCTGAAGGTATATGTATTAGTTTGTTTTCACATTACCATAAAGACACTATCCAAGACTGGATAATTTATAAACAAAGGAGGTTTAATTGACTCACAGTTCTGCATGGCTTGGGAGACCTCAGGAAACTTACAATCATGGTGGAAGGGGAAAGGGAAGCAAGGCATCTTCTTCACAAGGTGGCAGGAGGGAATTGCAAGCTGGGGAAATGCCAGATGCTTATAAAACCATCAGATCTCATGAGAACTCACTCACTATCATGCGGATACCATGGGGGAGACTGCCTCCATGATCCCTCCCTTGACACATGGGGATTACAATTCAAGATGAGATTTTGGTGGGGACACAGAGCCAAGCCATATCAGTATATTTTAAAGTAATCTTTTACTTCATAGATGGGTTTGATGAGTTTTGCTGTTGATGCTCTCTATTGAATTTTTTTTTTTTTTCAGCTTTTAAGTTCTGGGTTACATGTGCAGGTTTGTAGGTTTTTGTGTTTTGTTTTTTGAGATGGAGTCTCGCTCTCTAGCCAGGCTGGAGTGCAGTGGCGTGATCTCGGCTCACTGCAACTCTGCTTTCCGGGTTCAAGCAGTTCTCCTGCCTCAGCATCCTGAGTACCACGGGTGTGTGCCACCATGCCCGGCTAATTTTTTGTATTTTTAGTACAGACGGGGTTTTACCATGTTGGCCAGGATGGTCTCGATCTCCTGACCTCGTGACCTGCCCACCCCGGCCTCCCAAAATGCTGGGATTAGAGGCATGAGCCACCATGCCTGGCCTGTAGGTTTGTTTTAGAGGTAAACATGTGCCATGGTGGTTTGCTGCACAGATCAACCCATCCCCTAGGTATTAAGTCCAAGATCCATTAGCTATTCTTCCTGATGCTCTCCCACCCCACCCATGACATTTTTCATGCAGTGCGTGTTGTTCCCCTCAGTGTGTCCATATGTTCTCCTTGTTCAGCTCCTACTTATAAGTGAGAACATGCAGTGTTTGGTTTTCTGTTTGTGTGTTAGTTCACTGAGGTTAATGGCTTCCAGCACCATCCATGTCCCTACAAAGGACATGACCTCCTTCCTTCTTATGATTGCATAGTATTCCATGATGTATATGTACCATATTTTCATGACCAAATCTATCATTGATGGGCATTTGGGTTGATTCCATGTTTTTGCCATTGAGAATAGTGCTACAATGAATGTAAGTGTGCATATATCTTTATAATAGAATGATTTATATTCCTTTGGGTATATACCCAGTAATGGGATCCAGTGGCAGCCCATCAAAAAGATTATCCACCGTGATCAAGTTGGCTTCATCCCTGGGATGCAGGGTTGGTTCGACATATGCAAATCAATAAATGTAATTCATCACATAAATAGAACTAAAGACAAGAACCACATGATTATCTCAATAGATGCTGAAGAGGCCTTTGATAAAATTCAACATCCATTCATGTTAAAAAATCTCAACAAACTAGGTATTGAAGGAACATGCCTCAATAAGAGCCATATATGACAGACTCACAGCCAATATCATACTGAATGGGTGAAAGCTGGAAACATTCCCTTTGAAAACCAGCACAAGACAAGGATGGCCTCTCTCATCACTACTGTTCAACATAGTATTGGGAGTTCTGGCCAGGGCAATCAGGCAAGAGAAAGAAAAAAAAGGGTATATTCAAATAGGGAGGGAAGAAGTCAAATTATCTTTATTTGCAGATGACATGATCCTATATCTAGAAAACTCCATCCTCTCAGCTCAAAAGCTTCCTCAGCTGATAAGCAATTTCAGCAAAGTCTCAGGATACAAAATCAGTGAGAAAAAATTGCTAGCATTCCTATACACCAACATGGACAGAGAGTCAAATCATGAATGAACTTCCATTTGCAATTGCTACAAAGAGAATAAAATACCTAGGAATACAACTAAAAAAGGAAGTGAAGAATGTCTTCCAGGGGATTTACAAACTACTGCTCAAGGAAGTTAGAGAGGACACAAAGAAATGAAAAAAACATTCGATTCTCATGGATAGGAAGAATCAATCTTGTGAAAACGATCATACTGCTCAAAGTTATTTATAGATTCTATGCTATTTCAGTTAAACTACCATTGACATCCTTCACAGGATTAGAAAAAAAAACTATTTTAAAATTTTTGCTAAGCAAAAAGAACACAACTGGAGACATAATGGTACCTGCCTTCAAACTATACTACAAGGCTACAGTAGCCAAAAGAGCATGGTACTGGTACACAAACAGACACATAGCGCAATGGACAAAAACAGAGAACTCAGAAATAAGACCACACACCTACAACCACCTGATCTTCAACAAACCTGGCAAAAACAAGCAATGGAGAAAAGATTCCCTCTTTAATAAATGGTGCTAGGAGAACTGCCTAGCTATATGTGGAAAATTAAAACTGGACCCCTTCCTTACACCTTATAGAAAAATTAACTCAAGATGGATTAAAGGCATAAATGTAAAATCCAAAGCTATAAAGGCCCTAGAAGAGACTCTAGGCAATACCATTCAGGACATAGGCAAGTGCAAAAATTGTATGATGAAAATGCCAAAAGCAATTTCAACGAAAGCAAAAATTGACAAAAGGGACCTAATTAAACTAAAGAACTTCTGCACAGCAAAAGAAACTATCATCAGGCCAGGCATGGTGGCTCATGCCTGTAATCCCAGCTCTTTGGGAGGCTGAGGCAGGTGGATCATGAGGTCAGGAGTTCAAAACCAGCCTGGCCAAGATGGTGAGACCCCGCCTTTACTAAAAATACAAAAATTAGCTGCATGTGGTGGTGGGGTGGTGGGCATCTGTAATCCCAGCTACTTGGGTGGCTGAGGCAGAGAATTGCTTGAATCTGAGAGGCAGAGGTTGTGGTTAGCTGAGATTGCACCACTGAACTACACTATAGCCTGGGTGACAGAGTGAGACTCTGTCTCAAAAAAAAAAACAAAACAAAAAACCAACATCAGAATGAACAGACAACCTACAGAATGGGAGAAAATTTTTACAATCTACCCATCTGACAAAGGTCTAGTATTCAGAGTCTACCATGAACTTAAATTTATAAGAAGAAAAACAAACAGGCAATCCCATTAAAAACTGGGCAAAGGACAAGAACAGACAATTCTCAAAATAAGACATTCATGTGGCCAACAAACATGAAAAAAGTTCAACTTCACTGATCATTAGAGAAATGCAAGCCAAACCACAGGGAGATACCATCTCATGCCAGTTAGAATGGCGATTATTAAAAAATCAAGAAACAACAGATGCTGGAGAGGATGAAGTGAAAAGGAATGCTTTTACCCTTTTGGTGGGAGTATAAATTAGTTCAACTATTGTGGAGGACAGTGTGACAAATCCTCAAAGATATAGAAGCAGAAATACCATTTGACTCAGCAATTACATTACTGAGTCTATTGCGTTTTTCACTTCATTTATTATATTTTTCAGCTCCAAAATTTGTTGTTTTAAAATAATTTTATCTCTCTGTTAAGTGTATCCGTTTGATCATTTATAATTTTCCTTATTTCATTGAGTTGTTTATCTGTATTTTCTTGAAGTTTGCTGAGCTTTCTTAAAGCAATTATTTTAAATGGTCTGTGAAGCAGTTTGTATATCTTTATTTCTTTGGGGTCAGCTACTGGGAGACTGTTATTTTGGTAGTATGTCTCCTTAGTTGTTCATGTTCCTTACTGCCTTATATTGATTTCTCTGCATTTGTGGAGCAGTCACCTATACTAGAATTTACAGCCTAGCTTTTGTGTATAAACACCTTTTCCTGTGGGTAAAAAGGAGGTGCAAGAGTGTTTGCTAGGTGGGATGCAGCAGAAGTTCTGGCATTACTAAGGGGCACAGCTGTGCAGTCTCTTTGCAGCTCTGTCTGCTCGGTTTGGTATTGACAAAGATTACATGGACCCTCAGCATTCAACAGTGTGGATGTTTGTTGCAGTACTGTGAGTTTTTGGGGTTTATGGTGGTTGTAGCTGTTAGGGTCTTCTTGATCCTGATGTTGTAGTGATGGAAGTTCTCTTGACACTGGATCCTACTTGCAAGCCCAAATGGCATTGGCACTGACGTCTGCTGAGTGTGGTACCTGTGGAGCGGCCATAGACATGAAGCCTGAAGTGTTGGGATTCACTCAGGATGGTGGCAGAAATATTTAAGGGAAATATTAGGAAAAGTTATAAGAAATAGTCACAAACCTGTTGGAAGGCCGCAAGGTTACATAGCTTGTAATAATTGAACGGGCTCAAGGCAGCTGGTTCTTACCTGAGAGCATTAGGTCATAGGGTAAATACTAGGGACAACAGAGGCTTCCCCAGTTAAGTCTGTTTACCCTACCTCCATTAACTAACTTTTGAGCCAGATGGCCCTCTTGAGGGGAGGTCGACCAGGAATATTGCCCCCTAATGGTGTTTACTTTAGATCGCAGTACCAGAGCTTTAATCATTCCTAGAACTACTCTCTTAACCATGTTAATTATCCACAAGTGTGTTGACTCAGAGCTTTTGTTGTTTATTGTATACTAAATAAATGCCTGGAGTGTGAACTGCTCAGGGCTGGCCGCAGCGACAAACCCTTCTTGGTGTGCAGGCGGTTGGACGCTCAGCAGGTCTGGCAAAATAGAGTATCTGTGTACATCAATGTAGATTTTATTCATCCGTCATTTGGGGCAGGGTCTGCGGGTGGACCCCCCATAGCTAATGCTCTCCAGTGAGGAGCAATATCTCACTGAAGCACTGGTACTTGTGGGGAGGGTCTATGAATCCTGAATCTGAGGTGGTACTGGCATTGGTGGCTTGGGCACTGGCACCCTTTCACTGACCCCTCATGCTTCCCGGGTGAGGTGATGCCCCACCCTGCTTTGGCTCACACTCTGTGGGCTGCACCCATTGTCCAACAAGTCCCAATGAGATGAACCCAGTACCTCAGTTGGAAATGCAGAAATCACCTGTCTTCTGCATCGCTCATGCTGGGAGCTGTAGACTGGAGCTGTTCCTATTCAGCCATCTTGGAGCAATCTTGGGATTGCTTTCTTGATTTATTTTTTGGATTGATTGCTGTTTGCATGTAGAAACACTATTGATTTTCGTGTGTGTTGATTTTATATCCTGCAAATTTACTGAATTCGTTTATCAGTCCTGTGAGTTTTTTCATGGAGTATTTACATTTTTCTAAATATAGGATCATGTCATCTGGAAAAAAAGATAATTTGACTTCTTCCTTTCCAATCTGGGTGCCCTTTATTTCTTTCTCTTGCCTAATTGCTCTGGCTAGCAATTCCAGTATTATGTTGAATACAAGTGGTGAAAGTGGGCATCCTTGCCTTGTTACAGATCTCAGTGGGAGGGCTTTCAGTTTTTCTTTGTTTAATATGATATTAGCTGTGGGCTTGTCATATATGGCCTTTATCATGTGCATGTATGTTCCTTCTATACCAGTTTGTTGAGGGTTTTTATCATGAAGGGATGTAGAATTTTTTATTTATTTATTTATTTTTTTGAGACGGAGTCTCGCTCTGTCGCCCAGGCTGGAGGGCAGTGGCCGGATCTCAGCTCACTGCAAGCTCCGCCTCCCAGGTTCACGCCATTCTCCTGCCTCAGCCTCCGGAGTAGCTGGGAGCACAGGCGCCCGCCACCTCACCCGGCTAGTTTTTCGCATTTTTTAGTAGAGATGGGGTTTCACCATGTTAGCCAGGATGGTCTCGATCTCCTGACCTCGTGATCCACCCGTCTCGGCCTCCCAAAGTGCTGGGATTACAGGCTTGAGCCACCGCGCCCGGCCATGGATGTGGAATTTTATTGAATGCTTTTTCAGACTGTATTGAAATGATTATATAGTTTTTGTCCTTTATTGTTGATATGATTTACCACATTTACTGATTTGTACATGTTGAACCATTTTTGCATCTCTAGGTTGAATTCCAATAGATCATGATAAATAATCTCTCTTAGTATGTTGTTCAGATTGCTAGTATTTTGTTGAGGATTTTTGCATCTATGTTCATTAGGGATATTGGCCTGTAGTTTTTGTTGTGCTCTTGTTTGGTTTTGGTATCAGAGTAATTCCAGTCTTACAAATGAGTTGAGTACTATTCTCTCCTCTTTAATTTTTTGAAATAGTTTGAGTAGAGTTGATATTAGTTCTTCTTCCAATGTTTGGTAGACTTTAACAGTCGATCTGTCAGATCCTGGACTTTTCTTTGATGGGAGACTGCTTATAACTGCTTTGATCTTGTTACTCATTATTGGTATGTTCAGATTTTCTATTTCTTCATAGTTCAATCTTGGTAGGTTGTATGTGTCCAGAAATTTATCCATTTCTTCTAGATTATCCAAGTTATTGGCACATAGTTGTTCATAATAGTCTCTAATGATCCTTTGTATTTCTTTGGTTTCAGTTGTAATGTTTCCTTTTTATTCTCCAATTTCATTCATTTGGGGCTTCTCTTTTTATTCTCCTTTTTATTCTAACTAAAGGTTTGCCAATTTTGTTTTATCTTTTCAAAATTCAACTTTTCATTTTGCTGATCTTTTGTATTGTTTTTTGGTCTCAATTTCACTTATTTCTGCTCTGATCTTTTAGAAATGTCTTTCTTTCTACTAATTTCAGGGTGGTTTATTCTGGCTTTTATAGTTCCTTGAGGTGCACTGTTAGGTTGCTTATTTGAAATTTATTTAATACAGCTATTTATTAGTATAAACTTCCCTCTTAGTACACTTTTTCTGCATCCCATAGATCCTGGTGCTTTTTGTTTCCATTTTCATTTGTTTCAAAAATATTTAAAATTCCTTCTTAATTTCTTCCTTGACCCATTGGTTGTTTGAGGATATATTGTTTAATTTTCATGTATTTGTACAGTTTCCCAAGTTCCACTTGTTCTTGATTTCTAGTTTTATTCCATTGTGGTCGGAAAAGATACCTGATACAATTTTTACTTTTTTGAATTTGTTGAGACTGACTTTGTGGCTAAAATATGGTCTATCCTGGAGGTTATTCCATTTGCTGATGAGAAGAATATGTGTTCTGCAGCAGTTGGGCAAAGCGTTCCCTAAATGTCTGTCAGGTCCAACTCATGTGTAGTTTAACTACAATATTTCTTTGTTGATTTTCTGCATGGATGATCTGTCCACTGCCAAAAATGTAATGTTGAAGTCCCTTACTATTATTGTATTACAGTATATCTCTCATTTCAAATCTATTAATATTTGCTGATATATTTGGGTGCTCTGGTGTTGGGTGCATACATATTTACTATTGTTACCTCCTATTGTTGAAGTGACACCTTTATCATTATACAATGGCCTTTTTGCCTTTTTGTATAATTTTTGACTTAAAGTCTATTTTATATTATCTAAGCACAGCTACTCCTGTTCATGTTTGGTTTCCATTTGCGTGGGATATCTTTTTCCATCCTTCACTTTCAATCTGTGTGTGTCTTTATAAGTGAAGTAAATTTCTTGTATGCAGCATATAGTTAGGTTCTGTTTTTAATTCATGCAGCCACTGTATGTCTTTTAATTGGATAATTTAATTTACTTAGTAACAGTGTTATTATTGACAGGTAAGGCCTTACTACTGCCATTTTGCTACTTGTTTTATAGTTGTTGTGTAACTTTTCTCTTCCTTTCTTACTGTTTTCCTTTGTGCATAAGTGGTTTTCTCTGGTAGCATGTTTTAATTCATTGTTTTTAATTTTTAGGATATCGATTACAGTTTTTTACTCTGCGGTTTCCATTATGCTTATATAAAGCATCTTATAGCTATAGCAAGTTGTTTAAAACTAACACCAACTGAACTGATTGCACATAACACAAAGAAAAAACAACCCTGTATACATTAACTTCCTTCTCTCCCCACATTTTGAATTTTTGAAGTCACAGTTTACTTTATAAAAAATGTTGCCTATTTAAAATAGTTGTATTTTATACCTTCAGGATTTCTGTTTTATTTTAATTATTTCAATCTCTCTTAAAATTTCTTGATAAATATTGCCTATTTAAGATAGGCAATATTTTTATTTTTAGTAGTTTAAAATGTTCTTATTTTTAATAGTTTTGGCTTTTAGTCTTCTAACTGAAGATATAAATCGTTTAAACACCACAGTTACAATATCAATTTAACAATCACCTTAGCATTCTATTCTTTGGGTTTGAAGAACTTCCATTAGCACTTCTTGTTGGACAGGTGTAGTAACAATGTATTTCCTCAGCTTTCATTTGTCAGTTAAAGCTTTTTCTTTCTCCTTCATTTCTGAAGGATAGCTTTGTTGGGTACAGTGTTCTTGTTTGGCATTTTCTTTAGCACTCTGGATATATTGTTTTACTCCCTCCTGGCCTGTAAAATTCCTGCTGAGAAGTCTGCTGCTGCCATGTGTATTGGATCTCCCTTATATTTTGTTTCTTTTCTCTTGCTGCTTTTTGAATCCTCTCTTTGTCTTTTGCCTTTTAGTGTTTATGTCTTGGAGTGTTCTTACTTGTGTTAAATCTGATTGATGACCTTTAACCTTTCTGTGCCTGGGTATTTATATCTTTCTTCAGGTTTGGAAAGTTCATGTTATTATTTATTTGAATGAGCTTCCCATCCCTTTGTCTTTTTCAATTCCCTCTTTGACTCCAATAACCTGAATATGCTATCTTTTAATGTTGTCTCATAGGTCCTGTAAGCTTTCCTTATTATTTTTCATTCTTTTTTCTCCTCTGACTGTATATTTTCAAATAATCTGTCTTTGAGCTCACTGCTTATTCTGTTTGATCACTTTTGCTGTGTATGCTCACTATTGAATTTTTCATTTCATTCATTGTATTTTATACCTTCAGGATTTCTGTTTGAATTATTTCAATCTCTCTTAAAATTTCTATGATAAATTTCTAAATGGATTCTCTGTGTTTACTTAAAGTTCATTGGGCTTCCCTACAGCAGCTTTTTTGAATTCTTTGTCTGAGAGAACACATCTCCATCATTTTAGGGTTGGTCTCTGGTGCCTTATTTTCTCCATTTGTTGAGGTCATATTTCCCTGCATATTCTTGATGCTTGTGGAAGTGTGACAATATCCGTGCATTCAGGGATTAGGTATTTATTTCATTCTTCACAGACTGGCTTTGTTTGTGCCTGTCCTTTAGAGGGATTTCCAGGAATTCTAAGCTGACTTACTGTTGTTTTACCAGAGCCTGTGACCACTGCAGCTATCTCAGCATTATAAGACACCCTAAGCCCAGGCTTACTGTGAACCTCTTGAAGACTTCAAGGTTGACATAGCTTTCTGATCCAGATGGACCTGGGAAAGACTCAAGAAGGGTACTGGGATTGTGTGAAAATGCTGAATGACTGACCCAGTGACCCAGATAGGCGTACCGCCTAGCAAGTCTCTGTACAGGTAGCCTGTGTCCCCAAGTGCAGCAAGAGTAGCTAGAGTTGAGACTGGGCCCTTTTGGGAACTGCTGTGAGAAGGAGGCTAGTGGGCCCATGTCAGTTCAGATAAGCATGCATCATCCAGCAGATTCCTGCACAAGTGGGCTAGTTTCTTGACTGCTGCAGGAAGGGCCAGAGCTGAGATTGGCCCCCCTCAAGATCTGCTGTGAAACACAGGGTGGGGTGCTGGTATAGCTACCTGACTGTACCAGGAGGGTTTTGAGCTGAAATTGGGCCCCCTTGGGATTTTCAGTGAGACAGAGGATGAGGAGGTCAATTTCAGTGTAGAGGGGTGCATGCCACCCAGCAAGTTCCTGCACAGATAGGATAGTTCCTCAACGGCAGTGAGAGGGGCCAGAGCTGAGATTGGGGCCCCTCAGGATCTGTGGTGGGATAAAGGTTATAGAGCTCAGTCTTGTTGGCTCAGAGGGCACATGACTCCCAGGAGGACCTTGCAAAAATGGGATGGTTCCTTGACTGCAGCAGAAGGGACTGGAACTGAGACTGGGCTCCCTTGGGGTCTCCTTTGTGATGTAGGATGGAATACTCATCTTGTTGGCTCAGACAAGTACTCATTTCCCAGCAGATTCTCAGCACAGATGGGATAGTTTCTCACTGCAGTGAGAGGCACTGGAGCTGAGAGTGGACCCCCTTGGGATCTGCTGTGGGACAGAAGTTGGCAAACCCATCATGGAGGCTCAGAATTCTGGGTTACAAGAGATGAGTGAGTCTCACTTTGGGGTTCTTGTGTGAGTAGCTCTGAGCTGGGACCTCAGCTAAGGAAGGCTGAAGCAGAGCCACAGTGCACCTTTCAGGGTCACTGCCAAGATTGATGTCAGCAGGCAGACAAGCCTTTCCACCACGGCACTGGCGTGCATGATTCCTTCTGGAACCCTTGGTAGATGGTTTTGGTTGTAGGCTCAAAGCCAAATGAGGCTTTAAACAAACCCCTTCGAGGACTAGGATATTACTGGGCTTGAATCTACAAGCAATCTCAGCAAATCAGCCACTTGGGTGTTGGTCTGCACTCTAAAAATGACTCACCTGGATCTTGGGCTCTACTGGGATTTGACAAACTCCTACCTGAATCCTGAGGCTCCTGCAGAGAGACTTTTGACTTGGAATGGGTGCAGAATTGTTATTGTTCTGGGAGATATGAGTAGGTTATTTTCGAGTCTGCCATCATGGTAACATCAACCCTCAATATTTTTAAGTACCATCAAAATCATTCAGTTTATAAATGATCTTTCCTCTGTTTCCAGATTTGTATTTTCAACTACTTAATTGATATCTGTACTTTGATGTTGTATAGTTACCTCAAACTCAACTTATCCTAATAGAATTTGTCATTTTATCCAATTCTGTTATGTCTTATATGATTTATATCACTGTAGGTTTTATCTAATCCAGAAACTAGGGGATTATTTTAGATTTCTTCACACCTCATGTTTAATCAGCCAGTAAGGCTAAAAGTTACCACGTTTCATTGCTTCTCTGAATCACTACAATAATACTTCATTTTTCCCTCCCACAATCCAGTTGCTTTAATCAAATTTATACTTTCTATCGCATTTTCCCATATTTCATACTTTTTTTCAATGTAAATCCAAGCCTGTAATTTTCCTATTGAAATACTTTCCAATGGCCCCCCACTGTCTGCAAAATTTAGTTCAATACTTTAGTATTAACTTTTTGGTGATTTGACTTCTTTATTATCTGACCTCCCCCAATTTCTCCAGCTTTCACTCTTGACTTCCTCCTCCCTGTCATTAGATTTTAATATATTTATTTTAGCTGTGATCTCTCCCACATTTCTAATAAGCTAAAATCTTCTATTCAAAATGTCTTCCTACCTTTCTGCTTGGTAAACTACTAATCCCCTGCTCAGGGGTCTTTCATAAAGCTTTATTCCTCTTATTTCACATCTGAAGGATTATTTCTTCTGTCTTATTTCTACTTTTTTATACTCTGTTAATTTATATGTCATACATAGTCTTAATTTGGTAGCTGTTTGTTTCCTCCCCTAAAATAAAGTCTCCTTGTCATCAGGTACCTTATTAATTGCTGATACTCAAGAGCTTAATATATTATTCATTGGCATACAGTAGACAATCTGAAAAAGAATGAGCTAAGCACTGAAATTCTTAGAATCAAGTAACCTCAGTTTACAGTGTTAGATAGCAATCAGTGAAACATCTTTCTGAAGTAATGTTCCATATTAGAAGAGAGGGTGAACTGAATTCAGAACAGATTTCTAGAAAATTCTCTGTATTGTGGAAAAACAGCCTGTCTGCTTCGAAAAGCAGTTGAACAGATGATCCAAACAATGATAAGAAGAAAGAACCAAGGGGAAAGAAAGATAAGAAAGATAGCAGATATGTTCAGGGCAGAAAGGAACTTTAAATAAGGAGAAGACAAGTCAAAGAACAATGAAGGAAATATGAATTAGAGGCCTTTTGATTCATACTTTGTTAAAGTAGAAGCTAGTTAAAGTAGAAGAACTCAGACTGTAAAATGTGCTTTCTACTTGTATGGACATAAGTATTTAAAGTTACCCTGTGAATTATATGGCATCGTGGCCCAAGTCTTTATAGCCTTCACTCTAGAGATAATAATGAATCTTTTTGACAGTCTCTTACAAAAGCTCTATTATGGAGAGTTGACAGCTATTCAGAGTACCTAGATAACAATTTCATTCTGTAATAATCTCATATTTAAATAGGGAAAAGCTTTCCCCTTGCAGCCTAGAAAAATATGAGCAGAGACATTTTTGAATACTGAGGAGAAAAATTCACCTCGCTTGTATTTTATTTTGCACAAAGTCTGTAGGCTTCGTAACTGCTTTGTTATACAGGGATATCATTAGGACCCACATCAGGCATCAGCAACAGCAAAATTCTCACATTTCTAGGGTTGTTAAAAAGTGTTCTCAGCTTCCTCAGCAACAGATGTAAGATCACTTTGTCTTCGAAACTGGAAAAAAAAGCAACCTCTTACAAATCATATCATGTTTCTTAAAATTACACAACTAATAAATAGGTCTTTTTCTTTAAAAAGACAGGCAATACTGATATTTATAGAGAAAAATCTTAAAGTATCGTATTTCTGTCCCATTCCTATCTCAACCTTCTTCTTTCTTCCTTTCTTTCCCTCCCTCTCTCTTTCTCTCTCTCTCTCTGTCTCTCTCTCTCTCTCTCTCTCTCCTTGTTTTTTTGTTTTTGTTTTTGTTTTTTTCCCCAAGGTCTCACTCTGTCACCCAGGCTGGAGTGCAGTGATGCGATCTCTGCTCATTGCAACCGCCTCTCTCTCAGGCTCAGACTCAAGCAATTCTCATGCCGCAGCCACCCGAGTAGTTACAATTACAGGCCTGTGCCACCCTGCCTAATTTTTTTCTGTTTTTAGTAGAGATGGGGTTTCACCATGTTGACCAAGCTGGTCTTGAACTCCTGGCCTCAAGTGATCCTCCTGCCTCAGCCTCCCAAAGTGTTAGGATTACAGGTGTGAGCCACCATGCCCAGCCGTCAACCTACTTTCTTAATTTCTGTTGGATCACTTGTATCTTTTGGTATACCTTCAAACTTTTATAATAAAAATAACCATAGTCTTCTTGAACATAAATCTTAATAGATGCCAGCACCCTATCCTCTCATGACATTTCTCACCTATTTCCTATTCCTTTCCTTCAAGGTAGTGGTCATTTTGACTTTTAGATAAAGTCATCAATCCTGTCAATTTTTTTTTCTAGTTTCGTCAACTAAGCTTGCATCCCTAAACACTATAAGTTAGCTTTAGTTTTACCTGGTTTCAAAGTTCATATGAATGGAGTTTTTAAAACTATGCATTCTTTTGAGTTTTTATACTCAATATTTTATTTGTGAGATCTATCCATGTTGTTAAGTGCAGGTATAGTTCGTTTTAACCAGCATGTCAAATTTCAATAAAGTAATACACCTCAACTTATTCACCACTCACCCACCTGTGTTGTTTCCACTTTAGGGCCACTATGAATGATACTGCTCTCTCTATATTCCTGGAAGTTTATCTGAATGCATAAGGGCAAACGTTTCTGTTGGTTATATACCAAAGACTGAGATTACTGATCATAGGGTATGCACAGTTTAATTTTTAGTAGGTAATGCCCAAAAGGTTTTAAAAATTGTTGCAATAACTTATATTTCAACCAGGAGTGTGAGAGATATTTCTTTTATCCATAATCTTTGCTATCTGTTGGCATCATCAATATTTTGAAATTCAGTCATTCCAGTAGGTATTTTAAAACATCTCATTGTCATTTTAATGTTGTTATTACAATGAATAGATTTATATCTGACATTTTGTTATTTGTTTTATATGTGTCTCATGTGTTTTATTTTCCTTTTTTTTTTTTTTTTGGTGAGATAGGATTTTGCTCTGTCACCCAGGCTGGGGTACAGTGACATGAATATGGCTCATGGAAGCTTTGACCTCCTGGGTTCAAATGATCCTTCCACCTCAGCCGTTCAAGTAGCTGGGACCACAGGCATGTAGCACCATGCCTGGCTAATGTTTTTATTTTTATTTTTTTGTAGAGACGAGGTCTCGTCGTGTTGCCCAGGTTAGTCTTAAACTCCTAGGCTCAAATGGTCCTCCTGAGTTGGCCTCCCAAAATGCTGGGAATATGGCTGTTAACCAACCAAGCCTGGCCATTGTGTTCTTTATTTTTTAAAAATTAAACATACTTTGCCTATGTTAATTCCCTTATTTTTAAGCTGTTATATTTTTAGCTTTCTTAATCACTAAATAAGCACCCTAATTTATCACAGACTACTTCAGATGAATGCTAATTCAATTCCAGTAAAATACAGCAACTTTATTCCCATATAACTCATTCCCTTTCCTTTTCTTTGAGCTATTATTGTCATATATTCTATCTATATATATTATATAACTACCAATATGGTGTTATAATTACTGCTTTTATGATCTTATCTTTTAAAATTTAAGATAAAAATGGAGAAACTATCTATTGAAGAAGGGTTGGCAAGCTATGATACATGGACCAAATCTAGCCCACTGCCCGTTTTTGTAAATAAAGTTTTGCTGGAACAAGCCATATCCATTCCTTTATGTATTGTCTATGAATACTTTCATGCTAAAAAGTGGAGCTGAGTAGTTATGACAGATGGAATTAATGTTACTAATAACACGACCTTAAATTAAGGTAATCATCCTGGATTACCTGGGTGAGCCCAATGAGATTAATGCAACTGTCTTTTAAATCAGTAAACAGAAGAAAGCACAAAAGATGTATTTATACATCTTTTGTTATTTCAGAACCACCTACATAATTACTTTTACTGGTACTTTTTTATTTATTCATGTGCATTTGAGTTTCATCTGATGTCACTTCTTTTCAGTCTAAAGAACTTCCTTTAGTGTTTCTCATGAGGAATTTCTGCTAGCAACACATTATTCATCTGTGTATGTCTCTATTTCACCTTCATTTTTGAGGGATAGTTTTAAAGGATAAAGAATTCCTGCCTGTTTTTCCCCATGTACTTTAATATCCCATCCATTGTTTTGGATGAGAACCCAGCTCTTAATATTATTGTGGTTCCCTTGTATATGAAGAGTCTTTTTTTTTTTTTTTTTTTTTTTCCGCTGCTTTCAAGATTTTCCTTTTTATCAGTTTGACATGGAGGTGTCTAGGAGTGGATCTCTTTGTTTTACTTGAAGATCCTTGAGCTTTTTGGATGTATTGAATATTTTCCATGAAATGAGGGGAATTTGGGGCCATTATTTCTTTAATTTGTTTCTGGTACTCCCCATTTTTATGGGACTCCCATTATACATGTGATGGTATCTCAAAGGATTTTGAGGTTCTGTTCAGTTTTCTTCATTTTCTTTTTTTTCCTGTTCTTTGGACTGGGCAATATCTTTTTTGCTGTCTTTATGTCTGTTTATTTTGTCTTTTGTCAGCTCACCTCTGCTCTTGAGTTCCTCTAGTGGGTTTTGGGTTTTTCATTTCAGTTCTTGTATTTTTAAACTCTAGAAACTCCATTGGGTTTTTTATAATTTCTGTCTCTTTTATTGACTTTTATTTGATGAATCATTGTTGCCATCTTATAATTCTTCAAACATATTTACTAATTTTTGAAGCCCTTCTTTGTTAAGTCCAACATTTATCCTTCCCTTGCTCCAAAACACTATGTCTGTTAAGTGTTGTTTTGAACTCTATGGTTAACTATTTCCTATTATTTGCATATTTTTGTTGTTGAAAACTGGACATTTTAGATAATATATCATAGCAATTTTAGATTCTGATTGCCTCATTTCCCAGGAGCGGTGGCTATTGCTAACCACTAGTATCTTGGAATACTGGAAGTCCTAACTCCCAATACCTTGGAATATGACTGTATTTGGAGATAGGGTCTTTTAAGTGGCAATGAAGTTATAATAAGGTAATTAGAATAAGCCCTAATGCAATATGACTGGTATGCTTAGAAGAGCCTAGGACACAGACACATAAAGAGAAAAGACCATGTGAAGACACAGGAAGAAGACAGCCAAGTGAAAGCCAAGGAGAGAGGCCTCAGAAGAAACTAACCCTGCCAACACCTTGATGTTGAACTTCTAGCCTCTAGAATTGTAAGAAAATAAATTTGTTGTTTAAGCCACAGTTTGTGGTGCTTTGTTATAGAAGCTCTAGGAAACTATTAGACACCTTGAGCCAGTAAAACTTCTACCCTTTCCTAATGAATCAGTGTAGCTTGAGCAGTATATTCAAAGTTGAGGCTGCCCCAGCTTTTACTTTATTTTTGCAAGGCCTCTTGTTCAACCAAGGGCTCACTACGACCTTTTCCAGTCTCCTTAGTATGTGTATAGCTTTGTACATATTTATATTCTTCCAGACTGCAGGGGAAAAGTAGGAAGTTATCAAGGTTCACTGTGGCTGTCCTGTTCTTCAGATTTCTCTGTTGAGTTTCTGGTAGGTTGCTAGTAAATTTTTTGCCCCAACAAGTATTGTGATCATGGTCAGGCTAGGAATGACATTGGCCTTACCTGCTTGTTTGCCACTGGGATTATGGTTGTTTTAATAACCCTCTTGGTCATGGAACTTTCTGAGCTCTGTTCCAAATAAAACTAGTCATCTCAAGCAGTGAGGCTGCTGGGTCTCACAGTCTGACTCACCAAGGTAAACTTCTGCGTAATGGAATCTGAGGGTGGGGTGGTATATTAGTCTGTTTTCACACTGTTATAACAAACTTGTCAAGACTGAGTAATTTATAAAGGAAAGAAGTTTAATTGGCTGGGGAGGCCTCAGGAAACCTACAATCATGGCATAAGGCAAAGGGAAGGCAAGGACCTTTTTCACATGGCAGCAGGAGAAAGAAGAGTGAGTGAATGAGGAACTAGCTAAACACTCATAAAACTATCAGATCTCATGAGAACTCACTCACTATCATGAGAATAGCATGGGGAAAACTGCCTCCATGATCTAATTTCCTCCCACCAGGTTCCTCCCTCAACACCTGGGGATTGCAATTCAAGATGAGATTTGGGTGGGGACACAAAGCCTAACCATATCAGGTGGGAAGAGTGGGAACAGTCCCAAGCTAACATGCCACAGACATCCACTGTTCTTACTGAGGTCGAGTAGATTTTCTTAAACACTTTGCAAGTTCTTGTATGCTTGGTCAACTTCCTGAATCTTTAGAAGGTTGTTTATTGATAATTTTGTTCAGTTTTATAATTTCATTTTTAGGGAGAGTTACCATGTTCCCAATCAGCCATTCTGGAAATGCAACTCATTCTCTCTCTTCAGAAATCCTTTTACCATATAGTCTTATAGTTGTTTCTATATTTCAATCAGTTGTTGATCACAGTAGTTTTCCTTGACCATCCTACGTAAAATAGTCTTGCCTTATCTCCTTACTTTGCTTTATTTTACTTCATAACATTTTTCATTTCTTGACATTTTATATTTTTATGTGTTTGTTTATTGCCTTTCTCCCCTAATGGAATTCAGACTCCCTAATGGAAAGGACACTGTTTTGTTGATCATTGCATCCTTAGTGCCTATGACAATGCTTAGCAAATAGCATGCTCTCCATAAATATTTGAGAAAGAATGAATGAATGTTAGATATGTAGTCTTTTAAGCTTGTGAGAAAATAATCATTCTCATAAACTTTTGTGAGTTGTTATAGCATTTTTGGATGTTGTTACACTTGATTCTGCAATTACATTTCTAGGAATCAACCACCTAAAGAAATAGTGGTCTTGTATGCAAAAATATTTATACTCAAGTGTTCACTGCATCATTGTTTATAATTTAGAAAAAACTGGAAACCAAGCTACGTATACAGTAATTAGGGAGTGTTGGATACTAAGAAAAACAATGAAGGTAATAAAAGGCATTATTTGGATATGTTTTGTAATGGAAAGATATTTCTAATCATTGCAAAAAATGCATATGACAAAACAATGTGAATATAATACATACAATTAGTAAAAAAGAAAATGTGTGTGTATTGGTCTTTTTTTTGTATAGAATTGGATGTGTGGATATCATGAGAACTATATTAAGGAAACAATCACTTTTTACTCTATACGCTTTTTACTTTTAAATTTAGCCTCATGTATTACTTTTATAATTTTATGTTTTCTATTTATAAAATAATATTAATAAAAAATAAAGGCAATATCACACATTCCGTTCATATTAGTTCTAAATATTTTGCATCATCTCCTCATTTGTATTTGTATTCATCTCCTCATAGAGTGTAGTTACTAGAAATCAACATCTTTTGATTTGCCAGAGAGTGAGTAAACACTTACCAAATTGGAACAGCTACATACTGAGTATGTAAGTGCAACAGAAAATTCCAAAGGGTAGAAGAACAGTAAAATACGTGATACTTCCCTCCCAAGTTTCTATAACCAAAAAACAGGGAGAAATCTTATGTTATTATCTTTAGTGAGTGTAAACATGATCATGGAAGGAGCTACTGGTATGAGAGTCAAAAAAAAAAAAAAAAAAAAAAAAAAAAGGAAGGAAAATAAAAACAGATAAACCTTTCACCATTTGAGTTCCTTAGACATTTCTACTCCTTTGCCCTCTGCTACACTTTCCCTAGCTTTCGGTTCCTCAGTTCAGCATCTGTGGTTTCTGTATTTGATCTCCTTTGCTTAGCATTCTTGTCTCACTCTGACAGCTTTTACAGAATCGCTGGCACAGCTCTCTATCTAAACTCTTCAGTTACTAAGATTTGACTCTTCTGTCTCTAATGATAAGATGGCCACCAACAGATTTATCAAGCAATCCTTTTCTATTAAAACAGCTATTATTAATGACAACCCTTTGTAAATTTACATACATGGTGATAAAACTCTCACATACAGATTGCTCTAATATCATTTAAAATGAGTAATACATTCAAAAAGAGTTCAAAGAACATTTAACTTGGAAGCATAAGGTGATTGTGACTGCTGGGATCAATCTGGGATAAACAGATTCCCTTCTGTTGCTATCAGAAAGGTATTTTCAACCACAAATCTGATTGGTTAGTTATGTGAATAATATTGGTGCTCATCCTGAAAATGTGGGTTTTGTGCTGGCTGTGGAAAGACAAGAATGATACTCAGATCTAGAAAGAATGACATCATAATTATCTCCCCTTCAATTCCTTCTCTAACTCTTCCTCCTCCTTCTTTGTTGGGTTTATTTAACATCTTTTATATTCAACAAACTATCTGGTAGTAGGAATTAGATGATAGGAATGCAATGACACATAAAAACTTCCTGATTTCTTAGAGTTTATAATGAAGTAGAAGAGACAGAAAGATAATATAAGGTACCATATAAAATGCATAAAAACTTGCTCACTCATTATAGGGGACAGGAAGGACAGGAGGTTCACTCCAAGCTATTACTCTCTGGGAAGGCTTCATAAAGTGGTAGGAACTTTGAAATAAAGGTAGGACTGAGAAAAACAAAGAGAGGAAGCAGCATTCTAGGCAACTTTAAATTTTTATTTGCTTGTGTCCTCGTAACCTATCTTGTTTCAGAAAGAGTTTAATAGCATAAATTAAAAATGTGACAGAATAATTAAAAAATTCAGACATAAAATAGAACCAATAGTAAAGTTAAAATATATATCAGAACAACCTATGATTTTTAATGTGAGAACAAAACTGAATGTAAGCAATATAATGTTTTGAGAATTATAGTGTTCATTCATATATGGTATAAACAGGAAGACAAGGAAAAGATGTAGAAGGTTTGAAATACCAAGGTAAATAATTTTGATTTAATTTTGTTGGCAGAAATCCACAAACATAATCATAACATTTTATCTAGAAAGTACTTGGGACTTCTTAGCTGACAAGACTGTGAAAAGTCATTTTGCCCATATTCCTTATTTTTTTTATTTAATTTTTTTTGAGACTGAGTATTGCTCTATCATCCAGGCTGGAGTGCAGTGGCACAATCTCAGCTCACTGCAACCTCTGCCTCCTGGGTTCAAGCGATTCTCGTGCCTCAGCCTCCTCAGTAGCTGGGATTACAGGCGCCCTCCGCCATGCCCAGCTAACTTTTGTATTTTTAGTAGAAACGGGGTTTTGCCTTGTTGTCCAGGCTGGTCTCAAACATCTGATCTGAAGTGATCCGCCTGCCTTGGCCTTCCAAAGTGCTGGGATTACAGGCGTGAGCCACCTCGCCCAGCCCATATTCCTTAATTTATATGAGAGTTCTATTCTAAAACTCCTTCCCTGACTGAAAGCAGCAAAAGGTCAGCCAGATCAGCTCAAATGTGAAAACAACCTAGGAAAAACACACACACACACACACACACACACACACACACACAGAGAGAGAGAAAGAGAATGAATGAGTCATGAGTCCCTGGCAGATGATGTAAACTGTAAGCTTCTGGACCGAGCTTAAGTCAGTAAGTGACCCTTTTTGCCTTAAATCAAGTTGGATTGTATTTCCTGTTACTTAAAACCAAGATAACCCTAATTAATATATACTTAAATGAAGAATAAGCAATATTTGGTAATTATAAAGACAGTAGAAAGACAGATGAGGTATTATGTCAAGGTTTTGTGTGTAGGAGATTGAAATGAGGGAGTCTTGCAGTGTATACCTTTGAGGAGGTAAGTAATTTCCATTTTCTATCTGTTGAGTTTGATATGATAGTGATAGCAGCATAGCCAAGTAGAAAAGTCAAGCTAGCTTTTAAAACAACAGGCCAGGAGTTTGGAAGAAAGAACACAGCAGTTAACTGGCAGGCATTTTCTTCATTTTACACAAAAGAAAACTTAGAAACAGGTAAGTTAAGAAACTTTGCCAGGGGTTTACACACAGTGAGTACTGAGGATAGTATTTAAATAAGTGAACTCTGATTCTGGAATCTATAGTATTAACCATTTTGCTACATGAGGAGTGTATTTCAGATTCATGCACTTTTCTGACGCTGCCTGGGAACACTGATAACTTGCTGAGTTTGTAGATTTAGCCAAGACCCTTGCTTATGTTAGAAAAGTTGGCATGTAAAAGTCCTGTAAAATGTTGGCTGCCTTAGCAAGGGTAAGTACATAATTCTATAATGGCCCTAGAAAAAGATGGTGGTTTCGAGATATAAGTCTAATATACAAGTTCATTTTGTGTAACTAATCACAGCAAACTTGTGCTAAAACTTGTGATTTTGAGAGACTGTAAAACTGGTCGTTATTACTGAGTCCAGATCAGATAAATACAGACTACAATGGTTTCTCACACTGACTGCAAAAGGCAATCCTTGGCAATTATGCCATATTAAACTGATAATTAAAAGTTTATGAATAAGAATGGTGACATATAACTTGAAACAATTATGTACTTAATAACTTAAGTACTCCTTCCTTATTCTCTGTCCTCAAAATTAGAACTAAAGATTTGTAGATTGAATGTTCAGGGCAACCGGACAATTTTCTTACAATTTATAGGGAAAATCTGGTCCATGTTTGTTTACATAATCACTCATTACAGATAATATATTTTGGAGAATTACTGCATTTTTCTCTTATTATCTCACTGTCCTCCAGGGTTTTGTTCTCCAGGTTTGGGTTCTTTCCTCTGACGTCCCCCTTAATAACATGTCACAGGTATGGAGAGAAAGTATGTAGGGGAGGAGGAGGAATTTTATCCTTCACTTGCAAGGACGCTTCTACTCATTACTGAAATTGTTATTTGTTTTGTTCTGTTGGTCAAACAAGGTGTTTCACTCCAATTTGTCCTTATTTTAAATGTGAGATTTTGTTAGCTTTGCTAAGGTCTTTTGCTGCACTAATATTCTATGATTCTGAATTTAAAGCCAATATAATTAAAATAAACCTATTGTGTTATCAGTAAAGATCTTCACAGTTACTGGAGAACTAAATGGAAACAAGTTACGTTTATTTATATTTAGCATTTTTGGCCTTAAAGCAAAATTCATGTAAGATGCAAAGATAGGCTATGTATGAAAGCTCTATGTTAAGCCAGAAATTGCTAGATGTCTACAATTTGAACTGTATGTATCAGTAGCAGAATTCTTTTGTTTATTTGCAAAATGGTTCTATGGTCCCAGATTATACTTTTCTTGTATTAAGAGAATCATTAAGTGACTCTGTGCCTGATACATAGACACTTGCCACTGAAGTTTTCAAGTTTTTACTCACTTTAATTCAGCAAATCAAGAATTCAAACATTCTCTTAATATTTACTAAAACTCACAGCCTAGAATTATTTTTGATTTAAAAATTTCAATCAAGAACTCACTACTGGCCGGGCGCGGTGGCTCAAGCCTGTAATCCCAGCACTTTGGGAGGCCGAGGCGGGTGGATCACGAGGTCAGGAGATCGAAACCATCCTGGCTAACATGGTGAAACCCCTTCTCTACTAAAAAAAAATACAAAAAACTAGCCGGGCGTGGTGGCGGGCGCCTGTAGTCCCAGCTACTCGGAGGCTGAGGCAGGAGAATGGCGTGAACCTGGGAGGCGGAGCTTGCAGTGAGCCGAGATCGCGCCACTGCACTCCAGCCTGGGTGACACAGCGCGAGACTCCGTCTCAAAAAAAAAAAAAAAAAAAAAAAAAAAAAAAAGAACTCACTACTAAATCAAAGAATTTCATGAGGACCAATAAAAGCCTCATCTTACCTCCTAAGATTTCAAAATTATTAAAAAGAATAATTTTAAAATTAATATGTTCCCATAGAATTGGTCACTTACTGCTTGTCCATAATTCCTGTATGACGGAGAATTGAAATAAGACAACTCTATTATTGTTAGAGTTACTGCAGTAATTGTAGTTATTATGCAGAAGATGTTTATGATTAAAGTACCTATAATCTGAAAAGGAGACAGAAGGTAAATTTATTATATTCAGAATAAACATTTTGGTGTAATAGTTTGCATGGCTGAAAAAAGTCATCTAGTTAAAACTTTGATGTAGTTTCTGAAGTCTTAGAAGTATTAAGTCTTAAGAAAACATTTTTCTAATTTATATAAAGCCCAGTTAATCTGGAGGAAACATTAACACCATCAGTCCATTAATCATTAATCTTCCATTTAGGCTAAAAAGTATTGTATTTTTCAATGTTATAAGTCATTTGGAAGAAAGCATATAAGAGATGATTTGGACAAAAGTGGTTCCACTGTAAGAAAAAAAAAGAAAACGGAAAATGACTGCTTGTGGAAATAGGAGTCAGTTGATAAAATTTTAATCCTGGGTCTTCATTACCTATGGAAATCTATCAATATTTTCAGACATCAGTTTTTTATCTGTAAAATTATGAGGGCAGACTAATTTCTAAGGTGTGTTTAGCTCTCAGATTCTAAAGTGTTCTTCCCAGTATCTATCCACCTATACCATGCATGGATCTTTAATCTGGACCAATTTCCTACTTCATTACAAGATACAATCTTGTTCCCAAATTGGATAGTTCAGAAAATGAAGTTTTACAGTAGTATAATGTCTATATCTAAAGGTATTAGGTTCTATTAAATTTTTTAATTATAAAGTTTACACAATGTTAAAAGGTAGAACATCAAACAAAATAAAAACTATATATACATTTAGAAATCTATACATAATCATGATTTAACCAATACAGTGTATTTGTCTACATTAAATTATGTTCTTCTAGATTCATTCTTAATTTCTTTATTTATTTTACAGGTAGCATAGATTCCTTCATTATTTAGACATTATATTTTCATTAAAACTTAATATTTAGCTTTGTGATAAATGATTTCTAGAGATACCACAAACATTTCAACTTACTGCAGCTCGAGTTGGATACTTTGTTACTGCTATTATGAAGACTCCTGCAATGATAAACTGGATATAAAAACATATTTATAAATACTCATTGATAGTGCTTACCAATTTAGAATGTACTTTTAACAACTCTCTTCTAAGTCAATTATTTTAAGAATGCTAATAGTAACAAAACACACAGAAGTTTTAGTAGATGGGTCAGGACAAATTTACATCATGTAGTAATACATTGAAAGGTAATAGTAGAGTCAGTCATAACAGAAACATATAGGGGACAGTAGGCAGATTCACATTGTGATAATATGCCAGACAGCCTAAGCAGTCCTGAACCCGGGAACCAAGTTTGCTTTTATGTGTATGAGATACATCACATATAAGTCATTTGATTATTGCTTTTAATGTTATCCTTCCTAATGAGATGATGCCACTAATTATGATTAATATGTACATATCCAAATATGGAAAAAGTGGTTCAAGAATTATTCCACATTGTGATGGTACAAAATGTGCAGTCTCTTATGAGATTTGTAGTCATTATTAAGGTAATGGCAGAAATTCATGCCTTTGCCTTTGTTTTTTAAAACAGAGATTCCATTATTTCATGTCAGGAAGTCTATCTACTTCCAAGAAGTATAAAACTATGCCATATTGTTTGAAGATGGGTTGCACAATTTCCTCAAAGTATTCCTTGTCTTATTTGTTTTAGTGATAAAACACTAAAGAGGCAAGTCAAAGGCTATTTTTGTCATGCTATACACTATATGTAGGAAGCCCAAACCTGAAGCTTACAAACTTCCCATGGATAATTTTAAATCTATATGTTCAGCACTTCATTCCACAACAAAAGCTGAAATTTCTAAGGAGGTACACAGTGAAGGTAAGAACTAGCTCAGAATTTAAGGTGAAAATATCTTGTGAATTTTGAATTAGAGTGCTCTCTAATGAGATTATCTTTAGATTACCATGTGTTTTACAAAATGCCTTTCAAAGGCATTTTAAGCTTAAGTGAGAAGTTTAGTATTAAATTACATTTAGTTGAAATTTTAGATAAGTTATCCTAGGAGTTAAATATACTATTTTTATAATGTGAGTGGCTAAACACTAAGGAAAATGCATCATTTATTTGGATTTTATTGGAAAATCCACAGTTTTTCTCCTATTTTTTCCCAAGGCAGTGCTTTGACACATGTGACCCAGTACATCATTTATCATTTATCACCTATGAACCAGTGCATTATTTATGAGCCATGCATCCTTTATGAACCATGTATCATTTATCTGGATTTTGTGTGAAAATTCAGTATTTTTCTCCTATTTTTCAAGGCAATCCGTTGACACTTATGAGCTAGTGTATGTATAAAAGTGGGAGACCTCCTAGAGATCATTGTTTCTTCTAGTGATTACTTGCTGTCTCAATGGGCAGCCATATTGTATCCTACAGCCCTCATTCCATCTGTTTGAAGTGTGGGTTAAGTGGTTTCCTTGCTCATTATTGCTATCCAACCATTCTTTCTCCTCCACTTTTCAGTCACATGTCAGATTCTATAACTCACTATTCTTTATGGTTGAAGTAATCTATTGACCCCTTAGCCACTCTTCTTTCGGAATGAATTGACATTTTGACATGCTGATTCTCTCTCCAGCATCACGTAATATTTGGTGATATTTTTACACACACATACACACATATATATATGTGTATATATACATATCTATCTATCTATCTGATCTTTTGATACGGTTTGGCTCTGTGTCCCCACCCAAATCTTATGTTGTAGCTTCCATAATTCCCATGTGTTGTGGGCGGGACCCAGTGGGAGACAGTTGAATCATGGGAGTAGGTCCTTCCCATGCTGTTCTTGCCATAGTGAATAAGTCTTATGAGATCTGATAGTTTAAAAAATGGCAGTTTCCCTGCACAAGCCCTCTCTCTTTGCCTGCTGCCATCCACATAAGATGTGACTTGCTCCTCCTTGCCTTCTGCCACAATTGTGGGGCCTTACCAGCCATGAGAAACTGTAAGTTCAACAAACCTTTATCTTTTGTAAATTGCCCAGTCTCAGGTATGTCTTTATCAGCAGCGTGAAAATGGACGAATACAGTAAATTGGTACCAGGAGTGGGGTGCTGCTGAAAAGATACCCGAAAATGTGGAAGTGACTTTGGAACTGGGTAACAGGCAGATGTTGGAACAGTTTGGAGGACTTAGAAGAAGACAGGAAAATGTGGGAAAGTTCATAACTCCCTAGAGACTTACCAAATGGCTTTAACCAAAATGCTGATAATGATATGAAAAATGAAATCAAGGCTGAGGCTCAGATGGAAGATGAGGAACTTGTTGGGAATTAGAGCAAAGGTGACTCTTGTTATGTTTTAGCAAAGAGACTGGTGGCATTTTTCCCTAGAGATTTGTGGAACTTTGAACCTTGAGAGATGATTTAGGGTATCTGGTAGAAGAAATTTCTAAGCAGCAAAGCATTCAAGATGTGACTTGGGTGCTGTTAAAGGCATTCAGTTTTATAAGGGAAGCAGAGCATAAAAGTTCAAAAAATTTGCAGCCTGACAATGTGATAGAAAAGAAAAACCCAATTTCTGAGGAGAAATTTAAGCTAGCTGCAGAAATTTGCATAAGTAATGAGGAACTGAGTGTTAATTCTCAAGACAATGGGGAAAATGTCACCAGGGCACGTCCGAGGTCTTCATGGAAGCCCCTCCCATCACATGCCCTGAAGCCTAGGAAGAAAAAGTGGTTTTATGGGCCAAGCCAAGGGCCCCCGTGCTATGTGCAGCCTAGGGACTTGGTGCCCTGCATCCCAGCTGCTTCATCTGTGGCTGAAAGGTGCCAATGTAGAGCTTGGGCCATGGCTTCAGAGGGTACAAGCCCCAAGCCTGGGCAGTTTCCATGTGGTGTTGAGCCTGTGGTACACAGAAGTCAAGAATTGAGGTTTTGGAACCTCTGCCTAGATTTCAGATGATATATGGAACTGCCTAGATGCCCAGGCAGAAGTTTGCTGCAGGGGCAGGGCCCTCATGGAGAACCTCTGCCAGGGCAGTGCAGAAGGGAAATGCAGGGTTGGAGCTGCCACACAGAGTCCCTACTGAGGCACTGCCTAGTGGAGCTGTGAGAAGAAGGTCACCATCCTCCAGACCCCAGAATGGTAGATCCTCTGACAGCTTGCACTGTGTGCCTGGAAAAGCTGCAGACAATGTCAGCCTGTGAAGACAGCCAGAAGCAGGGCTACACCCTGCAAAGCCACAGGGGCAGAGCAGCCCAAGGCCATGGGAGCCCACCTCTTGCATCAGCATAACCTGTATGTGAGACATGGAGTCAAAGGAGATCATTTTTGAACTTTAAGATTTTGACTGCCCCACTGGATTTTAGACTTGGATGGGGCCTATAGCCTTTGTTTCAACCATTTCTCCCATTTGGAACAGCTGTATTTACTCAAGCCTGTACCCCCATTGTATCTAGGAAGTAACTAACTTGCTATTGATTTTACAGGCTCATAGGTGGAGGGGACCTTGCCTTGTCTCAGATGAGGCTTTGGACTGTGGACTTTTGAGTTAATGCTGAAATGAGTTAAGGCTCTGGGGGACAGTTGGGAAGGCATGATTGGTTTTGAAATGTGAAGACATGAAATTTAGGAGGGGCCAGGGGCAGAAAAACTCCCATTTTTTAAAACCATTAGATCTTGTGAGACTTATTCACTATCATGAGAACAGCACAGGAATGACTTGCCCCCCTGTCCCCCACCATGATTCAGTTGTCTTCCACCAGGTCCCTCCCACAACACTTGGGAATTTTGGGAGCTATAAGATGAGATTTGGGTGGGGATGCACAGCCAAACCATATCATCTTTCTAGTACCTTGGGCTTGTGATTCTTGTTCTCTCCTCCAATCCCTGACTCCAAACTATCTTAGTCACTCACTCCCATAATCATTCTTTTGTCTTTGCTGTACCTTTCAAATCTTAATTTCAAATATTCCACCTGATCACCACCTGCTATCTTTCTAGCTCATGCCCTCTAGTACTAAAATTTTAACAACCCTTTGACCCCCCCTGGGTCCATAATCTGAGAACTTCAACTCTCTGTTAAATTCTTCTTTCCATCACTAACTTAAATTTCATGGCCAACCATTACAAACACTGCCCTATATCCACTTGCAACTGTTTCACACCTTTCTTGTTTTATTATAGTTGCACAACTAAACAAAAATCCTGATTGTTTTTATCCTATTGCATGCTCGAACTCATGCAGCTGACCATGGTCTGAGAAAGGCATACAACCCATATTCATATCCTGTTCCTAAACCTCAAGTGTGTCCTTAATGCTATATGAAAAGAAAACCACCTCTCCATAATCTGTGCACTCTCACTTTTCCTCGATGATCATTTCATATTCTCTCGCCTTTCCTGAAACAACCAAACCACTTCCCCATCCTCAGTCTCAGCTCATAATCTTGCTTAATTCATTGAGCTATTTAAAGTTACTGGGGAAAAAAAAAAAAAAAACTTCCACAGGCTTCCAACATCCTATCAAAGAAAATTCTCCTTTCGCTCACTTTCTCTGCCTTTCCCTCCTGTTTTTGTACTTTGAAACCATTTCTAATTAGGCTGGATAATTCTTTATTGTGAGGAGCTGTCCTGTGAATCACAGGCTATTTAGCAGCATCTTTTGCCCCTGCCCACCTGATGTACACCTCCAGCTGTGAAAATCCAAAATATCTCCAGATATTATAAAATGTTCTCAGGGGCAAAATCGCCTCTAGTTGAGAACCACTGCCCTAGATAAACTTTCTATGCTCCTAGCCATTTGTGCATCAAAATCCATCACCTCTTGCCTACATAAATACTTGATTCCAATACCTACCCCCATTTACTCATCATCAATTTTCTTTCTTTTGGTTCCGTCCTCTCAACAAAGGATATAATGCTGTTTCTTTCAACTCACAGAAACTAATAAGCAAACCCTCTCTGGAGCCAAATTTCCCCAGCTATCGCCCCATTTCTTTATACCACATTAAAGTCCTTAAAGAAGCTGTCTGTTTGCTGTCTGTAATTCCTCTCTTCCTATTTTTTTTCTTAAATCAACTCCAACCAGGTTTTTGCTTCGTAATTCCACTGAAACTACTTGTAAAATTTACTAGTGCGCAGATCATACTGACTTCCATATTGCTAAATCCAATGGTCAATTCGTAGTCCTTATTTTATTTGACAAAACAACAAAATATAATATAGTTGATCCTTTCTCATTTCTTCTAACAATTTCTTCACTTGGCTTCCAGGATGCTATACTCTCTAGGTTTTCCCCTACCTAATGGCTATCTAGAAACCACAGAAAAGTGTCAGTAATGAAAAAATTTAGAAAATGAGTACTGACTCATTGGGTGAGGAGACTGAAGTGAAGACAATAAACATGCAAGTTAATCATGCTAATGGATATTATAGTTGAGATTCTTTGCCTTTCACATATCTAGGGACAAACTGCCCTATGGCTGTCACTGTGTACTCCTGTTTCCATATCTCTTGAAACAGCACTCGTAAATTAAAGGTACTCAATATATATTTGTTGAAAAAAGGAATCTGACTTTGAATAAATTATCAACATGAGATTTAGTTACATAATTCTCCTGAAAACCTTGTTCAGAAACCGTTCCCTACCTTATATTATTGGCATGAATATTATTTATTGTATGATTAAAGCAATATATATGTATTCTACTCACAAAAATTCCCCACAAAGTACATCCTGTTTTGTAAGTTATAGGTTCATATATTCCAAAGGCTCCTTTAATTTGCCCCTTATACAAAACCAATAGGAAGTACCACATGAAAACATGAAAGATGCCAATCATAATCTGGATAGCCTGTGAGAAGAGAATGCTGTTAGTACCTAAATAATGTAATTTAAAACACAATTCCAATAAGTGTTAACTATAAGAAGCATTTAACACCTTTACAAATACAAAAGTAAAACAGCAATGCACTTAATAATGTATTTCCTGGATTGGTTATCCCAGAAAAAAGGATCAATCAGGAAGGACTGAGATATACCAAATAGGAATCAGTCATACTAAAAACAACAGGCTGTTCAATAATGGTAGCTCTGGTCAATTCTCCTGTAAGTTAACAGTTAGATTCTATCACTGGCTAGTCTCCCTACCTATCAAGTAATGGTATGAGAGGAGAATATTGGGATTACTTCAGAGAAAATGTGGTTACTAATCTGCTACAATGCAGGAAGCCATAAATCCAACATTTTCTTGTACATTAGTAATTTATTAAAGATGAATCACTTTTTGACTTTTATAAAGGTTTGATTTATCTTTTCCTTCAAGGAGTACTTGGTATGATTTTTTTTCACAAGTATGCTGGAGTAAGGCATAATCCAACACAACAATACAGAAAATATCCAGAATGGACTTGCTTGAACTCCGTTTTCCCATTGGAGAGGGGAAGGAGTTTGAATAGGGGAGAATTATTACTCAACTCTAATTTGTAAGAAGATAATTATAAGCCCAGCAAATTTATTTCTGGATTTATATGTGAACTGATATTTCATATATTTAATCACATTATTTTACTACTCTTTAAAAATGACAGAGGACACATACATTTTATTTTCATATAAACTTTAACAGAAAGCTATTCAATGTTTTAAGAGTTCCAGCTCTTTGCAAAGCAGGCAGTCTATGAAATATGTAAATGCAATTGGCTAACTTTAAAAAATACATTTTGGAGAAGTTTTTTTTTTAAGGAAAGGTCTCTTTTTTGGTAATGATCATGCATTTTTATAGATTTAGAATTTAAGGTTTCTCCCTGCATCAAATTTGCAAGAATGGTAATATTTCCAGAAATTCTTTGGATTTGCTTGGAGAAATATCCCCCACTAGGCTGCAAAATCTCATAGGGTCTGGAGTTTGTTTTTCTTATTGCTTTATCACCAGCCTCTAATATGGTGACCAGAATAGAGAAGGCATCCAGCAAATACCTCTTGTATAAGCATACTGGTGTCAAGAATCATGATTCCATGTGGCTTTCCTAACTGTTAAAAAAGTAAGTGGGCTTGAAAAATACTCTCTTTTTAAATGATTGACTATTGTTTTATATAAGACTATGAAATATCTAATTAGCCAAAGCTTGTTAAGAACTGCCAGTGTGTGGAGAAGGACAAGATCGGTTTTCTTATTTAAAAATGATTCTTAATCTAGAGCCAATATGAGTTCCAGGAGGTCAGACCCGCCTACCCCCCGCCCCCAGGAAAAAAAAATGCAAAGGATTGCGACATGTACATAATTCTGGGAAGAAGATTTAGAGGTTTCATTCCATGCCAAAATGGTCTGTGACCCCAAAGAGGTTAAGAACCTCTGCTGCACAGTCGAATAGGTGACTTAGATAATTGATCTATGCAGCGTTCAAATTCAGAAGAAAAGTTCACATGAGTGGAAAAGTTTTCTCCCCTTTGGATGTGAAAAAGGATGATACTCATAATTCCTTGGTGTTTATTAAGAAAGCTAAACTATAACTTCACATGTTTATAACTTAATAGAGGAGACAAATTTATAATCATCCTATTGCATAGATGTAAGTACAGTACTCTCTTTTTTCCTTTTAAACCTTACTTGGATTTCTCTGTTATCCTGTGTGTGCTGGTTTAGTCTGTATACTTACATCTCAGCACATGAAAGAACATGAGATCAGTCAAAATTTGTAGAAGACAATCAACATTTGAAAAACATAAGCTTTTACCCTTTTGATTTAACCAAGTCTGTCCCTCTTCAGATCCAATATATCCTTTAAAAAAATGAAAGAGTTCATGATCTTAAATTTAGTTAGTCAAAGTGAAATCTTACCCCTAAAACAAGAGAATTTGCTGTAGAGATTTTTGAATGAACACATGCCATACTGCCAGCATTTCCTCTAGATGGTTTTCTCTCTAACCTTTGGTGATATCTTTAGCAGACTTCTACAAAACAGTACAAGGCACATATACATGATTTTCTTAGAAGAAAATACATGAGTTTGATCCTTTCCTTATTGTTCAGTCACCACCTCCCCAAATTCAGAAGCAATAGCCTTCTTCTTTCTAGGCCTTAATATCAGAGGCATCAACTTTCATCCACCTGTTCTGAATAACAGCCTTCATAACTGAAAAGTCTCTCTCTGTGACTAAAACATATCGGCATTTTACAGATATCATCTCTGAGTAGTAAATAGTGCCTACTGTTTACAGAGTAAACAGTAACAGAAATGATAAGGTATAAAGGATATCTAGGGAATAGTATTAGAGAATTTTCAGTAAAACTTTCAACAATTTATTTGCAATTCGTAATCAATTCAATGCAATCCATAGTGCCATGTTTGCATTTTCAAAACCAAATTCTTGTAATCATCAAATTCATCAAAAAGTGGGCTTGTGATTATTTTTTCTGACACATACCTGCTACTCAGTTATTTCTATATGAAAAGAATCTTTTATTCTATCAGACAACTTACTGAAGTTGCTCCCACAATGTTAATGTTAATGCATTTCCTGGTCTTTTTTTCCCCCTGTTATTCCTGCTTTTCTCTCTGTTGTTCAGATCATCTCCACATTTATATTAAGATAAAACCTGGCTATTAATTATATCCCCTTGTGGATTGTATTTATTTTTAGATCTGGAATTCTACATCTGCTAGTATGTCATGCTTACATAGGTCAATAGCTTGAGTCATGCCACCTCACTAACATGATCTTAAAATTTGAGACTTGATCTTTTCAGAAAGGAGGGAATTTGACCAAGTGACTTCTCATTCTCTGTACTTGTAAAATCTCATGACTTAATTATTTTAATAGGTCTTTGTTTTCTAAAATTGTTTTCTCAATGTCTCTTAATGCTATAAAGTGTAGAGACAGAAAAAACTAGTTAAGAATACAAGTTAGTAATAGCAACAGAGAGAAAACAATGTTACTAACTGAAGTAAGCTTTATACATTCAAACACAATCTTTGAGAAATAAAGTATTTAGAAGCATAGACAATCAAAATTAATCACTCTGCTATGATTAAATAAAAAACCATAAAATTACAGAATCCATATAGAATAATAAGGAACAGCATATCTACATTGCTATTATTTGTCACTTTACAGAAAACAAGAAAATAAAAATAGGCCCTTTTATGTATACAATTGGCCCTCTGTTTCATCTGATTCAACCAATAGTGGATCAAAAATATTCAAAAAACATGCCAGTAAAAATACAAATGCAACCGTCAATGTGGTGTAACAACTATTTACATAGCATTTGCACTGTATTAGATATTTTAAGTAATCTAGAGATGATTTAAAGTATAGGCGATTTGCATGTTACATGCAGATCCTACACCCCTTTGTATTAGGGACTCGAGCACCCTTTGATGTTGGTATCCGCCCAGCAGATACGGAGGGATGACTGTATAGAAAATTCTTTTCACTTTCGTAGTTAACAGTGGAAGCACCATGAAGTGACTTGGGGAGCAGAATATCTGGCATCTCTGTAATCTCCATCAGACCTCTACCCAAACCACCCTAGGTTTGGTATTCCTAAAAAATGCCAATCAGAAAAAGAAAGTGGGGGTGTTCAAAATTCTCAGGTTAATTGATGGAAGGAAGAAACTAAGAAATACTACAACATATTCCTGCAATAACTGATGGTTGGCATTCTTTTCTTTTTTTTAAAATCAGTCTGTGTTTGAGTACTTTAAACCCAGTTAAGCATCCCATTATTTGTAAAAACAAATGAATAAAAGGAATCATTTCTTTGTTTTTATTTTTCGGTGATCCTGTCACTAATCCAAAAGCAGCTGAGGAATGAGTACCCTAACCCTTACTCCCAACCCCATTCTTATCCCCTGAACTTGCTTTATATAGAAATTCTGAAATAGTCGCAGAAAGCTCTTATCTAGAAAACGCTTCTCTATCTTTAGCATCTTTAGCAGGGATGCAACCCCTTGGCGCCTTCAGAATTAAGTCCAAATTCTTTAGCAGGGCACTTAAAGCCCTTCATGAACAGCTCCCCGCCCAGCTTCTTAACCTCATCCTGACCACTTCTCTGTTTCCACACGAACGGCTCCCGCAGTAACCTTGTTTGGGAAGCCTACTCTGTCTCACAAGCCTGTTAGATGCCCCACTCCTTGTTCCCCCAACATTCCGAGCATAATTCCTACCACGGTGTGTTCTTTCGATTTTCAGGACTGGCTCCTAAGTCAATGGGAGCTCCCAGAAGTCAAGGAATTCATTTCTGTATGACCAAGGACAGTCCTGGGCTAGAACCCAGAGACTCAATACTGGATCAAATCAAGAATGGGGCGCGGGGTAGGGGGTGGGGTGCGTTAAGATCCAGACTCTGATGAAGGAGGGAGGGAGATGATAAGAGAACAGGGAAGCTGTGGGGAGAGGAACACCGTAATCAGCCTCCGTGTCCCTTTATGGCTTTTGACACGAAATCACTCCAGCAAAGCGACATCACTACCTTGCATTTTACTTATTCAAGGTTCCGAGAAGTTTCGGGGGGCGCTCGTCCAGGACCCAGACCAGGTTCTCACGCCAGCGTCCGGGCCTACATGAAGAGGAAGATCCTGGTTGGCAACGCGCTCAGCGTCAGGTCCCCAGATCTGGCTGAGCTACCATCACAGGGATAGCCCAGAGCCCAGCACCCAGCCGACCCTCAGGCTCCTCAGGGAGTGAAGGTCTCCAATGGCAACGGTGTGCTCCTCCTGCGCCTGCGCACCCACTAGGGAACGGCAGGGGCGGAGGGAGTGCGTGTGCGCAGACTCACTAGGCCCCTGGCAGCCAAGTGGTCAGACAACCGGTCAACTACATTTTGGTGCCTCTAGGAATGGTTTCTGCAAACCTCTGTTCTGAGATTGCCCATATTGGTGCATTTCTTATACACACGCCTGCTGCACAGTGACCAGGATCACCGGGAAAAAGTCCGCCGTTCACCTTTTCTGTTTTCAAAGAAAAATTTTGACCACAAGTGCACTTTGAAGGTGCACTTTCGAGTGAAATGGCGGAATCAATGGCTCACTTTTTTTTTATTTAAACATAAATAACCGAAGAAGGAAATTAGTGACGAGAGTAATACTTACCAAGACACCGGAAGGACTGTTTGATCCACTTGCTGAGGTGGGTTTACCTTTTGGGTAATACATGGTGCCAGTTTTCTATCTGAAGTGTAGACAGTAGTTAACACAGTGTTTATGAAGAGGTCCTTTAGATGAGGAGTACAGACCATCCTCTTAGGCAGCTATCATGACTTACTGAGGCGTTTAAAGTACCTGGAGAACAGCTACTCAATGCCATTTCTCATTTATTCATGGAAAAATTAAATTGACATTGTGGAAAAGTTAAAATTCCAGCTTGTAATGTAAATTTTTAGTCAATGATAGCCAGTGCGTAAAACATGCAGAAAACAAGACAGATTTTTCTTTCATAAAGAAATTTTCTGTGCTTCCAACATCTTTATTTGCAAAAGCTAAATCATGAGTGTGTCTGAAAGCCATCGAGATCTTTTATTGCCTGAAAAATCAACTGTAAGCTGAGAAACTTTATTTTTAGTCTCACAGCTAGCTTCCTTACATTGAGACTCCAAAGTCCCCTCAAATCAAAGAAAAAAAAAAAAAACCAGGCTCTTTTAAAGTCTTTACGTTTTGTATTGGTCAGTATGTCGTTGAAGGTAATAGTTTTATTCTTAAGTAATATACCACTTGATTTTCTGGCATTTTTTTTTTGTGAGTTTCTTCTCTATGAGCAGACAGGGCTCTGATAATATTAAGCATTCTCTTTGCTGTAGAAAGAGGAACTGTGTCTTCAAGCCCAGGGTTATGGATTTTTTAGAATCCATAGTAGAAAGAGCCAGTTCTGATGAGATGGACCCCCATTGTAACTTGCTGCCGCTATTTGTGAGAGAAGTGATATATTTCTTCATTTAAGATTTGGCCAATAGTCTCTGGAAATTATCATGGATTTGATCAGTCTTTTGGACTGGGAACAAAATGTACATTCAGTGTAAACATAGGCAAAAATAGAAGAATGAGCCAAACTATGAGACAGGCATGGTTCCTCGGCACATCTTATTTTTTCTGCTACTATCACAGATCAGTAAAAGCAACATTGATCTTCTTAGTACCTATAAACTGGATTTGGAAATTCAGAATTCACTTTAATTTTTTAACTTTTGGTTGTTAAAAACTGTATTCTTCAGCAATGAAGAGGCAATCAATCAGTCATGGTTTGACATCCAATATGACTTTTATTTCTCCATGTGTATCATGTTGTTAATTTCTCTTGAATTGGTTCCCAATATACAAAAGACATTAGTGAAAATGTGCTGGAACCACAATACCTATATAATGTTAAAACCATTGTTGGGGATTATTACAAGGACCCTGTTGGCTGTGAGCCCTGATAAAATAACTTGTCCAGATTTCTTTGAGGAATTTTATTTATTTATACTAGGGTGTTCTAGTCAAGTAAAATGGAAATCTATGCAAACTGAGGAAACTAAACAATTGAATTCATTGTAGAAATGCAATATCCATACATATGTATATTTATGTAAAGTGTAATCTATATGTATATAGATATATATATATATGCAGGTACACATACATGTATATAGTAGATTTCAGTTTTCATATGTTTACTATATCACTTATATAATATTCTTTAGTAAAATGCTAATTAATGGCTTAAACTTATCTTGCTTTTTTTCCTTGCATTTACTATGTTGAGGCAATATGTTAAGTGCCTTATATTGCTTATTTTAATTAAACTTCACCACATGCCAGTGATGTACATACCATTGTTATGTTCATTTTAACAGATGAGTATGCTAAGGTTTGGCAAAGTAAAGAGTCGCACAGCTTATAAATGTTCGAGTTGAGATTCTAACTCCAGCAGTGTAAGTCTAGCTCCAGAATTTGTAGCCCATCCTCCTACCCACTTTTCTCGCTCTAAGCCTCCTTCAGAAAGAGCTCTGTGTTGTAACTGTCATGGAACTGCATAAAGAATATTGTTGAAGAAATCATAAGGTCTAGGGATAGTTTCCAGCTCCAGTTCTGGCTGTGTGTACTCCCCTCCTCTACTCTTTGAATTCATTTCTCATCTGTAAAATTAGGGTCTTGAAGTACACATTGTAGCATTGTATGAATATATGAAATGACATTTGGCCTAAAAGTCCATACCATATCCTTGAGCGTTGCCAAATACTTGGGAGAGTAGGAGGAGTTGTGAAATATAAAGTGAGATTGTGCATGAGACTTAAGCGAAATAGAGACCCCTGGGATGTGTGTGTGGAGAAAGAGATTGAATGAAGCCTGTTGAGCACTGCTAGTAGTGCTAGAATTTAGTAACAGTGATTTGTTTTTAAGAGTGAAACCAGGGAACTGAGGGAGAGGTGGAGAGCTCGGCGAAAAGAGAGAACAGTTACAAATTATAAATTTGCTTGGTTTGTTTTAAATGCAAAATGAAGAGAAAAAGGCAGAAATCAGGAAGTTTTAGGAAAACCCTGATATCCAAGGCCTCTCCAGCCTGTGGGAATTAGCAGGACACATTAGCCTTATGGCCCAGTTGGCCTGGTTTCCACCCTCATGCGTTGAAGAATGATCCCAGTTATTTGCAAATCCCCATTTCCAGAGCATTTCTGGGAGTCCCCAGAATTTTCACATTTGTTCTCCAACAGGCCTCGGCTGAGCTGTTGCTGAGTGCATGGGACAGCCACTTTCCAGATACATTGTAGTCTTCTCCCACCTTGCTGCAGCTTCTCTGAGAGAAGGCTGCCTTACCACAGGTGCTGTCTCCCAGGGCTCCCAAAGCACCAGAGCCCTGGAGGTATTCAAACAGCCTAGTATGTTCTTCAGTCTTCCTTACAGAGGAGGAGCCTGGGTATAGTCCATGCACAAATGTGGAGCACAGCCCTTTCTCCATGGGGATTAGACCTGGTCACCTAGGTGAGGTGGGCAACTGGACTCTGATCTTTCAGCTCGAGCATCAGATACCTGAACTCAAAACTTCGGTGGCATATTTTCCTTGATGCAAATCACCACTGCAAATAGATGCCTAGGGACTCTGCACCCCACCCCCAGTTGTCCAAACTCAGGGTAGGTTTAGCCAGCATGTGCTCTGTGGGAAAAGGGGACAATTGTGATGGATTATTAGAGGGTTGTGACAAATGCAAACATGTTCTGGGAAAGAGAGCTTTCAGAAATGTTGTTTGGGCCCGGCATGAATCAATGACACATGTTTATCTAAGATACATTTATAGATTCTTGAAAGATCATTCTTGAGTCCATGTGTTTCATGATGAATAATCGACCTTCTCTAAAGCCTTAGAATCTAGAAGTAGAAGACATCCTAGAGCCCTAGAGATCTAATAATGATCTGTGCTCTTCTGAGGAAGGAAGAGACTAAATATAGAAAGTACTTGAGATGTGTGTGTAATGTGTATGTGTGTGTGTAGCTTAAGTTATATTTCATAGGCAAAGTCTTTGTATGCAAATCCAGCATTAATTGTGCATGAAGAAAGCATGTGTTCACTGACATGTAGATAAATCTTACTGCATTTCATTTTATATTACCCTACATGAAAAAAATATGTAAAGCCTAAATTTTATGGAATAGCAAAGTTTTCATCACCAAGTTGTAGTGTAATACTTCTTTTTAAGCAAATGAATGAAAAAAATGAACATTTAAAAAAGATTTTCCAGAATGAAAATACCATAAGGGCTTTAAATAATACCACAGCAGGCACGTGACCTCTATGTTGCAATATAGTATTTCTATTCCAGTCACCTTCTAGGGTCTCAGATCACAGGCCCAGCTGGAGAAATTTGTTCATAGCATAAATTTGCTAAAACCCCCTCAAACATACCCTCGGTATAGCTTGGTAATCCTATGTTTCTCTGATCAGTTTATTCTCCATTTCCATGACTTTTCCCACATTGAAAAAACATGTACATAAGTGGAGCCGCGCAGTTCAAACTCATGTTGTTTAAGTGTCAACTGTATTTTTATACCACTAAATCTCCTCTCTCCTATCAGCGAATAAGGCAATTTCTTCCAAATTTATTACAGGCTTACTGTAGAGAAACATTTCTGTTTGTTTTGGCATTACAAATGTCTGATTCTATCCAAGACTATAAGAATAGTGAGAATAATGGTTAGGGCAACTGTGCGGACCTGGGAGTCATGCTGCCTGGATTCAAATCCATGCTTCACCATTTGCTAGCTACGTATCTTAGGACAAGATTTTTAACCTGTCTGCCAAAGTTTTTTCATCTGAATAGGATCCTAATAGTAGTATCTGCCTCACAGGTGGTTGTTGTGAGCATTGAAACAGTGCTTGGAATGTGAGTGGTACAAAGAATGGGCTAAATATATGCTGTTATTATTACTATTATTAAAGTAAATTGAAAAATAGAATATATTTGATAGAAATTTAAAAAATGAACTTTGCTGGAAATGCTTCTGTTACCTAAAGTAAGTTACTTTTATATTTGCTTATTTTACATGTATAGATATGCAATATACCATCCTCCCCACATTTTGGGGGCGCCTTTCATTTTCCAAACCCTCAGACCACGAAATCTATGTCTTCACTTTTGCTGAGCTGTTGAGCTTCATGGTGAAGGACACAGCATTTTTAATCACCCAAGTTTCTGAATAGCTGGGACCCAGGCAGGCCAAGGACGTTGAAATTATGTGACTCTCACCTGACATAATACACCTGCTTTCCCAGATGCAAAAATTCTATTCTTCTCATCTGCCTCTTCCCTGATTTTGATTTATCTGCCTAGTCTTTTTGTATTTATTTGTCTCCTCTTCTTTAATAATATTAAGATTTCAAAAAGGAACAATATTTTGCTATTTTCAAACCATATTTATATAACATTATCTCATTTTATTGTCACAACAGCTCCTGGAGAAAAGGCAGATTTCTCCATTTATGATCAATCTGTCTTTTTTCTTTATTGTTGCTTTTATTATTACTATTATTCCTTCCTTATCCAGTTTAGATTCCACAGTCCATCATTTAAATAGTATTTTTTACAGTGTCCTAAGCTTTCTTGCCCTTCTGCTATTTTGTCATCTCCTCTAGCAAAACCTTAACCCTGGATAAAATCAAATAGAGAGTTTCCTGGATCCATAGTTTGCCTGGATCTAGCAGCAGGACCTTGCAGGAGCAATTTGTTCATACTCTGAGTTTGTTACCACATCCTCAGGTGTGCCCTCCATACAGCTTGGCAATCCTATTTCTCTGACCACTTTATTCTCCAGTTCCATGACTTTTCCCATGTTACCATTCTGCTCAGTATTCTGACTCTACCTATGCCCCTACCTTGGGCATGACGTCACTACTGCTTTGACAGGGATGACATGAGCCATCACATCAGATCCTCACTGCCACTATTGCAAATCTGTGGGTATCTGTGATAATGATACCTTTCTATTTTGTAGAGAAACTGCCCTTCTTCATGACTTAGGTGATGTTATCCATCCGTGCTTTTGATTTCTTGAAACTTACACTGTCTTTCATCCCTTCTTTCTTACCTTGATTGTTCTAATTGGCTTATAAATGTGCCCACAATCCAAAAACAAAAAGCCAAACTCAAATGAAAACCCCTCAGTGCAGCAACCCTGTCCTACTGTTGTCCCATTGCAGGTTAGTTTAACGTACATGAAAATACTCTGTAAATAGCAAAATTTTGTCGATACTCAGGAGGCAAGATGTTTGATGATATTAGTGTATAGAATAATGTGACCTCCAACAAGGGCAATTGGACATTTGCTTTCTGAACAAAAAGACGAGGAGGAGATGAGTTAGGGAACTCCAGTGACTGGACACCTAGAAAAATCATCGTCAAAGAAGGTTTATCAATCTTCTTGGAGTATAGGTCAGATCTACTGCTCTACAACCAATATCAAATCAAAATCAATTTTTTAAACACACTGAAAAAGGCTTTTGTTTCTAATGACATTTTATTAAGGAAAAAGTAATATGAACAGAAACATTTCTAACTTTAAGAGAGTTGCGGAATCATTTTTCAATCCTCCAATCCTTCACCTTTGCCAGCATGTAGTAGTGGTAATGTAGGAAGAGAGTGAAGGGAGATACAGCCGTCATTAGCGACCAACCTGAAAACAAATCTCAAACACAGTTTTTAAAGACTAGAAATCATTGTGGACAATAAAAGACATCTTCTTAAGAACTTTTTGCAAGCAGTTTTTCCCCATGAGATTAGACTGATCCCCCTTTTTCTTTTAATGTCTAGGGACATTAGTTAGAGTAGTTGTTGCATCTGGGAGGCGCTGAAGAAGACGCTGGTGTCACAGGGTTGTTTTCATACATATTTGGAATAACCAGGACAGGCTGGAAAGAATGAATAAAAACCAGCAATAAGGTTACTACAATTCTATGCAATTTCTCCTGGTACCATCAGAGTGAAGGACAAAGAGCATTCTGGTAAGCCCATAGTAGGATTTAGCAGACACAAGTCTGTATTTCTCCAGGGCATCTTCAGATTATTTTACAAAGAAGAGACACAACTCACCATGTTGGTCGTGGTGTCTGCTTGGTTGGCAAAATAAGCTGTGACACAAGCTGTGCAGACCTCCAAGAGGGAGAAGATCATCAGCATGGCTGAAATGCCTTGTCTAGAAGGCTGAAATCACAAATAGATAGTGAAATTTTGGCTAATCAGGAGGGCCTCACATGGGCTTCAAAAATTATTGACTCATCAAATGTGCTATTGCTTATACTCAACTTGCTCCATGCTTATTCTTCCAGTATCATCGAATGCTTGTTTCAGAGGAGTGTGAAGTTATTTTGAATTTTCTTTAAAATACCAGAAGTCTTTCCTTTTGGTAAGTAGGCTATTTTGTTTAGAAATATTAGAAAGAAGGTAGTTTTTTTCTCCTTTGTGACGGCCTCATTGCTTTTTTAATAAAAATGTTAAAAAAGTCAAGCAATATAGAAACCAATGGATCATTCAAAATGCCACTGCTTAGAAATAACCAAAACTAATGTTTGATGGCTGTTATCCTAGCGCTGTGTGTACAGGGAAAAGGCAGAAGAATGGATGTGTGGAAAGATGCCGTGAGAGAGGAAAAAACAGAGATCAAGAGAGAGGAGCATCAATCTATAAGAACAGAATCATGTTATTTCAATTTTAAGTAAAAGTGTTAAGCTCCCTTGAACTCTATACAGGCCTTCTACTTGATCAGATACAGTGTAGGTGAATTTTCCTTCATTCACACTTCTGTTTATTTGGGTCCCATTTGTCTTCCTTGCTTCCATTACAACTTGAGCCCTAGCTGTTGTTTCATATCCATGTTTCTAAATGTAAACATATAGCTGTTGCAGGGAGAGATATAGCTTAGCTGGCCCTGAGCACAGTTCTTGCTAGTGAACATGGACTTTGCTTTTTCTGTCTTCTGAGAGCCTGCTAAATGCTTAGTACGGAGGCCTGCTCCTTGACTGGAGGTTTATTCCTGTGCATTTCTGCTCATTCCCTGCTGGTAGCAGGGTACCATGCAGGGTATGGGAAGGTGTTGCTCTTTCTTCTGTCTCCTGAGGTCCTGGGTACTACCCATGGTCTTGTACCATACAGGATTTGCTTTATCCTTTCGCAGAATTGACTACTCTCCACCCCAGCCTTCTCAGTTACAGACTCAAGAGTGTTAGTGAGACTTCTCAGTAATTTTTTTGGCTTCCCTTTTTTCCTTAGTTTTGTTTCTAGGGAAACAAGAGTGAGGTCTAAAAGCTGTGCTTTTTTTCAGCTACTTTGAGTAGCATCAGAATGATTCTTTTCTCTACTTGGATGCCAGTTTGAAAGCTGTTTTTTTGAATACTTTTTGTTCTTTTGTTTGGTATTTTGGAAGATGAATTTTGTTCCTGCTTCACTCTGCCTTATTTACCAAGAAGCTTTCTCATCTTTTTTTGCCTCCTGATATGGTTTGGCTCTGTGTCCCCACCCAAATCTCATCTTGTAGCTCCCATAATTCCCACTTGTTGTGGGAGGAACCTGGTGGGAGATGATTGAATTATGAGGGCGAGTCTTTCCCATGCTATTCTTGTGATAGTGAATGGGTGTCATGAGATCCGATGGTTTTGTGATCCCTGCACAAGCTCTATTTTTTTTGCCTGCCCCCATCCATATAAGACATGATTTGCTCCTCCTTGCCTTCTGCCATGATTGTGAGGCCTCCCCAGCCGTATGGAACTCTAAGCTCATTAAACCCCTTTTTCTTCCCAGTCTTTGGTGTTTCTTTATCAGCAGTGTGAAAACAACCGAATACACCTTCTTATATAAGCTTTTCCTTACGCTGCAAACAGTGTTGTCCTTTGCAAGCACAAAAGTGATCATTCAAATTCCCGGCCTAAAACTCTTCTACGTTTTTAACAAAGAAGGATTGTCTCAGAACTTGGTGGAAAAGGAGTGTGCCAGCAATTCCAACTATTGACACTTCAAAGAACATACTCTAGGGGACAGGCATCTGATGGGAGTGCTTAGACAACTTTCAGATTATACCAATGGTTGGAGTCAGGATTTCAGAACCCTTTAGTTGAGAAGCAGATGGCTTCATAAGCCTGCCACTCTGAGATCGAGTGGAACAGAATTACTTACACAGTACTGAGTGAACTGATAAGAGAAATGTTATTATGTTTATTTGTTCAAAATATTGTGATATTGTCTTAATGTTAATATGTTCTAGATATATAAGGAAGTCATTCTGTGTCTTTCTTAAGATATATATATCCCACAGTAATTTAATAAACTCTGCTCTTTGTAAACTGAAAAGCAAAAGCAAAACCAACCCCAACGTAAAATAAAACAAAACATATAAAACTACTCTTCTGTGGTTTTCCATTGCTCACAGAATGAAAACCAAACTTCTTAACGTGGCCATTGAGATAGAATGAAAGCTTCCAGTCCAACCTCATTTTATACCATGTTCCTCCATTCCTTATAGATGGTAAGCATTCCTGCCCTTGGGCCACCCATTTCCTCCTAAGGTCGGAGTCCATGCTTGGCTGTATAAGGCTAATGAATGTGTGATTCTGTTTTGAGCACATTCAGAGGCATGTGCTTCATTTTGCAATTGCTTCATTCCTTGGGTTTCTCTGTAAAAATCGGATGTCTTATCCCTGTCTTTTACCTCTCACTTCATACTTTACTCTGAAGTTTAACAAAAAACACTCAATAGCTTGACTACCTTATTTATATAGAATTTCAAATGTTGGGAAAATAATTTTTGGACAATTTTAGAAACCCTTCCCCATTGTTCATTTGATTGACAGTGAGATGGGCCAATAAAGGATGTCCTTTAAGCCTCCGTCTATCTGTAGAGGTAACCCTCTCACTTTATTCTATAGTCCTAGAGATCATATGACTAGGGGTGGGGCTAGAATAGAAAAAAAAATTTCCATTAGAGCTGGTGTACGGTATTAAGAGATAAAACATAGACCCACTTTACAGGACTGAAAAGAGAGCAAGCACATGGTGGATTATGGGATACTTACGACCCGTTGGTAAGGCCCATGGATGCACATATCCACCACCAGCAGAATCACTCCAATGAAGGCAAAGATAGAACTAACAATGTTCATTCCCAGGCTGCCTTTCACCTAGTGGAGATGGCAGGCAAAAATCAATTATATACAGGATCACTGAAGTTAAATGAAATAAGAATCAATCAAATTTCATGGTTCTTAATTTTTGAACTTTCAAAACAAATTTTCAAGTTGAAATTATTCTATTTTCTGCCCTTCTGGGTAATTACCATAAACATTATTCTATATGCAGCCTAGAGGTAGGGTACTTCTAAAAAGCTGTAGAAAAATGTAAATCATATAAAGCAGGCACTCATCTATTGTTTTTACTAAAAGCCTCATGCACAATAACAACTATATTTTCTTTATAAAAAATGAAAAAACTTCTAATGAGCATTTTTCTGTGGCAGACACTGTGTTAAATTATTTAAATTATCTCACTTAACTCTTACAGCTTTTGTATGAGGTGGTATGATAGCATCTGATTTTTATAGATGGCAAAGTATTTAGACACAACATGTTTGCTGAAAAATTTAGGAATTAATGAAAACCCTAAGTCTCTCTAGGGACTAAATATGCACCCCCAAATTTAGAAGGAGAAACTCTTCAAGCTTTTGTGGGCAGAGGTGTATGGGTGACTACAAATCTTTCCCCAGTTTCTACAATAGGATTTTAACATGCAGAAGAATAATTGTGAAAGCAGATCTGCTGCTGACTTGCTAGGGGTGGCGTAGTTGAGTTCTTTAGAATGTGCTTGTACTGCAGCATGCCTTAGAGCCTCCTGATGGTCTCTGAAAGCTCTTGGAAAAATTGTCTTAGGTAAGTGTCAGTGGCTGTCTCCTCTAAGAGGATGGAATCTATGCTTGGACAATCTCAATTAGAGGGAAGGATCCTTAAAGGATGCAGAGAAAGGGTGCTTTATTTTGTTTTTGGACTACGAAATTATTTTATTCTTGTTTTGTCTGGAAGAGCATGAACTACACAATCCTGTGTTCCTCTTTCCCTATTCTTCCCTCTTGTGCTGGATTACATATAATTTTGACACCACCTCTGCTCTAGTTGACTCTAATTCTTGGTAAATCACTTTCTTTTTCCTAGTTCAATAGTAGACCGGGAAATTGCAATAGGTGGGGCTCTGTGACCAACAGAACTCAAGGTCCCATCTTACTGATCATTTTTATAAACTCTTCTTACGGAACAGGCTAGATTCATTTAATGGCAATTTAAAGAATTGTAAAACACACACCCAATCTTGAGTAAGAGTAGGAAAGACGCAAAAATATGAAAATAAAAATACAAGACAGAGCTGAGAAGTGGCAAATTAACAGTAGAGACTTGGTAACTGATGTGGCTAGTAGGTATTTCCTGGCTCCTGGATTCTCCTTTGGACTTCCCATAATCGAGTGTGACCTGACTAAACCAGGGAGCTTTCAGGTTAAAGCTTAAACCACCCTGATCTTTACTACTTCTCACCCTTGTCAGTTCAAGAGTCAGGATGTGGAACTCTGCCATTTCTTAGTGGCAGACTGTGTGGACCACTCTCCTACCCCAGCGCTCAGACCATGAGGCAACCAATAGATTTTTTTTGGGAAAGGTGCTCTCTTTTGCATTTCCCAAATCCAGCTTTTCAATTTTCCTCCCCAATATGTTAAGCTAATCTTTAAAGGGGTTCAAAAAGCAGAAACAGTCTAACTTACCAGACAAGAGGAAAGCTCCTTGGATGCTGACACAGAGAGAGAGCCTGAGATAATGAACTGTGGAAATGGACAAATTTAGTTGAGAAATGGGTTAACTGGTTGTGCTTGGGAGTTTCTCTTTATACAAAAGGTTGGTCTATTTACGTTCATCTAGCTTCCTTCTCAAAATTTTCTCTTGCACTTCTAAATTTTCTGGGTAACTCTCAGGCATGTATGTCCTTGACTTCTTTTTTATTTTCTCCTTAATTTCTGGCCCATGAGGAACTCATAATGTCTAAGCTTTCCTTGTTCTGAGGCTTACGCTCCATCCCTTCTCATAATCAATTGCATTTTTTTAATTAAAAAAATTTTTTTGGAGATTGGGTCTCACTATATTGCTCAGGCTGGCCTCAATCTCTTGAACTCAAGCAATTCCCCGGCCTCAGCCTCCCAAGTAGCTGGGACTACAATCACATACCACTATGCCTGACTTACTTGCATATTTTTAATCATGTTTTCAATCACCTTTTTTTTTTTCTCTCTCTCTCTCCACCCAATACATACATTTCCATCTCAAATGTAGTAGGAAACCAAAACTTTGGCTTGCTGGTTACATGATTACATTTTAAAGAATGGAATAAGCTCCTATTTAAAATGGTAAACAAGTTCCTGATTTTTTTATGCTCATTCAGAGCTGTTAATTTTTCTAAATTCTCCAGCCCTCAGATGTAGGGCTTTATCAAGAAATGAGTTGTGAATTGGCTGGAGATATCAATACTTTATAAACCAAGAAGGAGTGGTGTTCTAGCAATCTACTCACAGAAAGGCCACCCCAGAATGGGTATCCACTAATAACAGCAGAGGCAAAACCGAGTACTCTTCCATAAGGGATTACTATTAGACACAAAATAATTCCAAAACCAAGGTGCATCAATCCAACCATGATCTGGATTACCTGAAAAAAGAAAACAACCATTTTAAAATTACTTCTTCACTTTCAGACGTGTGAAACATTACTGTCATTGCTGCCCCTGCTTATTGATTGTCAATTTTGCTGAGATCCATGGTTGTCATTCAGGCACGCATCTGAAGCAGGAGGTGGGCCATGAAGATTCTGACATACACTAGAATAACTGGAGTGTAGGTAGCCCTTAGTGAAGCGCCTTGTTTTGAGGTATTTGGGGAGACTTATTGGGGTGGCCCAGGAAGAATTCTTCAGAAAGTACAGCTGCTTAATCATGTGTTAGTATCTCTGAAGGCCTCTAAAAGACTATTAGAAAAAAAATACTTTAACTGTGATGTCAGTAGTTGCTTTTTCAGATGGATCAGTTCTCTGCTTGGGTCATCCCAGTTACGGGTAAAGGGACTGGTGAAGATAAAACCATTTATAAGGCATGAATTATGTGCTTAGTCATGTTCTGAACACTTTACATTTATTGTTTCATGTAGTCCTCCCACAATTGGATTGAGTCCCAGAGACATAAAGACATGTGAGACCTTGTATCCAAGGTCATGCAGTTCCTGAGGGGCAGATCTGGGAATTTACCGCAGCACATTGACTGCTGAGCCTGTCTGAACTATTCAGTACTGTCTTCCCCCATGCTCAGCTCTGCTCTACCTCTTCCATGAAGCCCTCTTGATTACACCAAATTAATCTTTTTTCTTTTTTTCTAAATTTCTGTTGCATCTCATGACATAAAACACACCTTGTTACTTGATTTTGTATTCATTGATATTGTTCTCTTTTAAAAAGTTGCAGGTGTGCAATCATTTTCTTACCATTCTTCTTACCAATCATATATTACTAAAAGTAAGGTATGCATCTTTTAGCTCCTTGTACCTCTTATTGAACCTTCCTTCACTGTAAATAAAGATAGATTTCTGAGGAATAACCATTTCTAGATTGGTCCAAAAGTTGACTGTAGATTTGTCATTTATTTTTCCCCATGTTTACACCTTATCTATCCAGGAAGACTGCAAATACAAAGACTGCTGTATTTATTCAATAAAAAGCTACTGAACACAAGTAAATTGAATTAAAATAAAAAAACCCAGTTTTATAAACAATGCTAACAGTTTCTTGAGACTTTGATAAAAACCGTGAACCTTTCTCCCTAAAAAATTATTCTTGCACCTCCATACACACACATACCATACTTTTGCATATAGTTTCAGAGGCATGATGGGCCTCCTTTAGCCTATCTCACTTAAAGAACTCCTGTATTAGACTTTATATTTGGTTTTTACAACTCTTCTTTAGAGCAGCAATTTAGCCATCTGGCCACAAACTTCCCATCCTCATCCTTGCTGTCACCTTGATGAGGGACAGTTAGATCTGGATTTGTACTGGCCCTCATTTCTCCTCCTACAGCCCTGGCTGTACCATTTACTGATGAAAATTGCCTATAGGACACACTTAAAAATTTGGACATACAATTTGTCTGCATTTGTGGACACAGAAGCACTTTAAGGTCTGAGTTGACTGGTACAGGTGTGCCACGTCCTGCCACCTGTGGCCCCTGCACTGTCGTGATGCCTGGGGCCTGCTGATGGTATAGAAATAACAATCTTCAGAGAGAGGAAGTAGCTTCTGCCAACTGGAGCTTTAAACAAAACTTCATAGTCTTTTAAAGTATTTTTATCACACGCCTTTTTGGTGCCAGGCAGCGTGATTCAGTGGTTCGTCATCCACTTAGTCAAAGCCAAAGCCTTCTGCTCTGCAGGCCTCACCAGCTGTGGCCTCTGCCACTCCTCTGCCCTCCTGACAACTGCTCCCTCCCTCCCTCATTCTGTTCTATTTTATTGGCCTTCTCCCTGTTTTTCAAATACATCACAGATATTTTCATCTAAAGACTTTTACACTGGTTGTTTTCACTTTCCCTGATATCTGCAGGGCTCACTCCTAACTTCAGGTTTTTGCTCAAATGTCATGTTCTAAGGAAAGCCCATTCTGACTGCCTTGAAATTGCTGCCTCCTCACTGTCTGGTACTTTTTAGCCCTTTTACACTTCTTTGTTTTGTCCATATCATTCGACACCTTCTAATACACTAAGTACTTTACTTCCTTCTTATGTTTACAGTCTGATTTCCCCCACTAGGGCAAAAGTTCTGTAAAGGCAGAGATTGCACCTGCTTTGTACTCGGTGATATTTTCCAAGCACCTATGTGGGGTTGGCTGTATGGGGGGTTTGTCCCATTGGCTTATTAGAAGTGGGGAATTTCCTCTATCTGGGAGGAAGAGGATCAGAAGGGCCACCTCCACAGCTTAGTAAATAGGCTGCTGCAAGAGAACTTAGGCTCATTTTTACTTCCCTAAAACATCACAACTTGAAATAGGTAGTAAGATGACTAGAAGATTTTCTGGCACATAATGAGCATTCATTTACGGAATGCTCCAGCAGAGAATTTCAAGCTATTCACAGGGAGAGACTTAATATAGTTTGGTGGAATTGTACTAGCGGGATGAATGAGGTATTTGGAAAGCACAGCGAAGGGAGTAACAATTCTACCTAGGCAGGTGGAATTTTCTTACAAATAGGGCATTTTTGTTTTTACAATGCCTACAGAAACAAGGTGGTCAGTTCAGAGTCTCCTTTGTAGGAATAAGGTGACAGTTACGCTGTAGCATCTCTAAGGATATTGGCGAGAGAGGCACAACAGATGGAACGTCCCCCAATTCTTTCACACTCAGCCTTTCCCAGACTGCCCATTTGTAGTTTCCTTTTCTGGAGGCAGCCATCAATGTTCATTTTTATGTAAATTCACCTTTATGCAAATACCTGACTTGTAACCAATCTGGAGACGAGATTGAGATTGTCCAAAAAGTCCTTTGAAGAAATGAGATCAAGCTAGATGTAGTAGAGTTTCCGTCATGTCAATATTACCAAATCCTCCAGCTAGGGAGGCTCCTCTGTCTCCTGTTATATTTTTGCTTGATCTAAAATGAAATGAACTCAAGGGAAAGTCTATAGGCAGACTAAATATTTCTGTCTAAAAGGGATAGTTTCAGAATAACATTCAAAACTTTTTAGCAATTGGATGATATTCTCTTCTCCTATAACTTATAAGAAGACCTTGCAAATGTGAGTTTAAAATTCTAGTAGTAAGTAGACTTACCCCTAGTACCTTTGCTTCTTCTTTAAAGTTTATTACTGCTCTTCCCACGCTTGGATTTATCATTTGTGTATTTCCTTGACCTGGTTGACTGACAGCAGAGGTTCCTGGAGATGTGATGAAGTAGGGCTGAGCACTCTGAGCACCCTGAGCTTGGTTTTCTAAGTTGATTGAACCCGGAGGCTGTTGAGATCCAGGAGCCGTAAAGCTGCTTGGTGGGTAGTAAGGGTTGGGTGTGGTTTCATATACTCCAGCATGGCTTGTTGGCTTGGATGACACCATGATGTCCTAAGTATCACAAAACATACCAAAGTGATACGTTTATCCAGAAAAGAAACTAAAGAAAATCTTACCAAATATCAAATGTCAATTATCTATGATAATGGAGAGAGCAAGTGACAGATAATGGTCCATAACATCTGATAGAAACATGATTCTCATAAATCCCCAACCCCCAGGCCAAGGACTGTTACCCGTCCGTGGTCTGTTGGAAATCTGGCCACACTACATGAGGTAAGCAGCGGGCAAGCATTACTGCCTGTGCTCTGCCTCCTATCAGATCAACACGGCATTGGATTCTCATAGCAGCGTGAACCCTGCTGTGAACTGCACATGCTGGGGATCTAGGTTGCATGCTCCTTATGAGACTCTAATGCCTGATGATCTGAGGTGGAACAGTTTCATCCCGGACCCATCTCTCATTAGAGAGATGCTATGCTGCTGATTGTGAAGATGGAGGAAGGCGTCCATGAATCAAGGAATGTGGGTCACCTCTAGAAGCTGGATGAAACAAGGAAACAGATTCTTCCTAGAGTCTCCAGGAAGGAACCTGACTCTACTGACACCTTGACCTTAGTCTAGTGAGCTGGTATGGCACTTCTGACCTACACAACTGTCAGATAAAATAATATATTGTTTTAGGCCACTGTGTTTGTGGTAGTTTGTTATATCAAGAAATAGAAAACTAATACAGGGGCCAAGTAATACAATACTTGTATGGCAAAGAGGGCAGTCCAAGATTGAAATTATTTGCCAGTAATTGGGAAACTAGATGGTTCACATATGCCCATTTAAGATGATTCTCCTGTTCTTTAGGAAAAATGCTCTTACTCATTTCTGTCCTTCTGAAAGCTTAGAGCATCTCAGGCCCCATGTAGCCAAGGGAAATTTTGTTGGAAATAAGCCAATACAACTGGATATGGACAACAATGACTATTAATTCTTGAAAAAAAATTATGACACTTAAAAAATTTGTCATTAGCCTTAGATTCCTTTTTTTGAGGTCTTCTCAAATAATTTTTCATGTACTTATGAGTATCAAGAAAGTTACAGTGATGAATGTCTCATTCTTGGTATGAAGTATGAATACTATGAATAACCTATTGGTACAGTGTTTCACTGGTATCTAACAGGGACACATATTCAGACCCTGTGCTCATGGAATCCAGAAATTTTAGGGTAGGAAAGACCCTTTCCATTTATCCTGTCTCATTCCCCTTCATTTACAGATGAGAAATTGAAGCTGAGTCAAGTTAAGTGACATGCTCAAGGTTACATAGAAAACGTGTGGCAGAGTTAGGACTTGAAAATGGGATTCTTGGCTGTTGGTTCAGAATCCCCCTCCACCCCCAGTCATCCATACAGCATCACTGTAGCTTGTTTTCCAGGCCAGCCTTGGTGACAGGGTATTGACTCTGCTCCTGCAACTGCCCAACAACAAAACTTCTGTCTTTGATGCCATAGAGAGGAGTTTATAAACCAGATTAACTTCTTAGTGACTAAGTAATTAAGTTAGTAAGGATTCTCTTTAGCAAGCTTTAGTCGAGGTGTGTAGAGAGCTAACCTTTATTAAAGACTTATTGTAGGCACAGTAGGGTCTGTATAGTGTCATGTTTAGGAAGATGAACTTGGGATCTAACCCCAACTTTGTGTCTTTGGCAAGTTCGTTAACCTCTCTTTGCCTTTGTTTTCTGTCTGTAAAATAGAGCTAAAAAGACTACCTTCCTTAGAGAGTCAGTTTGAGTATTAAGGAGTTATTCTGGGCAAAGTATGTAGGACTGTGCCTATTCCAACCACAGGGGTTGGCTCTGTTATCGCTATGTTAAGTGCATGAGATACATTATCTCTGTACCCTTTACAGAACCCCATGAGGTAGGTACTCTACTAATATCCCCATTTCACAATGAGAGGATTTAATCCAGAACCTGCACTTATAACCCTTACTCTCCGATGCTAGATGCAACTGAAAATGGTTGAAAACTCAATGAAAAGGGAGAAAACACCTTTCTGAAATATCTGATGACAAAGGGATTTTATTTTTTTTCCAAAATGGAAACACGTCCGGCACTTTAGGAGGCCGAGGCGGGTTGATCACGAGGTCAGGAGATCGAGACCATCCTGGCTAACTGTGAAACTCCATCTCTACTAAAAATCCAAAAATAAATAAATAAATAAATAAAATTAGCCAGGCCTGGTGGTGGTCGCCTGTAGTTCAAGCTACTTGGGAGGCTGAGGCAAGAGAATGGCATGAACCCGGGAGATGGAGCTTACAGTGAGCCGAGATAGTGCCACTGCACTCCACCCTGGGCGACAGAGAGAGACTCCGTCTAAAAAAAAAAAAAAAAAGAAGGAAACACATTTTAGCCCACAAAGTTTATTTTAAACAAGGAAAAAGAAACAAGTCCATAGCTGTGACTCTTAGAGTAACACCACGTAACTCCCAATAGCATTTGAGAATGTGAGGTTATACATACTATGGATCTGGTTTCTATGGCCAAATATTACTCAAGCCCTCTTTTCCAATCTTCAGTTTGCTACTTCACTAAGTCTGGGGCTTTAAACAAGTTTCTTAATGAAATCCCTGTTAGTTCCTATGTCTCAACTGTAAAATGACAGAAGGTACCTAAAGAGGCTAGTCTAAAGATCAAGTTATCCTAATTTATGCAAAACTGTTGGAATAGTGCCTGGCACATGGCAAGAGCTCAAAAAGGAAACTATTGTTTTATTACTAGGTCCCAAGGTATTCTATCTTGTTTAAGGCAGTGGATGTGGCCATAAGGAAATTTTATACAAGGAATTGAACAGGGTCAATGTCAAGAGCAAGGATATAGGAGATGGGTACTCAGAGTACAGTAATTAGCCAGAACAAGAATTTTTTTGAGGTTTTAAAAAGCATACAGTTAAAGAATTGTCCACGTTTCTGCATGTATATGATTTCATTACATTATCCTTTGCTGTTGATCATTGCTTTTTTTTGTCTCGAGAAATTTTATGAGGAAAACTCAATACTTTTCATTTATTTATCCACAGTTTCTCCTTTCATATCTGCTATTTGGTTTCTGGACTAAGATCTATAAGTTTCATATAGAACCCAGATTATCATGGCTAGGCCTATACTTATTAGGACTAGTCTCAGAATACATTTTTACTGGGTCAAGTTCTGGTTTTATGAAAAGAATTAAAGACAGAGCCAGCCAATTCTGATTCTTTAATTATTCAATTGAAATGAAGACAATTCTGTAAATGATACATGAGAAGGGAAACTAATAAATAGACTCCTTTTATAGATTCCACCTATTGTCTTAGTGGGATTGTTCTCTTGACAATTAATAAAATATTTACCACCATTTGTCCTTCTTTTAAAATGAAAATTAGAACAACTGCAATTTTTAAGAACAAGGAACACATAAAATTATTGGAACTCTGATGAGATCAAAAGTACAAGACTAAAGCAATTAGAGAAAACCTCACCAATTTGCTCTGTGATTATATTATTTCAAATAAAATGGGAAAAATTTTACTTTTTTATAGTTTCTTTCTACCTCATTTTCATGCTAACTTCACTTTTGACAGAGTGAAGATGATTATTATTTTCAAGAGTACTTTATAGCATAAAGCAAAACATGAAACTGAATCATTTCCGCAAAATCACCCAGTACATCCACAGATATACACTTTTATCACCTTTCCCAAAATGCTAACCTGGTGAAAATGAATGTTTTTTCCCCACCTATTTTAATTGTTTTCTTGTCAGAAAGAAGCACCTTAATTAAAATGTGTTATAAAACCAAGGGCTCCAGTATTTCTTCTGTGTTCTGTGTTGTCCTGTGGTAGCCACATAATCATGAAGCACCCAGTGGGGCATGGCCTCGTCCTTTTTGGTCTATGTTCATGGAATGGCATACAGTTAAACCTACTATTCACTATTCACCTTTCTTGGCATTAGTTTTTTATTTATTTGTTTGTTTGTTTGTTTGTTTGTTTGGACAGGGTTTCACTCTTGTCACCCAGGCTGGAGTGTAATGGAGCGATCTCAGCTCACTGCAACCTCCACCTCCCAGGTTCATGTGATTCTGTCTCAGCCTCCTGAGTAGCTGGGATTACAGGCACCTGCCACTACGCCCAGCTAATTTTTGTATTTTTAGTGGAGATGGGGTTTCACCATGTTGGCCAGGCTGGTCTCGAACTCCTGACCTCAGGTGATCCTCCTGCCTCGGCCTCCCAAAGTGTTGGGATTACAGGTGTGAGCCACCATGCCCGGCCAGCATTAGCCTTTTTTTTTCTTTTTGGAGTCTGTTTTATCTCTTGTATAGCAATCAACTTACTTTTTCATTCTTCTTCTGTTTCGTTTCTTTCTTGTTTCATTCATGGTTTTATTTTTCCTCATTTTTCAACTGGCCTCAACATAGAGTCAAGAACTTGTCTTCATCCCTCCAATCTAGAGAATAGAACCCACACAGGTAGACCAGCCCCACTTTGTGCCCATTGATTTGGAGGAGAGATAAGCAAGGACGTTTCAATGGACTTACTTGTTCCTTTGGCACCTCGGTTTCCTCTTTCTCTGCTCCAATCTGTGTGCCAGTATCAGGTATTTACCTGGATTTTATAGGCAACTTTTACTTCCGTGCTTCAAACCAATTTGTCTTGTATCTTTTTGTAGTTCCAAAGTCCTTTTATGGTTGTTTCTTTTTCACCTTAAGTGATGTAGATGCAATTGTAAAGTTTGGAATATGCTGTGCTTTCATGTCTTCCTCTAATTTTTACTGGGAAGCCTATTCTGACCCTCCCAAACACTTTAGTATTTACTTTCTCCAGCTTTCTGATACTTAATCATTGCAATATCATACTGCATTTTAATGCCTTTTAAATTAGATGGACAAAATTGGAAAATGCAGATAATAAAAAAAGGAGAGAAAAAGCACTCAATCTCACCACGCAGACATAATTGATGATAGCATTTGCATTTTGATTTGTAAACTTTCGTAGGCATATACATGTATTTTATACATATATAATTTAGTAAAATCAAGTTAGGATCATAATGTATGTGTACTTTATAACCTGCTTTTTAACTTAACTTAATGTCCTATAAGTAGCTTTTCATGTCAATAAACATATTTATTGTAATTTTTTTTTTTTTTTTGGAGATAGAGTCTCGCTCTGTCGCCCAGGCTGGAGTGCAGTGGTGCGATCCCGGCTCACTGCAATCTCTGCCTCCCGGGTTCAAGCAATTCTCCTGCCTCAGCCTCCCGAGTAGCTGGGACTACGGGCATGTGTCACCACGTTGGGCTAATTTTTGTATTTTTAGTAGAGATGGGGTTTCACCATGTTAGCCAGGATTGTCTCGATCTCCTGACCTCGTGATCTGCCCACCTCGGCCTCCCAAAGTGCTGGGATTACAGGTGTGAGCCACCGCGCCCGGACTATTTATTGTAATTCTTAATAGTGGCATGCTGTTTTATTTTTTGGAAGTGTCCTATCACATTCCAGTCACTTATTTTATGTTGTATCTCAGGTACAAATGAGTACCTTGAGACCAGAGATCCTTGGGGCAGGGGCTGATATCTATCCCCACCTCCAACTCCATGTATGGCAGTGTCTCACACATGGCTCATTAAATATATGTTAAAAGAGTTAGTGGCATGATTGCAGATTCTTTTTTCTTTTTTCTTTCTTTTTTTGTGTATTATTGAGGGTTTTCTTTCTCTTGTGGGTTTAAATTTTTATATATTTTTCTAAAATAGAAAAAAGATGCTGAAGATTTATTAATGTTATGAACTTAAGAAAATGACATTTTCGTGGCCGGGCGCAGTGGCTCACGCCTGTAATCCCAGCACTTTGGGAGGCCGAGACGGGCGGATCACGAGGTCAGGAGATCGAGACCATCCTGGCTAACACGGTGAAACCCCGTCTCTACTAAAAATACAAAAAACTAGCCGGGCGAGGTGGCGGGCACCTGTAGTCCCAGCTACTCGGGAGGCTAAGGCAGGAGAATGGCGTAAACCCGGGAGGCAGAGCTTGCAGTGAGCTGAGATCTGGCCACTGCACTCCAGCCTGGGCGACAGAGCGAGACTCCGTCTCAAAAAACAAAAAAAAAACAAAAAAAAAAAAACAAAAGAAAATGACATTTTCAGGCAATAATATTGCTGAAAGGCTTGAAGGTAATTGAAGGAGAAAGAACTCAGCATTGTTTTTGAAAGCCCACAGAATTACGATTACTGTCTGGAAAGGTATAACATGATCAACCTCAATAATGTTATCCGGGCAGCAGGAAGAGAAAGTTGAAAATAAATCATGTCAGGCCAGGCACAGTGACTCAGGCCTGTAATCCCAGCACTTCGGGAGGCCGAGGCAGGTGGATCACTTGAAGTCAGGAATTGGAGACCAGCCTGGCCAATATGGTGAAACCCTGTCTCTACTAACATACAAAAATTAGCTGAGCGTGGTGGCACACGCCTGTAATCTCAGCTACTCGGGAGGCTGAGGCAGGAGAATCACTGGAACCTGGGAGGCGGATGTTAGAGTGAGCCGAGATTGCACCACAGCACTCCAGCCTGGGTGACAGAGCAAGACTCCCTCTTAAAAAAAAAAAAAAAGAAAAGAAATAGTGTTTTTTAAACCTGGAATCCCCTTCCTTCTCCTGTTGGCCTTTCAGACCCCACCTCATGCAGTAAATCTTGGTAAGACTTCTGCACTGTTCTCTTCTCTAAACATGTGGTTAGTGCCATTAACAGTGTGATTCTTCCATGTTGTATTCTGATTTGTGATTTCTTCAAACATGCTCTAACTTCTAAGGGCAGGAGTTACAGCACCATTTTATAATCTCTTTAGTATCCCTAGCTTAGGAAAATGCTCGTAAAACTGAATGCTTTACAAACTGTCTGTGGAGAAAGGCCATTTTTTCCATTAAAAATTTCAATTTATTGTGGACCAACACATTTGTAAAATACAATAAAAATAAACAACTAGGAAAATAAAATAGACAACAATTCAAGCCCAGCATTTCCATGAGAATCTGTAGGCATAAAATTGTTTTAATAAATGTAACCTCAACATGGGAAAACAGAAAAAAATTACAAATCTGACAACGATCCACAACTATTATAATCACTATGACACATAGCTTTTGGCTCTTCCAAAATTGTAGCTAAACAAAAATTACAAAGGAAATAATGATTTCCTGCATTAAAATTCCATAATACACACTTGGAATAAACATTGTGTACATTACTATGTAAATTTCCACTATTTAAATAAACTTACTTCTTGCTTATTAATTTGTTTAATCTAACTTGGATTGATGGCAGTGCTACTTGCAGAGGATAATGCATTTTTAAACTGTTTCTATGTTTTGTTTTAACAATACCCCTAGTAGAGAACTCAGTCTCACAGAGGTATGTTGATAGAAACAGAAGAAATTTTGGAATAATTTCAGAAGCACATAATTTTTGTTTGTTTGTGTTTTTGAGACAGAGTCTCACTTTGTCACCCAAGCTGGAGTGCAGTGGCATGATCTTGGCTCACTGCAACCTCTGCCTCCTGGGTTCAAGTGATTCTCATACCTCAGCCTCCTAAGTAGCTGGAATCACAAGTATGTGCCACCAGGCCCAGCTAATTTTTGTATTTTTAGTAGAGATGGGGTTTCACCATGTTGGCCAGGCTGGTCTCGAACTTCTGACCTCAAGTGATCCACCCACCTTGGCCTCCCAAAGTGCTGGGATTACAGGCATGAGCCACAGCACCTGGCCGGAAACACAGAATATTTATTTAAAATTCTTATGTATAACAAAACAAGTGATATCATATTTTCAAAATACATATTCAATCCATCGGTGGTCACTGCCAACAATTTATCCTATCTATAATTTTTTTCCTTTTGATCAAAAAATGGATTTTGAGATAATGTGATATATTTTTTTTTGTGTCTGGCTGATTTCACCTATTGATCCATTTTTCTGTTCTTTCACCAATACCATACTGTCTTCGTTACTGTAAGTCTTGAAGTTGGGTAGTGTCAGTCCTCCAACTTAGTTCTTCTGATAACATTTTTGCTACAAATTTTCAAATATACAGATATAGAGAACAAAATGTTGGTTAGCAGGAGTGGCTGGCGGAGGAAATGGGAGATGTAGATGAGAGGATACAAAGTAGCAGATATGTAGGACGAACAAGTCTAGAGATCTAAAGTACACTGTGAGGACGGTAAGTAATAAAATTGTAACGCATATGGGATTCGTGGGAAATGAGTAGATTTTGCTTTTCTTGCCACAAAAACAAAAACCAAAAAATGAGTAACTAAGTGAGATGATGGGTTTGTTAATTTGCTTCACTACAGAGGCTTTTTGCTGTCTATATATCTCTCATAACATCATATTGTATATTTACATATATACAATAAAATTTATGAAAAAGAAAAAAATGCATTCTAGAAAGATTAATTTTCAAATTTTGGACCTCTTCTGAATTTTATATTCCTTTTAATGGAATATAAAATTCATACAGTGATTGGTAATAACTTATTGCAGATGTGGAATATCAGAATCATCAACCACTTTCTTGCTAGGTGTTAAATGTTCTTTTTCTAAGCTTTTAATGTTTGTTTTTGCCCTTTAATCTTATCTGCCACTGTAAAACATGTTGCAGTTTTTCTTTGCAAGAGGTATTATAATCATTAAATTATTAAAGATATACAAATAAGTGATTGTGGTCATAGGCACATCTTTGAAAAGTTGAGATCAAACATGCTTCTTGTCTTGATGAAACACAAACAGTTCACTACCTATTTCAAATATTTTCAGCAGAGCTTTCCCAGTGGAATAATCAGTTATAAAGAATGTTTAAATTTTCTCAATTTTTAAATATATTTTCTTGAGTTAGAGTTGACAAACCAACCTTAGCATATTACATGTTGTAATGTGGTCCTATAGAGCATGACCAGTATGAAGCTCACACCACTAACAACTTGTTGTATAAGCTGCATGCATAATGGTCTATACCCTGTTCAGTGAGACGGAAGTCACTACATGCTACTACATACTACTCTCCATACTCAGTCTCAGCCAAAAGGCCAAGAAGCGATGCATGCTTTATTCTCATTTTCTGTATTTATGTTTTCATGAAATGGCAAGGAAGGAAGGAAGGGAGGGAGGGAGGGAGGGAGGGAGGGAAGGAAAGGAAGGAAAGGAAGGAAGGAAAAGGAAGGAAGGAAGGGATTCCAGCATTGGTCTGTGGTTGACGGTTTGGGTAACACCAACCTGTCAACCGTTATGACTCCATGTTTGCCAGACAGGCTCTATCTGGCAGCTAGAGGTACAAGGAGTCAGGTTTAGTCTTCTGGGAAGGGGAATGGTGAGAGCTAGGTCACTCAGGCTGAAAGGGTCAGTAAAGGAACCGAGGCCCAGTGGTATAAACAGGGTCAGAATAAAGATAGGAAGAGGAGAGTTAGCATGCTTAGGGCTCCTAGAAAATGTGTACAAATAAATTCTAAACCTCAGTCACTGGTGGGTAAAGAATGGTGGTATATTCAGTATCAGGTTAGGATTGATTTAGACATAATATCATGTGCCATTTAATGGATACTGTTTGGCTTTGCATAAACTTTATTTAATTCTTCCAACAATGCCATAATAGATTTAACTGCCGTTTTACACACAGGAAACTAAGTCGTAGCATGATGAGCAATATGATTAAGGTCATGTAGTTAGAAAGTGGTAGAGTCTGTCCAGGTGTGTCTGAGTCCAAACTCTTTACTTTTTCTACTAAAGCAGGGCACCTTCAGTGACTGGGAGCCTGACTGAGTCTCTAGGTAAACTTGAGTCAATCAGGAAGAGTGGAGTGAGAGGGAGGCAGAGTGCGCTCATGAATTAATGCCTGGGACTTCCACAGCATGGCTCTTCACAAGGCTTGAAACTCCACATTTGTGCAGTATCTGAGCTTCAGTAGTGGCCTCAAGTGGCAAGTGTGGTACGGTACAGAGGAACAACTGTGACATGATGGTGATGGATTTTACCACCAGGTGTCCTCCATGGTTAATCTTTGCTTAAAAAAAAGTCTTGCTTGTTTTGAACAGTTATTCTTTTATTCTCCTTTTTCTGATATAACAAGAAGTTGACTCAGAACCTTGGAAGGGCAAGAAAACATATCTCTCTGCTTCTCCCCTAACACTGTGCAACCTCAGAAAATGACAAGTGGTTGGAAATCTTACAGTAATACTTGTACCGTATGCCCCCTTGGGTCAAGTATTTTGAATCTAGAGAAAGTATTTATCCACTAAAGACCTTGAATTTCACTAATCAGGGATTACTTGGTTCTGTGACTCTGATTTAAAGTAGAAAGCTATAAAAGAACAGAGCACATTTTGAAATTCACCAAATACTTACTGAGGGCCAGCTCTGTGCCAGGCACTATTCTAGGCTCTAATAAGTGAATATGGTACAAAATGCTTATCACATTCCTAGCTTCTGTATCCTTTTTTTAAAAAAAAAAATTATTATTATTATTATTATTATTATAATACTTTAAGTTCTAAGATACATGTGCATAACATGCAGGTTTGTTACATATGTATACTTGTGCCATGTTGGTGTGCTGCACCCATCAACTTGTCAGCCCCTTTCTGTATCCTTTAGGTACTCTGCTTAGTACTATTCTACCTGCAAGTTTCAACTGGGTGTACAAGCCAGATTTCGTAAGAATAGACTGCTATCATCAGAGTCTTCCAAGTTCATGGATGAACTGAAGATCTGGCATAAATTTAGGGTGGAAGGGTAAAGGCTACAGACATTGTTAGATTCTTATATCTTGTTCATGTTAGGGTTTAGGGTGTCTCTAAAATATTAACGTCTTTAATTTCACAGGTGAGAATCCATTTCTAATAATGCTATGTCATAAGCTACTTTTATTTTAAAAAACTGGACATGTATTATTCTAATTAGAAAAGGATCTGATATCAATACCACTGATTGCCTCTGAAGAATGGATTTGGTGATTAGAGTGTCAGTTAATCATCACCATTCCCAATTAAAGTGGAAGCAACATAGGTTTCTACTATAGCTTAATGCAACTGAAAAGCAATCAATACTGCACCATCTACATTGAAGTATGTGAACTGCAGATATTGTAACACTAGTCCTTACCCTCAGATATTCAGATTCAATGGACCTCAAACGGGATCCAGAATTCTGCTTTTTAACATTCGTGACCAATTAAAAGAAGACCTCCCTCTGTGTTTTCAGAATCACTGGATTATTCTGGTAGAAGAACTATAGGAAGCTAGAAGAAAATGAAAGGTTGTAGCTAAGCGAACCACATACCCATTCAATGGGCTACTCAAAAACAAAAAGTAATAAACTATTGATACAGGAACTGAAGTATCTGAAGGGCATTGTGTTAAGTGAAAAAAAGGTGACCTGAAAAGATTACATTCTCTATGAGTCCATCTATAGAATATTCTTAAGATGACAGAGTATATGATGATGAACAGACCAGTGGTTGCCAGGGATTAGGCATGGGGTTGGACTGTGAAGGGGTGACACAAGGGAGTTTCTTTTTGGTGATGGAAACGATCTACATCCTCAAGTGTTTGGGGATGGTGGAGCTGTTCTAAAATCCAATTATGGTGGTGGTTACATAAATCTCTACATTTGATGAATAAACTATATATACACACACAAAGCATAGTGAGTGCGTTCAAAAACTAGTGACATTCAAATAAGTTCCGAGGTTCAGTTAGTGGTGGTATATAAATGTCAGTTTCCTGGTTTAGGCAGTTATACTATGGTTATATCCAAGGTGCACACGAGGGAAGCTGGCAGATACCTAGGAGCTCCTTGTAGTATTTTAGCAACTTGTATGTGAATGTAAAATTATTTCAAAATAAAAAGTAAAAAAAAAAAAAAGAAATCGACAATAACAAGCCTATGTTGAAGCGCCAGTGTAGTAAGGATTAAAGATAGTGTCTAAAAAGACAAACGGGGAAGGTAAAACCCATGGAGGTTAAGAATATGATAGAATCTACAGACACCCTAGGTTCAGAAGCCTGTTCTCTGTCTTCCTAGTTGTGACCTCAGGCAAATTAGTTAACCTCTCTGTGCTTTAGTCAACTTGTCTTTGAATTTGAGAAATAACAGTATCTATGCCAAAGGGTTATTGTGAAGCTGAAGTGAGATATGTGTACAGAACACTTTTATTAATGTTTGATACATAGGAGGACTCCAAAACATGTCATTGTTTTGTCATCTCTATGGAGAAAGAATCATCAAGACTTAGGTTCAAGTCAATGTGGGGACCAGAGGCAAGTGCAGGATCCTGGAGGAGAGGACAGAATCGTCACAGGTAGACTTGGTGCAGGTAGCTGTTTGGAGAAGGAGAGTCGCCTTTTGTGTGGAATACACAAATGGGCTCACCTGTTGGCTTTTGGGGACAGGGTATTAGCAACTTATAGAAAAGAGAATTAACTAAAAATAGTGAACTGCAGTACCTCCTCCTTCTCAACACATTTGAACCAAGAGAATAAAAACTGAAGTGCTTAGAGCTGATCTCTCGAATATTGACAAATGAAAAATTGGATATATTCATGGTGTACAACACGCTGTTTCGATATATGTACACCTTGTGAAATGATTGCATCCAGCTAATTAACACATCCATCACCACACATACTTACCATTTGAAGGAAAGTAAAGTTGTGTAGAAGATAAAGCACGTATTTACTTTTATTCTAATTTGAGTGCTTTACAGAGGTGGTGCTGCTAATGGAAATTGTGTTGATGATTTCACTAAGTTCTTAAAGAACAAAGTCTAACATAGTTACTCAAAGAGAATTGAATGAGCAGGGACTGGGGATGCTGAGGTGAGTAAAAATGGTTATTACCTTCAAGAAACTTATTTCCTAATGACTGAGTCAGACCCAGTGAAATACACAGTTATTATGAAATCCAGTCAGGCCATGAGAGAAAGATTTACAGTGGTTGGTGAGGAAAGGCTTTGCAAAAGAAGTCATCCTTGAACCTGCCTTTGAGCAAGTCTTTCTCTGAGTTGGGAGGGTCTGTGGGGTCTCTGGGGCTAAGAAGCAATCTTTGGTTTAAAAGTAGCAGCATGATAATTTAATTTTGGCCAATACAGGGGGCTAACTGTGGTCTCGTCATACTCACTCATAGACTCTTCCTCAGATCTGGAAATTCCCATGCATTGGAAACATTGGAAAGGGTGAGAGTCCTGATCCCTTATTTAATGGTCCCCTTTCATGGTATCCCCTGGAGTTGAGAGGATAGGGTGAAGAAATGGAGTTCCTCCATCCTCGTATTAGGGAACAGAGGGGAGGGTGTTTGGGGAACGCAGGACTGGCCAGCCCTGATCTCCATCATCAGATGCACATCCTGTTCACTTCCTCTTCCCGTCACGAGTTTCTGCTTTCTGGAGTAAAAGGTGAAGGAGGTGCAGTCTGGGCCTTGCCCCTTGGGGGCCAAGTTTGCTCCTCCCTGATCCTTCTCTGATTTTACTGGAAACCTGCAAACACACCTTAGCTTTTGCATTATGAATGGAAGGTTCTGTTGGTGGGTACTGTCATAAAATGTTTTTGTTTTTCAGAAAGCAAAGCAAAAGATCTGTAAACAGTGACGTTTGCCAAGTGTTAGAAGGTAGAATATTTCAGAATGAAGTGCCATCATCTAAGCGTGACGAACATGGAGCTAAAAAAGAAGCTGCCTCTTCGAGATGTTCTATTCTGGGCCTCTGATTTTCATCCGAGAGGATATTCAAATCTAAACTATTTTATTAATATTATTCTTTAAATATCTCTGCCGGAATTTCCATCAAAAGTCAGTCATATATCTGAGTAGTTCATTGAATCTATTATGTAATTGTTGTTAAGAAGTGCCATTATTTTATATAGCACCAAGAAAGAAAATTCAGCCATTTAACCTATGACACTGTAAGATCTCAAAGATGTTCAACAGTGGAAAAAGTAAAGAATTAATGTAATATGTTATGTCTTTAGATAGAAGATAGAGAGATTTTCCTTTTTAGTCCTAAGACAGTAGGAGAAATAATGAAAATTTTATAATTAGGCTGAAGTTTGAATTCCATTTCCTCTATTGTGTGACCTTGGGAAGTGACATTTCTTTAAACTCTATTTCTTCCTCTATAAAATGGGTTTATACCCGTCTTTGTTGGGTTGAGGTGAGGAATAAATGATTTACTGGATGTAATGCTTCTACCCTAATCCCTGTCCCATGGTGTACATTTAAAAGAAAATTAGTTTTCCTTCTCCTTACTTTAAAGCAATATAGTTCTCGTATTAATTTAAGTCAAGTTCCTCCTGTTTCAGTCCTCTAAAGCATAGGCATAGTTCTAAATTGAGATGTCTCATAAAGAAGAGTCTTAGTAGAAGAGCATTGCTCTTTCTTGCCATCTCTGTCTCCTTACTTTGTCCTCCTTTCTTTCTTGCTGGTTGAAATGTAGACTTCAATGATTAATTCCCTGTATTGCTTTGCACATAGACACAAACATTCCATGCTTATTGAACAGTCAGATATGATCACCAAAAGAAGCAATTCTCATTTTCACCTATTGTGGAAAGTGCCTTCTTCCTAGATAATGCTACAGAATGTTGTTAAATATTGCCTCTCCAATTTTTCTAAGATTTTAATCATACCCTCTTTAACTCATTGGATCTCTTCTGTCACCAACTGCCTTGTTTATTAAATTATCTCCTCAAAAGGATTCTTTCAATTCATTTTTTTCAGTTTAAAACTTTTGGGCATCAAAGGATACTATAAATAAAATGCAAATACAACCCACAGAAGGGAAGAAATATTTGCAAATCATATATCTGATAAGGATTTAGTATTTAGAATGCAGAAAGAAAGCTTGCAACTCAACAATAGAAAGATAATCCAATTAAAATTTGGCAAAGGATTTGCATACATATTTCTGCAAAGAAAATACACACATGGCCAATCAGTATGTGCATGACAGGCATCTGAAAATATGTTCAATGTCATTAGACACTAGCGAAATGCAAATCACCACAATAAGATACTACTTCACATTCGCAAAGACAGCTATCATCAAAAAGAAAGTAACAAGTGTTGGTGGGGATTTAAGAGAATTAGAGTCCTTATAATTTGCTGGTGGGGACATAAAATGGTGTGGTTACTTTGAAAAACTGTTTTGCATTTCCTCAAAAAGCTAAGTATAAAGTTGCCATATGACCTAGCAAGTCGACTATTAGGTATATACCCAAGAGAACTGAACATATATGCTCACACAGAAACTTATGTACAAATGTTCGTAGCCATAATAACCAAACAGTGGGAACAACTCAAATGTCTATTAACTGATGAATGGATAAAGAAAATGTGGTATATGCATACACTGAAACATTATTCATTCATCAAAAATAATGAAGTACATGCCACGACATGGATGAACCTTGAAAACATCATGTTAAGTACAAAAATCCAGATAGAAAAGGCCATATATATGTGTTACTCCATTTTCATGAAATGTCCAGAATAGAGAAATTCATAGAAATGGAAAGTAGATTAGTGGTTGCCAGAGACTGGGAGAAGGAGAAAATGGGGAGTGACTGCTAATGAGTCTAGGTTTCATTTGGGGGTGGTGAAAATATTCTAGCATTATATAGTGGTGATGGTTGTACAACTTCCTAATATATTTTAAAACAAAGAGGTAATTTCTCAAATTTTATGAATACCTAATAGTTGTACATGTTTATGGCATATATATGATATTTTAATAGAAGCATACAATGTGTAATGGTTAAATCTGGGTAATTAGGATATCCATCATCTTAAATAGTTATCATTTCTTTATGTTGGGAATGTTCCAAATCTACTCTTCCAACTATTTTATAATATACAGTAAATTATTAGCTCTAGTCACCCTATTGAACACTAGCACTTACTTCTTCTATATAACTATATTTTTGTACCCACTGACCAGCTCCTCTTTATCCCTCCCTCCTCACTACCCTTCCCAGCCTCTGTTAACCACCATTCTATTCACTACCTCCATGAGATCATTTTTTTTAGCTCCCCCATATTGGTGAGAACATGTGACATTTGTCTTTCTGTGTATGGCTTATTCCATTTAACATAATGTCTTCCAGTTCCATCCATATTGTAGCAAATGGCATGATTTCATTAATTTTGATGGTGGAATAATATTCCTATATATACTATATATATCCCATTTTCTTTATCCATTCATCTGTTCATGGACACTTGAGTTGATACTATATCTTGGTTATTGTGAATAGTGCCACAATAAACATGACAGTGCAGGTCTCTTTTCAATTTTCTGATTACCTTTCTTTTGGATATATACCTAGCAGTCAAATTGCTGGATTAAAGCTTTTGGCAACAAAGAAGATAATCAATAAAATAAAAGAAAGAGACGTACAGCATGGGAGAAAGTATTTGCAAACCATTCAACTGACAGAGGATTAATTAACAGTATGTATAAGGAACCCAAACAACTCAATAAACAACTCAATACAAAAAAATCTGATTTAAAAATAGGCAAAATAGACATTTCTCAAAAGAAGGCATACAAATGGCAACAGGCATATGAAAAAATTTTCAACATCACTAGTCGTCAGAGAAATGCAAATCAAAACTATAATGAGATATCATCTCACCCCAGTTAAAATAGCTGTTATCAAAGAAAGAAACTAAATGCTGGAGAGGATGTGGAGAGCAGGAAACACTTGCTCACTGTTGGTGGGAATGTAAATGGGTACAGCCACCATGGAAAACAGTATGGGAGCTTCTTCAAAAATCTCTTTAAAAAATTAAAAGAGTAAATTTTATGGTGTGTGAAACAAATCTCAATACAAATAATTTTACAAGATAACCAGTGATGTAAGTCAGCCCACAAGAGCTAAATAATAGTATAATGTCCTAGTACATAGGACAAAATAATTGCTCAATAATATAGCACAGGCAGAAGCTCAATAAATTTGGAGTATTAGAAGAAAACCTCTTGGAATAAGAAGGATTTGAGATGAATCTTAGAGAATAGGCAGAAATTAGTACGAGAGAAAAAAGAGAAGAATATTCCATGTAGGGGAACAATATCTAAACAGGATGAAAACAGAAACATTCTGTTTGTGTTCAGGAGGAATAATTGAATAACCAGGCTAGACTGTGGCTAAATTGGGGTGTAATGAGAAGGCAGTAGAGAAAAGTTAAAACAATACCATGCAGGATCTTAAATGTCCATGGCATCTGGACTTTAATTGGTAAGCACTGGAAAATCATTCAAGATGTCTAAGTAGGGATGTAACAATTCCAATTAATCGTTTATAAAATAAGTGAAACAGCAGGAGCAAATGAGAAACTAGACCTAAATTGAAGACCAGAAAGAAGAGGAGAGTTGGATTTTAGAGACATTTTAGAGTAGACAAAACTTAAAGTGCATGAGGAACTTCATTAGATACAAAAAGTGAAAAAAGAAGAAATCAAATACATCTCTCGGCTGTGAGTATGGAGAATGGGGTGGATGCAAAGGGAGATAGACAGGAAGCTGAAAAGGAGGTGTATGGGAATTGGACCACGGGCTCAGATTGGACCAGCTCTATAGTTTTACATTGCAGATAGGAGATCATTCTGAAATAATTTGTAAATACCCAGACATACAGGCTTGGAAATTAGATGAGTAAACAGGATTGAAAATGCAATTACATGAATTAGTGACCTAAAATTGATAGACTGAGTTATGGGAATGGATGAGAGTTTTGTGGGGAAGGTGACGCTTTGTAAGGAATGTGCACATTTGGTTGTCAGAAAAAATGAAACTAGTGAAGATGAAATTGTGCATGTCTAAGAAAGTAGGAGAGAGAGTTAAGAGTGTCCCATCTTGGAAGCTAAGGAAGGGCATGTGTCTCAAAAGGCAAGGAAGCAACAGGGAAGTGTTGTTAAAAACAGATTGCACAGAATGAGAATTGAATAGAATCCACTGGTTTCAACAATTAAGAAGTCATTGGCAGCATTTGGGGGAAACAATTTTAGAGAAGTGTTAGAGAGAAAAGACAGACTGTAATTCACTGAAAAATGAACGCCATATGAAAGCATTCAAACTTGAAAGCAGACTGTTTTTGAGATGTTTGGTTGTAAAGGAGAGGAGAGAGAGAATTCAGTGGTCTGCAGGAGCATCTAGGCGAGCAACTACCTCAGGATGGTGGGAGGTCTAAAGCCTACAGGCACAGCTAGATTAAAAGGGTTACATTCATTCAGCAAATTCAACAAATTCAGCTTTCCATGTGCTTGGTACTAAGTGCTGTGTATATAGGAGTAAACAACATAGACAAGAATTCCTGCCTTTGTGAAGTGTACAGAATTTAGATGCATTAGTCTCCATCTCACTAGTGAGCAGTCAAGATGATGGTACAGTTTAGACACTTCTGTTCACTTAGAGCTAAGGTTCAGTCATGTCACTTATAATAACTCCTTGACAATTGGGTGTTGTAAAATGTTCTTCAAAGCAATTCTTGCTCATCTTTGATGGAAACAACTACAACGGCCAATATGATAGCAACAAATCTGTGAGGTGCAGCATCAATGACAAGAGCGATATTGCTCCATGAACCAGGTGAGATCAAGGAAAAGAGAAGTCCCCAGCCCTAAAGCATCAGAAAGCTCTCACTGCGTAAATAGCTCTGGCACCATTTTTCATCATCTTCTACAGTGACAGAGTTGCCCAGAGATTTATCCACAACTTTCTGTACTTTTATCTTTATAGGAAATGAAACTTGTTGAAGTCACGCTTTTGCGTTTTGCAGGAAACAGCTGCAGTGAATCAGAGTTGATGACAGGAGCAAGGCATCACGAGATGACAGAAAACTTTAAGACATTACATGAGACACACAATTTTTCTTCTTTTAAATAAACTTGAATTAGGTGTTTGTCAAAAAAAAAAAAAAAAACAAAAACCTAAGAACCATCTAGGATATACTATTTTGCAGGTCTTTTGTTTGCCAATGCGGAACTGAGAGATTCTCTTAAAGACTTTTTCTTTCCTGAGTTCTCTTGAAAATGTTTAATTACGAAAATTCTGAGAAAGACAAATTCAAAAACAGGCTCTCATTGAACGGAACAAAATGAAGTACAGTTCAGCAGAATTGAGTTTTCTGCAGGCGTTTAGCATTCTAACCTAGGATGCATGCTATTTTTTAAATCACTAATTTTCAAGGCAGCTGTACTGATAAAAACTTCAACCAAATTAAATGTAAAGGAGTTTAATTGAGCAATGAACCATGCGCGAATTGGGCCACCTCCTCGAGCCAGAGGCTCAGAGACTCCAGCACAGTCACGTGATGGAAGAAGATTTATGAACAGAAAAAGAAAGGTGATGTACGGGAAAAGAAAAGTGACGTACAGAAAATGGAAATAAGGTAGAGAAACAGCTGGATTGGTTATAGGTTGGCATTTACCTCATTTGATCACTGTTCGAACAGTTGACTACATTTGATTGATCAAAACTTAGTGGCTGGCACAAGTGTAGGTGACCGCCTGTTTACATCTCCACTTGTTATAGTTCATGATGTAAAGAAAAACCTTTAGGCCAACCTTAAAATATGTAAGGAGGCGGGCTGGGCACGGTGGCTCATGCCTGTAATCCCAGCACTTTGGGAGGCTGAGGTAGGTGGATCACAAGGTCAGGAGACTGAGACTATCCTGGCTGACATGCTGAAACCCTGTCTCTATTAAAAATACAAAAAATTAGCTGGGTGTGGTGGTGGGTGCCTGTAGTCCCAGCTATTCGGGAAGCTAAGGCAAGAGAATGGCCTGAACCCGGGAGGCGGAGCTTGCAGTGAGCCAAGGTCGTGCCACTGCACTCCAGCCTGGGTGACAGAGCAAGACTCTGTCTCAACAACAACAACAAAAAAATGTAAGGAGGCAACTTTAGGGTAGACTTGATTTAATTGGAATTATCTGGGGACCTTTTAAAAATCGCAATGCCTAATGCTAGCCCAGAGATTCTAATAATTACATCTGGGCTCAGTTTAGGCAGCAGGGCTTTGGAAAACTCTCACTTCATGCTAATGTGCATCCATTTGGTAACCCCTATTCTAAATTCCTTCTGGGGAGTCCAAAGTATACCAAACCTCAAAACCCAAACAGTGTGGAGTAAAGTTGTGTTCTTCTTTCTTTCCTTTACTTCCTTTCTTTCTCTTTTTCTCTTCCTTCCTATTTTTCCTTGTTTTTTTTTTTTTTTTTTTTTTTTTTTTAAAGAACAAAGTTATCTATTTTTTCATTGGTTGCTTGTGCCTCTGGTGTCATATTTAAGAACTCATTGCCTTTTCAAGGTAACAAAATGTGTACCTATGTTTTCTCCTAAGAGGTTTATAGTGTTACCTCCTACATTTAGGCCTCCATTTTAATTTTTGTGTATGGTGTGAGGTAGGTGTCCAATTTTATTCTTTTGCATATGGCTCTCCAGTTGTCCCACCACAGTTTGTTGAAAAGATTGTTCTTTTCCCATTGAGTTTTCTTGGACCTTTATTGGTTATCTTTTAATACATATGCTTATATCATTCTCAATTAGGCACTAAGATTTTTGAGATCAGGGAGCTTCTCCTATCTTTATCCGTACCCCTCCATACTTAACAAAATGCTTTACCCATAACAGGTACCTGATTAACTAATTTCTCTTTCTCCAGCCCTAAGAGGAGACAACTTATTTATTCTTGCTCAGCATTTTGCACTGCTGAGTAGGCTGGGGTCAATAGAGGATAATTGTAACTTTGCCACCACATGATTCTGTCATGTTCATTTGTTACTTGGTACTTTTTAGCTCAGAACACACAACCAAGTATTCCATAAAAGGAAACTCACTGACGTATCGAAGACTTAACCTATGAAAATTTCAGATTTGAACCCCTCCATCAGTGTTTTATGTTATACACCAAGAATTTAAAACAAATCAAATTTCTTAAATGAACTCATACTAAATGAATCTGAAGTAACTATTTCTGTGTTTTGAATCTTTGACTATTCTCTTGTCAAAGTGAAATTAAAAATAAATTTTCTGGGTTTTAACAGGTGCTAGTACTTCCTACTGGTCGACATTGACAAGACTTTAAATGTAAAGCTACATTTTGAATAATAAGAGGAAACATGTATCTTGCTCATCGTTTCTGTGCTCCAAAAGTGATGTGTAAAAAGAAAGAAAATACCCTACATATCCAATAATAGAGGAATGGTAAATTTATATTGATTCATGAAATCCTAAATTGAAATTAAGTGATGTTTATGAAATTATATATCCATAAGGAAAAATCTATGATATGCTGTTACATGTAAAAAGCAAATATTATGCAGTGGTTGTAACTGAGTAAACTTATCTATTACTATGAAGTAGGATAATCAACCATCCTGTTTGCCTGGGACTATCTTGGTTTTAACGTTGAAAATCTTGTATCCCAGAAAAATCCCTCAGATTCAGACAAACTGGGATGGTTTATCACCTTATTATAAACAAAGATTATAAGACAACCAGAAGAAAATGAAAAGAAGTTATGTCAGCCTCCTAGTCAATGAGTGCAATTGGGTTTTCAAAGCTTATTTCCTTTGTGGATATATTATTTTTACGAAAATACAAATTGAGAGGAAAAACTAAGACTGGAGAATATATCTTCCACTTCTTGGCAAAGCATGTTTACTATTGGCCAATGCTATTATTTGACTCTATATTGCCAAAGGGATCATCGGAGAGAAGGTCATAGGAATTTTCATTCTTCTTTAATAGCAGACATTAAAGATGTCCCCTATTTTAAGAACTTATGTGAGGTCAGCCAAAACTAATTATTTGAGGTTGTACAAATGACTCAAAATTCTTGGAGAAACCATGGGTTTGGAGAGGAATCGTCATATATATTTCAGAAATGGAGAAAAAAATAAGATAGAAATAACATCTTGTATTTTTTTTAAAGATTTCTGACTTTCATTTTTTTTTCTCAGGCCTGCCCCTACCATGCCCTATCCTACTTCTCTCATATATTTCAGTCATCTGGAGTTCTGGGAGTAAGGAATCCATTATCAATGACCTATCCCATGAACATTGTCTTTGGGAACCTGTGTAAGACTATATAGACATGAATATTTGATGACCTGACACCTCACAGTTCAAACCTAGATTGGGGTTTTGTAAATATGAACTCAAGGCTGTAAGAGCCTCCCATGGTCTAATGTTTCAAGAGTAAAGAAGAATAGACAAACACCCATGTTGGAATCATCTGTTGCAGAAAAGAGCACAAAGATAGTTTTATTAATTTAGAACGAATTTTGAGAACTTTACATAGACAGAAATGTTCTATCTCCTTTTTTTTTCTAATTTTGAGGAATGTCTTCCACTAGTGGTCTCTAAAAATGTAGAAATATCACAGGGAGTGCAAATTACATTGTCTCTTTACCTGCCACAATCTGGCAGCACTCATCATGTAGCAAATGCCCAAATAATAGACTACAGATTATAGTGACCTCACCCTAGGTTAACATTATTTCTAAGTAAGGTACTAATATATCTGAATTGAAAAGTAAGGCAGCTATTGACTCAGATTTGGCATTTTAATTACATTGTTTCCGAGTAGGATATTCTGAGAATGTCTATAGCACTTAGTGTCTGCTTTATATAAACTACCAGTTAATTATATATTTATGATGCAAGTAGTTTTCCAAATGTGGTAGAAGTCTGAGTCTTTTTATCCCCATAGGTAAAATCTGACTCTGACCCTCTGTGTCTCTCAGTGCTTGTTTAGTGCTGATCAGAGGGTAAGTTCTTGATAAAAGCTGTTGACTTGGCTCTCACAATTTATGCAGACATTGGGGAGACAATTTGGTTATCTCAAACATCACAGGATTTGAGTAAGAAGACCTCGTTATGAAACAAGGCTCTCGTAATTACTAGTTATGACTGTTGATAAGTTACCTTTTCTTGTTTACAAGTTATGTGACCTCTTTGAATTACTTGTAAAATAGAGACAGGGATGTTTTCTTGATCATGGAACATCAGATGAAGTTATTTGATGAAATACTTTGTCATCTGGAAATTATAAATACAATGAAATGTTGATTATTATTTGAAATTTGGGCACCTCATTGTGGCATTTTCTATGGTCATTTTTTTCTTTTCTTGCATAAAGGCTAAAAGTAGGTAGACATGCAAACAATAGCCTAGAGTGGGAGTCAGGAAGAGTTAAGGCAGAGACATGTCCATGTATAAGCTATGCTGTTTTTACAAAAACAGATGAGTGTTGGCCATTTAGAGCTTCCCTCATGGGGTGTGGTAACTCTAAGAACGTGCCACAATGTCAGCCCTGTAGAAAGATAAATGGAATAGGTTCTGTATTGTCCCTAGTTGTTATTTTTTTAATCGTCCTTAAAACAGTGATGCCAAAGGGACTCCACCAAAAGCATAGATGTGGAAAAAAAAAAAAAAAAGATAGTTTAGGAATGTTGTGAAGTAGTCATATATCTTTACCATCAGGTGCAGTCTCTCTGGTTGCTGATGGAGAAAATGAAAAAAAAAAAAAAAACCAAAACAACCATACTAAAAAGCCTATCCAAGGAACAGGTTAGTAGGAAATCACATTCTGAAGCACTCATTCTGCCTTTCTTCAACGTAAGAAAGTTGCTCAAAAGAAGAATCATGACAACACAAGCTGCTACAATGGCTACATTCTCTACATTCAGTGTAAGAGAGAAGGGGCTATGGTCACTCCATGCAAACGCCAGATAGAGATGTGGTGGGTATGTGCAGAGTACCTCAAGAAATGAAAGTCAGCGTGTCTCTTGGAAGCTATGAACACTAATGTTTAAAAAAGGAAACAGAAAATAGAAGAAATCATTTAAGGAGAGCTGTCATTTTCTATTGGTGAAGATTCCTGATCTTGGGGAGGTTCTGGAAAGTTTGTCTCTGTTTCTTCTTCTTCCTCTTCTTGGATTGGAATAATTTCAATGTCTTCTTCATTCTTTGGTTGGGAAGATGTTTCAGTTAGCCCAACCACTTCTTCTTTTATTTCAATGACTTGTTCTTTTTTTTCTTCAGCTGACAGGAGAACTACGCTCTAAAACACAAAATTAAACAAACTATTCTTTACTTTTACCATTGACACTTTTGTCAACAATCTCTACAAACATTTATCAAATAGCTCCTGGTTTTTATGCTACTTATTATTATATGCCTTTAAATGCCAGGATTTATTTTGCAGGTGCTTAAATCCTTATCAAATCACTTATTAAAACTCAAGTCTGAGTAAATCTTCAAGGGCAGCAGACATTTACCATAGTGCCTGGAATGACCACGTGGTATTGGGAAAAGAACGTTGCAGTAATAGAGGAGTTTAGATTGTTGTTCTGATTTGCCTTTCGTGAATATAACTCTGGGAGAAGAATTTTCCCTCTTTGATACTATTTTTCTTTAAATGCAAAATGAAGTAATTAGTGATGATTTCTAAATTCTATTCTTAATCTAACAGTCTGGTTCTGAAGCAGTTAGTAATATATCTATTATTGGTCTCTTTTTATTTCCATTTGTGGAGCCCTTTAACCTATTGTCTTGGAAGAGGAATTAGGTGAAAAGTAGGGAAGAGGGGAATACTGAAAAATGAAACCAAAGAACTAGTGACTTTAGTCAGCCTTCAACCTTCAACCATCTTGCTTTTACACGCTGAATATGGAATCACAAAATCAGGATGGAAGCCTGAAGTCAAGCAGCAGGGAAGGTTAAGAAGAAGATGCACAGAGGCGGAGCACGGTGGCTCATGCCTGCAATCCCAGCACTTTGGGAGGCTGAAGCAGGAGGATCACCTGAGGTCGGGAGTTCAAGACCGGCCTGGCCAACATGATGAACCCCCCGTCTCTACAAAAATACAAAAATTACCCTGGCATGATGGTGGGTTCCTGTAATCCCAGCTACTTGAGAGGGTGAGGCAGGAGAATCGCCTGAACCCACGAGGTGGAGGTTGCAGTGAGCCGAGCTCGCACCATTGCACTCCAGCCTGGGTGACAAAGTGAGACTCTGTCTCAAAAAAAAAAAAAAAAAAAAAAAAAAAAAAGAAGAAGATGACGATGCACAGAATGTAGAACTGTGGGCTCTAACTACAGACTTATTTCAAATTTCAAGACATCGTTCCTTACTATTGATATTATTCGCTTTCTAGAAACATGCCATGACCTTTTTTTTTTTTTTTTTTTTTTAAATCAAGCTCCTAGTTTCAACGACTCATCAGATTACATTCTCCATAAATGATCCTTTGTGGATGTGGATTTTCTAGAGGGAGGTTGTGGCCAGAGGGGCTACTACTTACAGATTTGGGTCTGGAGCATGTTCTTCTCCATTCATTCTCAACGATGCCAGCTATTACAAGTTCCTGGAAGAAGGCAAAGATCAGCATCACTGACAAAATGCCCTGAAAAACAACAGAAGAATGAAGGTAAAAATGTAATAATGACACAAAGAACATTGTTGATATTCAATAAGTTATTGTTGACTATAATTGAATGATTAAGAGGTCAATTCTTTAGACAAGTAATGACTAGCTGTGAGAACTGCTAGTACAGGAGACAGCGTCTTTATAACCCTAACTCTAAACACATCTTTCAGCATCTTTCAGCACACAACAGATGGTTAATGTGTATTGCTGATAGAAAGTAAGGTATGAATAATCAGTTGAAGAATCAATTCTATATAGGAAAGAATAAGTAATGAGTCTCAAATTAAATTGCATTCAGTCTTAGTTGGTATGGAATCATGCCGAGGAGACCTCTTCATCCTTGGGGTATGCATTTTTTAAAAAATCTCTTTCAAACTCTATGTTTAAAAGTCCTTGGGCAAAAGACATTCATAACATCTTAGGTATTTCTTCTGTGCTCATCTTAGTCAATATAATGATAAATATTAATGCCACTAATGATGTTAACAATAATTGATGTTAAAGCCAATGCTTATGTAGCACTTCTAGGTACCAAACACTGTTCTAAATGTTTTGTATATATTAACTTACTTACTACTCAGAACAACCCTATTAGATAAATAGTGTTACCATCCCCATTTTACAGTTGAAGAAGTTGAGGCAGAGTGTGGTTAAAATTCTTGCCCACAGCTACATAGACAATAACTAGCAAACTCAGGTGGTCTGGATGAATCCAGAATTCATGATCTTAATAAACCAGTCATCCTTCCGCCCTGGAGAGCAATCCAGTTTCACACTTACCAGGAACAGAGATTGTATGCTGTAACAGTATTGAGTAGATGGAGAGTTTTTCTCAGAGGGATTAGCTGGTTCACAGTTGTATATGTTAATATATGGTGTGTGAACTCTAATAAAATTCAGACTCTCCATTTTTAAAAAATGGGAAATTTTAATATTAAGTATGTCCATGATTGAAAGAATCATTCCAGAAATGGCAGCAAAGAGGCTCAATGAATTCATTATCATTTTTCCTTTGACCTGAAATGGAGACACAGATTATTAATTGGGTTTGATTTCCCTTTGGAAAACATAGTCTGGGAGGGAATTCCAAATGCTACTCCCCTGACTCACAAAGCAACTACAACTAAATATACTGAAGTTCTCTTGGTTGTTTTTAACGTCCTTGTCTCTATAAAATAAAATCATGTCTCTATCCTGTTCTTTTCTCAGTCTTCCCTATCTCATTCACCATCCATCTGTTTTACAAAGCAAAATTTCTAAGAGTAACCCTTGAATCTATATCTTGTATCCTTGCACTTCCTTCACTGCCACTGCCACCATCCTAATAGGCATTCAATAAATATTTGTTGAATAGGTGAAGATAAATATTATCCAGTTTATTATATGCCTTCATAAATAGGTAGAGGGAAGAGAGAGAAGACGGTTCTTGTATCACACTTTAGTGGGATGGTATTGTGAAGTCTAGGTTGGGAAGGTTCAGCTAGAACCCTCTAGATCTGTACTATCAAATAAATGGAAATTAAAAGAGCAGAAGCAACAACAGTAACAACACCTATCCCTGCTGCCATGGGCTGCGATCAGCCCCAGTTAGCTATCTCCCAAAATACAATTAGGGCTGATGTCTCTGGGTAGCATAAGTGCGAGAACATCAGTGTGAACGTTCTACCTTGCAAAGATGATAAAAGGTTGAAACAGGAAAATATAAGTAACAAGTACCATAATGATATGAGATTATTGATTATTATTTTATGCTGCACATATTTCATTCCTGGCTCTACGACCTACACATGGCAAGTCAGTAGGTCTGGCTGTATCTGGAGAATAATTTGATGTCGTAAAACGTTTTTCCCCCAAAACTGAGTTTTTCAGGCCACTTTAAGAGAGGAACCATCTCAATCCACCCATTCCCTTGTTGATTATGAAAGTGACTCAGTTTAGTAAGAGACAGTGTTGGGGGTGGAATTTTTGGGGAGCAAACTTGCTGGTAAACTTTTTTCATCCATACAGCATCAGCATCTCTGCAGGCCAGTTTCCTCTGGATGTGGATGAGTCGCTAGGGGTTTTATGGGCAAGACCGCAGTGTAGACCGTATAGCCTCTGAAGCACCATCACACACTCTACTGCCTTTCAGCTCCATTGTGACGTCACATGGTAGCAAGGACTGTTACCCTTCCTTTCTAGGTGAAAACTCAGAGGTACATAGAGGTAAACTGACTTGTTCAATGTTATGGCCAAAAAATAGCTTAGCTAGAATTTGAATCAATCATGACATTGATCAGATAATTTTCCTAAAGGGTGATCTGGGAGAAATGATAGGACTTTCAGAAAGGTCTATTATTTTCACACAGCATTTAACATTCATAAGACTCTAGGTATGGTTTTCATGGATCTGCTTTTAGTTCTGTTCCCATGAACAAACTTCAGATAGACCTCACTTCTAAGTTTTTTCATGAATAAAATCACAAGAACATTGTGGAAGGTCTTTGCTTTTTAGGGCTGAGAGGCTGTGATACCTTGGCTTTTTAAGGGCCTCAGTTTTTAACCGAAAAAATAGGTACTTCTCTGACACGTGGGAAAGAAGGACATATGGTTACTTGCCAAACACTTCCTGGAGTTTTTCTCCGTTGCTGCCAGGAGTGATCCGGAAATAATATACTGTAAAAAAGAGAGGTGGGGGAGGTGGAGAGGGGTGGGCAAGGCAGGAGAAAGAGGAGAGAGGGAGATCACTTTTTAACATTGATAACTGGTCAGAAAGAAGCCTACACTTTCAGCAACTTTCACACAACCATCCACCCATTTTTGTCACTTTTATTCATTTTTCGGCCGTCATAGTTCTCCTTTATTCAGGCTCAGTGACACTAAATTCATGCCTTTTACTCAATCATCTGGGGATCTGTGACTAGGAATATAATAAGACCAAAGAGACAGAATTCCTATTTCCTCATCAATTAATACTCATACCATGAATTTAAAAGTTTTATTTTTAGTTTTTCTTTGTTTTTAACTTGTGGAACTGCCCTTTGGGGGTTCACAGTGACATAAATGACTCTGATGACCTCTGAAGAGTGAATTGATGCAGAAAGAAATACTTGACCTGAACGGCACAGGCACTCCATTAAAACACTGGCTGTTACAGGAAGTGATGATGACTATTTTTCATCTTCCTTTTCTCACGTTCAGGCTGTAGAATGGAGGAAACTCTTGTTCTAACCCATCTCTACTTGTTTGGAAAATTTTAATCCTGGACTTACAGTGGCAACTATGAAAAGTGTCATGGGGAAATAAACATCACTGTCCTATGTGCCACACCCAGACAGGGTTACAGATTTGGAAAACATGTACATAAAACAGCCAAAAGAGTGCTGCTCTGTTGATAAGCAAAATAAGACTGATTTGTGATGGGACAAATTTCACCAGGTACCATAGCAACTAAACAGAATTGTAAGCAAGAAGGAGTAGATGGGAAGAAGTGGATGCTCCTGCTCCCTCTTGCTTTCCAAAACATCTTGCTGTCTAGTCTAAAAGTCTAGGGCCACCCTCCCCACCAGAACTGACTTTGGAGTGTTCTTGCTTTGGACAGTCCCTGTGAGTCCCTTTGGACAGGCCCCATGCAGGGCCCCCTTCTCTGAATTCACATGAAACCGGAACACTGACTCTCAACCATGGGATTTATACTCAATTTGGTCAACCTGTCTTCTTAATTAGTTTAACTCAATAATATTTCCCTCAACACAGAAATAGTCTGGCATATCCCTGTGGAGACTTTTAACATTTTTGTCTGCCTCATTTCTCAAATGGCTGTTATTCTTTTACTCACCATAATGCCTCCCCACAGAGGGTACCACACAGTCACACAGATGGGTGCATAGATCCCTGCTGGGATCATCAGAAGACCCCCCAGGGCAATGTGGAAGAGCCCATTCATAATCTGGACAGCCTGGGGAGAGAACAGAGGCAGCAATGGATGAGCCGAAATCATCACTGCTAGCAGGCAAAGACAAGGTTGGAAGCCCTGACTCCTGACTTGGAGCTGTGAGGAATGCCTAAAGGAAGCAGTGGAGGTGCCAAGAATTTTGTCTTTTTCTTGTTCAAATCTGTTTCCTCAACCACATGGGTTATTTCCAGGGAGCAGGTATGCCTGGGATTCTGGCAATGGACTGGGATGGGGGACCCCTGAATATACAAACCCCAAAACCAAAAGGTGACATAAGATCACCCAGAGGTTATCTAGGCGGTGACTTATCTGATGCACCTGATTTGGCCCGCTGTGTTAGACATAAAGAACACACCAGGTTGGGTCCCAATTCTTCAGGTTGGATTGAATTCTGTATGTGGCCTACAGCATCAGCTTCTGTCAGCCAGAAAATCCCTATGACTTGGGATGGAAGGCAACGGACTTACCCCCAAAGCCTTAGATTCCCTCATGAAGAAGCTTTGCGTGGGACCCACCAGTGAAGACATCCTCCTGAGGAGTGGTTTTGGACCAGGTTGCATAGCAATAGGGCCTTTCATTGGCTCTGCTGGGAAAGTCCCATTTACTGAATTTCTGGGTGTTGTCATTTTACTCTCAAAACTCCTAAAAATAAAACAAATAACAAAGTGAGGAGAGCAAGAACAAGATTTTTGGCAGTCTTACCTTGTGTCATGCATCTGAATGCTTCTCTCAGCATTTCCTCTATGAGTGTCATTGAGGGTAGACATGGCCTCTTCCGAGTGACCTTGGATCTTAAGCAAGGCCTACTGCTGAGTTCTGAGAAAGGAGATGGAGGGGTTGTTTAGGAAGAGCATGTGGGCCCAGGAGTCCCTGCCAGTGATCTTGGCAACTGGGTTTGGGGCATACTTTATCTTTGTAGAGAACACCTTGCATATATGACTGCATGTCCTCTTTGTTTCTTATTCTTGGATGCTTTTCTTGTGCTTTAATATTGGAAAATGTATTTTCAATGGACTTGTCCTTGTCCTTTTGCTTATCTGCCTTTGTGCATTATGATGGGCCAGAGGCAACATTGCAGAGTACGGTGAGGACTATCTGTAGAAGCAGGAGGGGTCGATTCCAGGCCTCCTTCTATCTCTAACTCTGCCACCTTGTGCAAGTCACATCAAGAAGGCTCTCTAGGTCGGGCATGGTGGCTTGCGCCTGTAATCCCAGCACTTTGGGAGGCCAAGGCAGGCGGATCACCTGAGGTCAGGAGTTTGAGACCAACCTGGCTAACATGGCAAAACCCCATCTCTACTACAAATACAAAAATTAGCCAGGTGTGTTGGTGTGCACTTGTAATCCCAGCTACTCAGGAGGCTAAGGCAGGTGTATTGCTTGAACCCAGGAGGCAGAGGTTGCAGTTAGCTGAGATCATGCCACTGCATTACAGCCCGGGCAACAGAGCCAGACTCTATCTCAAAGAAAAAAAAAAAAGGCTCTATAGGGCTTTCTAATGCGGTATGTAAGACTGTGGCCTCCTGAGTCGGATTGCCTAGGTTTCAATAGTGATTCCTCTATTTGTTCTGATGTATTGGGCAAGTTCTTTAAATTCGCTGGGCCTCAGGTTCAACTGTAAAATGGAAGTAATAATAATTCTTATCTCATGGGCTGCTATAACACTTAACTGGGCTCATGGTCTGTGCATGGCTAGTGTCTTTTGGTTCAGGTGTAGCTCAAATGTCAGCTCCTAGAGGAGCCTACCTTGAACCCTCAACCTATAACACGTACTCCTATTTGCTGTCTTTTACAAAATCCTATCTTATTTGCTTTACGGCACTGATCACTTTAGGAAATTACCTTATTTATTTATTTGCTTATTATCTATCTCTTCCCCCACAGAATGGAAGTGCCATCAAAGTTGAGATTTTGTTCTGTCTTGTTCAGTATCTAAAATAATTCTTGGATTTAGTTACTTCTTAATAAATATTATCGAAGAAATGAATGTATGCAAAGAACCCATGTTGGAATAAATAGTTATTTTTGTTGCTATTCTTGTTCTTCTTTGTACTTTACTGAGCATTAGTTTCTATTTTATCCTTCTGTAAAATGAGAACAGTACCCCTCTCTGAGATGTAAGACATAAATAAGTTAACATATGTAATTGTGCCTAGGACAGACGGAGAGTGTAGTAAATGCTATTTATCAGTTTTCATGATTTATTCATTTCTGAAGTGAGAAGGCAATTAATAATGCCCTTTCCAGCTCAGATATTTTAAGATTCTGTTCAATCTTCATCTTGGGTTTCCTTAGTATTCAGTTGTTTATGTTAAGCGCTTATGTGGACTTGATTGGGTCTTTCCTGGAATCTGAAAATCCCTCTTTTGAGGACACATCGTTGCTCTTGTCTTTACTGATTGTAAGTCACGTAAGATGTATTGGAAATCAAGACTGTCTATTCAGGTGACATATCTTACTGAAGCCAGCGCCACATCCCAGCCATTAGACCGCAGGCTGAAGTATATCTTACTGAAGTCAATCAGAGCTGAGTAGCTGCAGATGTGATGTAAAACAGGCAGCTGACTACTGTCACTCACATTTATACCTACTTTACAGCTAGAAGCAAATTTGATTCATGGCATCTCATCTGAGTCTTATAGACTCAGTCTTATAGAATAGGCAAGGAGTGAATCATCACCTGCGTTTTATAGAAGAGGAAACAAGGGCACGGAGAAGTTAGGTTACTTGTTCCAAGTTACAAAATTAGTAAATATTTGTTTGTTTGTTTGTTTGTTTTCATGACAGGGCCTCTCTCTGTTGCCCAGGCTGCAGTGCAGTGGCATGATCACAGCTCACTGCAGCCTCTATCTCCTGGGCTCAGGGGATCCTTCTGCCTCAGCCTCTGGAGTAGCTGGGACCACAGGCAACCACCACCATACTCAGCTAATTTTTATATGTTTTTTAGAGATGGGGTCTTTCCATGTTGCCCAGGCTGGTCTTGAACTCCTGGACTCAAGCAATCTGCCCGCCTCCACCTCCCAAAGTGCTAGGATTACAACCGTGAGCCACCACGCCCAGATAAATCTTCATCATAAAGATTTAAAATGAAGACTTGGATCTCTCAAATGAGGCGTCCAGGGTACCAGGCTGCTTTGTCTTCTGTGAGAAAGAGGAATTCAGCCTTTCCCTTATGAACCCCTCTTTTCTCCTTCCAGTATATGCACTATTTGAATGACTATAAATTGATTGAAAATTATTATCTGTCTGGCGCATGGGCTAGGGGGAAGAGAAGAAACTTTGGTTGTTTCTCACTTGATTTTGCCCCTGCCCTAGATAGCCAGATGCCACACGATCCCGGGGATCTGCTTTGACCTCTAACAAAAAGGAATATTTCAATATAGCCCACTAAAGAGTTTGCATACTGGTCACTAGGTAGGATTTCTAGAGCTAGTCCAAACCTCAGAAACCATTCTGTTCATTTCACAAATGAGGAAACTGCAGTCTGGGTATAGAATGTGCCTTGGTAAAGACCTCACAGTATCAGAGCCAAGCTAGAAGGCAGTCACCATGGCTCTGACGTTGATGCTTTTTCTGCTGTACCATAGGCTAGTCCAGATAGTTATAGTTGTTTACTGAGCACCTACTGCATACTAGGGATATTGTATATGGTATTGCCAACTCACTCAACACCTTCATAAGTAGGCATTTTGACTACTTTCTGCAGATGAGGAAATGGAGGTTCAGACCTCTGAAGGTCGTATGGCAAGTATAGAATGAGCTGGGAGTCACTACACTCCGCCCTAGGGGGTAACTTTAGTGAAGATTACTTAAAGTGCAAAAGTCATCAGTTATTTGAACTGAAGGAGATGATTGGACTACCGTTGTTTTAATTTCATTTTATTAATCAACTGCTTGATTAAAGCTGTGTCTGTATTGTTGGTGAGAAAAACCTTTTTTGTAAGCCAATTCTACTTGGGCTGTGCCTGTTGTGACTAATGGCAATAATGACCACAAGAGCTGTGTGTGTGTGTGTGTTTATGTGTGTGTGTGTGTGTTTATGTGTGTGTGTGTGTTTATGTGTGTGTGTGTGTGTGATATTTTATTTCTCTGTTAAAATGGTATCTCACGATGGCAGCTATATTTCTACAAGACTTAAATATTTGTATAAAATAGTTTATAAACAAACACATGAGTTCTTTCTCTGTTTTTTGTTTTTTGTGGAAACTCTCTCTCTGTCATATATATATGAGATGAGATATATATATTGAGAGATATATATCTCATATATATGAGATGAGATATATATCTCATATATATGAGATGAGATATATATCTCATATATATGAGATGAGATATATATCATATATGTGAGATGAGATATATATATATATCTCATCTCATATATATGAGAGGTAAATATATTAATTGATTTATGGCATTGTGGGCTGACTCTGTAATGAAAAACTTTCGTTCCATGAGAATTAATAAATACATAAAACTAGCCCACATACTCCTATGGAGATTGTAGATTCTCGCAGTTTTGCCTTATCATTAAAATAAATTGTTCACAATGACTTAGTGCCCAATGCACAGCTATGCTCAAAGACTAGTTGGTAGATTAGTAGGGGTTATGGACCACATTAGCCAAAATAGGATAACAATAAAATTTTACATTTGCTGGTGTCCAAATCAGCATGAATGTTAAAATCAAGACTCAGGTGATCAGTCAGTACCCCATTTAATTACTCACACTAACTCCTGCAAATATTTTTTTATTTTTATTTTATTTTATTTATTTATTTATTTATTTTTGAGATGGAGTCTCGCTCTGTCGCCCAGGCTGGAGTGCAGTCGTGCGATCTGGCCTCACTGCAACCTCCGCCTCCTGGGTTCACACCATCCTCCTGCCTCAGCCTCCCGAGTGGCTGGGACTACAGGTGCCCACCACCACGCCCGGCTAATGTTTTGTATTTTTAATAGAGATGGAGTTTCACCGTGTTAGCCAGGATGGTCTTGATCTGCTGACCTTGTGATCCGCCCACCTTGGCTTCCCAAAGTGCTGAGATTACAAGCGTGAGCCACTGCGCCAGGCCTGTTTTTTTATTTTTAAAGGCACTCCTGTTTTCATGTCCATCCACTGAAGAAGATCTCACAGCCTTTATGAGTTTTGGTTTGAATAGACTTTTAAGTCCACTCGTACCATCATATAATGAGAAATTTAAAACTGCCTCACTTTTTTTTTTTTTTTAGACGGAGTCTAGCTCTGTTGCCCAGACTGGAGTGCAGTGAGGCGATCTTGGCTCCCTGCAAGCTCCGCCTCCCAGGTTCACATCATTCTCCTGCCTCAGCCTCCCAAGTAGCTAGGACTACAGGCGGCCACCACCAAGCCCGACTAATTTTTTGTATTTTTAGTAGAGACAGAGTTTCACCATGTTAGCCAGGATGGTCTCAATCTCCTGACCTCGGGATCCACCCACCTCAGCCTCCCAAAGTGCTGGGATTACAGGCGTGAACCACCACACCCAGCCTAAAACTACCTCACTTTTGTTACCTCACCTTCATTCTTTTCCACTCAAAATTGCTTTGCATTTTTATTCCTTCTGGCCTCCTGTGCACTTATCTCCGAGGAAGAATGCTCTTGCTTCCCTTCCCTTAGTGCTTTTCAGCCCATCTCAGTCCAACCAAGCTGTTAGCCCTTCCAAGAAATTATTTCTGCTTTGCACCTTCACTCTCCCAATTTCTGGCAATATGTAGCAGACAGTTAATCTCAGCTCTCTTGCTTGCTCCTCTTGTGGTCTCCGTAAGTTTAGGGTAATAGTTGCCTTCCCCATTTCAAAGTATCATTTTGAGAAAATGAGATAATTTGCATTTGCTAAGGTGCTAAATACTCCTTTAATGACTAAAATGTACTGCGGTGCCCCTGAATCCCAAAGCTTTCTTCTTTTAATCTAGCAATGTTCTTGGCCACTGCCCAGGCTCCCTTTTTCTTCACCGCAGCTTCTTCAAAGCTTTGCTACCCACTCTCTTCCCCTACCTCCTCTCTACCCACTCACTTCTCAATGCTTCGCAACCAGTTTCCGCTGGTCACTGAAACTGAAACTTATCTTTGAGGACTGTGCTGTAAAGTCAGTGGTCTTCCCTCAGGCCTCATGTCTCAGATTGTTTTATTTGTTTCTCCTGCCACCAAGGTTTAGATAGTTGGGACCACATTTCACTTTAGCTCCATCATCTCTCAGTCCATCTTCATCTTGGCTATTCGTCAGTCAGTGGCCAAGTCATACCATTTCTACCTATGCAACACATTTTGCATGTGGGTCTGTTTTCTATATCCAGAGTAACCTGTGAGTTTCTCATTTCCATTCATGCTTTTCTGCCTTCAGTCTTTCTCTTTTCCAATCCATTGTCCACAAGGCCACTACATCAAGCTCCCAGTCACTGCTTTGAGTGATGCTCTTCCTGAGCCTGAACTCCTTTGCTGGCCTGTCATTACCTGCTGGCGAAACCCTTCATCTGACCCCTCCAGGCCTTTGGAATTCAGCCGTGTATGACTTCCCAAGCTCATAGCCCACTCTCGCCACCAGAGCCACCGGTCTACACATGTCCTCTACCTTCTTTCTTGAACCTTCTCAACTTTGAAGTGTTCCTTCTCCCTCCCTCTTTGCCTTCAATCAAACTCTGCATTAGATATGCTCATCACCTGAGGGCGTTCCTGCTCTCCTTGCCTGTTTGCAAGGAATTCTTCAGAGCTCCTAGCTCTTTGCTTTCCTTACTAGACACCAACTACTTTCTTCGGAGAATCCTGTGTCCTACTAGACTTGCAGAGGGAACCTGTTTTCTATGCCCTATGAGTTCAGTAATGTTAAGCTGAACATCAAACTCAGCTACTTCCTCAGGGAAGCTTTACAAATGCTCACAATGGCCAGGCACAGTGGCTCACGCCTGTAATCCCAGCACTTTGGGAAGCTGAGGCAGTCGAATACCCTGAGGTCAGGAGCTAGAGACCAGCTTGACCAACATGGAGAAACCTTGTCTCCACTAAAACACAAACAAACAAACAAAACGCACACACACTAATGCTCACAATGCTGGATTAAACATTTCTTTCCACCAGATTCTCAGTGAGACTAAGCCATTTTATGGGAAACAGGGAGTCACTTATATACTGGATTCAGAAAACAGTAATAGCATGATTAAAATTAATCCTTGTTTTCCTTCATTAGAGCTACCTCCCACCTGCAGTGGCCCCTCTCGCTCTTGGTTTTCCATGTGATAGATTTGAGGCAGGATTTCGTGCTCAACTTGATGTCCACAAATCCCCTCCAGAAAATGTTAGCCTGTAAAGCCACCTGTACTTCTAGGTATATTTACATTTAATGTAGACAAAAGCATTTAAAGGAAGAGGAATGGAGTTTTTTTTCATTATGGCTATGACTGTTTATTTTCTCATTTGGTATTGGGAAGTCCTAAGGGATGCAGGATTTTAGTTCTAATTTTCACAATATAGTGGGTATTACCATTGACCCCATTTTATAGATGAGGAAGTTGAGCCTTTAGAGGTTTAGCGATTTGCCCAAGGTTATATGGCTTGTAAGTGGTAGAGCTCCAGTTTGAACCCAGTGGTTTAGAAACCATGATTTAATCTCTATGCTGCAATCTACTACTTTTGTGGAATGATTTCACAGTTGACTGCATAGGGTAATTGTTGAGAGGGAGAGTGGTTAGAGGAGTGAGTGGGCAGCAAGCCTTGATATCATCACCCCTCCTTAAGTAATAGAACTTTTAGGAAGTCTGACTAGGGAAACTCTAGAATTAAGACCAAGAACCTCCAGTTTTCAAAACCATTCTACACCTTATCCATCACCTCCTTTAAGTCATGTAAAGAAAACAAATTGATGCCTTACCTGTGAGTCTCCGAGGCCTCAAATCTCAAGGGCTGATTTGGATGCCGGCTGCAGAGTTCAGTGGGTGCAGCTCGTTTCTCAAGCACACTGGGAGGGTGAGTGAGGTAGTCCAGGCCTGAGGATGAAATCGCTGATAGATACCAGGTGACAGGAAATCAGTAGCTTCCGCTACCTTGGGCTTCGCTCCAATTACTTTGGTTTAACACTTACCATAGCTGAAGGAGGTGCAGAAAAAGTTTCTGCCTTACCAGGTTTCACTTCTTGAAAAAGACCCCAGGGGACTGCCTGGCATGCTCATGTGACCTTAATTAGAAGAACTTCTGCAGCCCCCACCCTATAAGCAGGTGTGGATGGCGGGTCCCTAAGGACAAGAAAGAGTCTAGAAGTTGGCCAAAGATGGACTGTTAGCACTGGATTTCACCTTCTTGCTTCACTTTTAGGGCTGAGTAGGTGGGGAGGAGGCATCCATGCAGAGATTCAAGAATCACTGAGGCTGTACACTTGGGAGCACTATACTTAGGGGTCCTCAAATATTGTCCTCATTTGCTCACACTTAGGTTTCTAATGAACTATGTATATATCTTGTGTCAGATTTAGCAGAAATGGCCTAAAAGTATACTTCAGTGCCGTAGTACATGTACCCAGCCACTCAAAGCAAGAATTAGCCTCCATATTTGGAGATGTAAATTGAAATAGCACTTTCACCTCTGAACCCACCTTTTTCTTCCATCTGTCAAGTTCCCTTGTGTCCCCTCTCTTTTTAGTCTAGTCTGGAGCCGCAGGGTCATCAAGCCCAGTGCTAGATCAAGTAGGGAAATGGAAGAAGTTGGTGGTGTCAGAAGAGTCTAAATATTTGGGATGTGAATCAGAGTTTTGCCCAAAGATATTGTCCTCTCTCTCCCCCTACAGTATTCAACTTTTATGTTCATACGTGGAATTTTTAATTACATTTTTATTTTCTTGTTCATTGCTTCATTTTATTAGAGATACAGAGCTATAGTTAGGTAATTATTTGTTCGTTTAATCTAAAAGGATGAAATATGGTAGGCAGCTCTGTTGCCTAATTCGAGGTTCATTCCTGTCTCTCTTTTACATCTCTTCTCTCTTTCTCTTTCTGCCTCTCTTTTTAAATTTAAAATAGTTTGGAACCATAGGATTAGATCCACTGGGAAGAAGTAGTTCTGGGAAGGCTGATTGTGGTGTGATATTTAAAAAGATGCCACTTTAAAAAAAAAATCATTGGAGCGGTTCATTAGGGGAACTGGCTACCATTTGAATAGAGAATTTACTTCTTCAAGAATACTCAAAAAGCCATGCAGTCACCTCTCAGAAATGCTGTAGAGTGAAGGAGAGTGGGAACAGAAGATCCATCATCCATTTAACATTCTAATTGAGGGTCTATGCATATCTGCTGAAATGCTTGAGTGGTTGGTGATGGGAGGACAGTTACCTAGGGTCTGAGTTGTGGATGATTTGAGGTTTGAGTCCTGGATGGGTGGGGTGATTAGAGGCATGTGCCTTCATTTTAGTTGGCATGGGAACAGGGTCAGGACTTGGCAAATGTATGGCAGCCAAGGGACTTGAGTTGTGGCTGCACAACCTGGTCTTTTGCCTCCTTTTCTCTGTTTGAGCCCTGTATTTCCCTAGTCAGTCTCAGGTTGTTTGCTACTTTGTGGCCAGCAAGATAACTTAGGTGGCTCTATGTATGATTCTTCCCAAATAAACTTGAACTTGAATTTGTATGAATACATAAACATTTACTTGCCTTTGCTGATTTGAATGATCAACATTTTAGTGCCTGAGTGTGTTGAAATTCTCACTACAATTTGGATTTGTCAGTAGCACCTTGTTTGGTGTATCACCATCACTCTTCCCCCAAGGCGTGAGAATATTTTATTAGGTTGATAACATATGTAAAATATTTCTCTTTGAATTAAGCCTATTTTCATTATCTAGTAACCTTGCTTCCAAAAGACAATCTTAAAGTCTACATAAAAGTGTGCCAACTTTTATTCAGTTTGTATTTTCCTGACGTGAATTTCCTTTTTACTCTCTGCACGTCCTAGCACTCCAATTTTTTTCATCATTGCCCTCTGTGTGAAAACTGTATGCTACATGATAATTATTTGTGTCCTTGCCTTAATCAGCCATTGTCTCCTTGTCCCTTGAAAGCAGGGTCAGTTTTTGGGATTGCCGTGTCCCTGGCAATCCTGAGAAAGAATAGTTCTGTTTGGCTGTTTCTTTCACCCAGGCGATTGTCCCCAGGCTCTCCAAAATTAAGAAGTAACATTATGCCATGTTCCCAACTGCTCTGCAAGGCCCTGGCACCCAGAATTATCTGCTGTTGGAGGGTTTTGGTGTCAGAGAATTGGTAAAGGAGACATAGGGCTTGTCAGAGGTGAGGCTAAAGATCTAATTGCAAATAGGACTTGGTTACAGGTCAGAAAATCCCATTGCTGCACTTGTAAATAATTCATACTAAGGAAAATGTAAATCGAAGTACTTAAGAACTTTATAGTTTACAGGGTCTTCTTTCTATTTTAAGGGACTGCTTTACATTTGGAACAGCTAGGAAGGTATTATTAATTAAATAATTACTTTTATGTCAAGAATTGTCCACATATAAACCTTACCCCACATATAATATTGATTCTGTTTTATAATTGTGGAAACTAAAGTTCAGGAAATGGAGGAAGCCATTCCCAAGTTGCAAAGCTGGTAAATGGTAAAATAAGTGATGTTTAGAGCAAGAAAATCTCAATGATAAATTTTAAAAGCTGCCATTTACTAAGTGATTTTTAAGTTCCAGGCACTGGTAAACTCACTTTCCACGTTTCATTGAAGGTTCACAGTGAACCCATTAGGTAGGTATTATGATTATTGAAATCTAGTATAAAAATTTTAAGCCCACAAAGATTAATTTGTTCAAGTGACACAGCTTTAAATGGCAAAACATTTATTATTATTCGTTTTAAGATATAAAAATGTCTGATGTACTCCCGTGTGCAGATTACTGGATCACTCCCTTTGCTTTTGTGATGTGGGAATATAGCTGAAGAAAAAAATGCAATTATATGACCTCATAGTTATTGAAAAGAGTTTTTTTTCTCTTATGTACCAATAAATATGCTATCATTGGAGACTGATATGTAACAGTAACATTTTTCTGCAGGTGTTGACTACAAAAATATCATTATGTAATAAACTATTTAATGAAAACAAGATGTTTTGCTTTCTCAATTGTATTTCTCAAAAAATTAAATAATATGTATGAAAAATTACTTGTAACAGTGGGACAAAAAACCATGTACCCACAGCCATGATTAGAGATACAAGAGTGTCGCTGATACCTTTGAAGGCTCTCGTGTTATCCTTCCCCAAGTCACTCTCTTTATCAGAGCTCATCATTAAGCTGAATTTGGTGTTTATCACTCTCTTCCTTTTCATTATATTTTGTCTTTCCACATATGTTTATATTTCACACGACATATTGCTTAGTTTTTGTGTTTTGTAATCATTATTTAGGTAGAATTAATAAGATGTTCTTTTGTGACTTGCTTTTTTTGCTCAACATTAAATGTGTAAAACTCATCTTTGTTGATTTGCTTCGAGTAATTTATTTTTAGCAATATGTGGTCCTCCAGGAGGGAATGTGGTACAATTGATCTGTTCTCTGTCCCTGGACATTTGAGGTATTGCAGACAATCCTGCTCTGGAAACATTTGTACATGTCGTGTGTTGCACACATATAAGAATTTCTCGGCCGGGCGCGGTGGCTCACGCCTGTAATCCCAGCACTTTGGGAGGCCGAGGCGGGCGGATCACAAGGTCAGGAGATCGAGACCACGGTGAAACCCCGTCTCTACTAAAAATACAAAAAATTAGCTGGGCGCAGGAGAATGGCGTGAACCCGGGAGGCGGAGCTTGCAGTGAGCCGAGATCGCGCCACTGCACTCCAGCCTGGGCTGGGCGACAGAGCGAGACTCCGTCTCAAAAAAAAAAAAAAGAATTTCTCTTGTATATATTAACTAGCGGTGGAATTGTTGGGTGATAAAGCATGTGTATCTTTACCTTTACTAGGGAATTAGTTTTTAAAGTGGTTGTCTTCATTTACACTCATACCATCGTAGTAGGAGAGTTCCTTTCATTCCACAATTACTTAAGAAATTGAATGCTTTTCATATATTAACTTTTGTTTTCTTCTCCTGTGAAATGGCTATGCATGGCGTTGGACTAAGTTCTCATCAAGTTGTATTTTTCTATTAATGTATAGGAGGATTTTACATATTCTATATCTCATTAATTTTGTTGGTTATTTCTGTTGCTAAAAGGCTTTGATTTGTAGCTGCTCTTGTCACACTTGTGTAACATTCTTAATAACGACTAAGTGGGTTGTATCAGTTCCTATTGGTACTATTCATGTTCTGGGATCTGTTTAAGAAATTCTTTACTACCTTGATGTTGTAAAGAAGTCTTCTATCTTTATTTCTAATAATTTTAACGTTTCTTCTTTCTTTTGTTTTTTAAATTTTATTTTAGGTTCAGGAGTACATGTGCAGATGTGTTATACAGGTAAGTGGCATGTCACGGGGGTTTGATATACAGGTTACTTTGTCACCCAGGTAATAAGCATAGTACCCAATAGTAGCTTTTTGATCCTCACCCTCCTCCCATCCTCCACCCTCAAGTAGGCCCCAGTGCCTGTTGTTCCCTTTTTTGTGTCCATATGTACTCAATGTTTAGCTCCCACTCATAAGTGAGAACACATGCAGTATTTTCTTTTCAGTTCCTGTGTTAGTTTGCTTAGGATGATGGCCTCCAGCTTCATCTATGTTGCTGCAAAGGACATGATCTCATTCTTTTCTATGGCTGTGCAGTATTCCATGATGTATATGTACCACATTTTCTTTATCCAGTCTACTGTTGATGGGCATTTAGGGTGATTCCATGTTTTTGCTATTGCAAATAGTGCTGCAGTGAACATACAGGTTCATATGTGTTTATGGTTGAACGATTTATATTCTTTTGGGTATGTACCCAATAATGGGATTGCTGGGTTGAATAGTAATTCTGCTGTGAGTTCTTTAAGAAATTGCCAAACTGCTTTTTTTTACAGTGGCAGAACTAATTTACATTCCTCCCCACAGTGTATAAGCATTCTCTTTTCTCCACAACTTGCATCTACTATTTTTTGACTTCAAGACAACATTTAAACCTACTTCTGACTTACAAGCCCAAGACTTTGCACCCTTAAATATATCTCAAGCCTCACACATCTGTACATCATTCAGTTGCCAAGTATTTTTCATCAGAACCTAACTTCACTGGAAGTAAAAAAAGTTACTTATTTTTCCTGCCGTGTTGTATCCCTCACCTTCACACATGCACCTATAACCTAAGCTGCTTCCAGCAAATAGCAGAAATGAAAGCCCGTTACTTAGTTTTTTGAGTCTGCTGAATTTTTTTCTATACCATAAACAACATAGGATTATGGGATTTGAATTTAGGGACCTTGACTCAAATCCTCTTTCTAAATCACACTCCTTTTGTGTTTCAGAAAAGCTAACCACTTTGAGCTTCAATTTTTATGACTATGACAAAAGACATACCTACCCTGAGGACTGTCAGGACAAGTGAGATGATACAGGTAAGACCTCTAATGCTTAGGAGATATTCAGCCAGTGAGAGGCAATACTGTATAATGTAGTGGTCCTCAAAGTGTGGTCTGGAATTTCCTGGGGTCCTTGAGATGTTTGTAGGTGCTCTCTAAGTTCAAAACTATTTTTATAATGACACTAAGACCTTATTTCTCTTTTCACAACTTTATAGTGGTATACTCCATAGGCTATAGAACATGAGACATCATAACAGATTGAATGCAAAAGCTGTTAAGAGAACCCAGAGGAAAATAGTCCCTTCCGAACTTTTCTTGGCATTGGAATTAAGACCTTGGATTCTGGATCCAACTGCCTGTTGATATTATGACTCTGCCATTGCAAACTTCGTGACGTTGAGCAAATCATTTACCCGCTCTGTGCTTCAGTTTCCTTTTCTGTAAAATCGGTATAATGATACAATTCACCTCCTAGGATTTTTGTGAGATTAAATGAGTAACACCTATATAATACTTAGAATGATGCCTGGAATATAGTAGTGGTTCCACCAATATTTGCCCTCATTATTTTTACTATTGTTACTATTCTAGTTGATCAGCTCTTTAACATTGAAGATCTTGCAGCATTAATGTAGAATTTGTGGGCCAAACCATTCCACCAACCAACTCATCTTTCCACACACCATTGGAGTAGGAGCCACTAGGTGGGGTCTCTTAGTGAAATCAGCAGGAGATGTCATCAACCAGAGAAGTTAGACGACTGGGTCACCCCAGGCCTTGGGCTTTGGTTCCTATCTTTGCAACACCACATTGCTGTCCTTTAGTTGAAAGAATGCATGACTAACAGAGGTGACAACACCAAGGTGACCATTTGATTTGGGGAGAGGGACATATGGCATTGCCAAGAGGCAGAATGTGCTTTATCAGTCAAAATGTCCCCAGAACCCCCTCGCTTGAGCCACTCCCCTTTGCTTCAGATAGTTTCCAGCCTTAAGATTCTATGTGTCCTTTGGCTTTTCCTTACAAGCAGAAGTCATTGCTAAATAATATTTTAACACATCTTTATTCCCACAGTGCTAGTCAACAACATTGTTCACAATCACAGTCCTCTGAGTGGCACCCCACAATTGAGAAGGGCAGAGAAATTAATAATTCAATAATGCTGAAAGTCATCAATGCAATCAAAATTCCCTGTAACAGAAGAAGAAAAAAAAGAAGAGTCATGATGTTAGCAGGGTAATGGTTTTTCTGATTATAATAACATAGCAATGTCCAGATAATAAAAGCTTCCCCATATATCTCAAGTGTATCTGATGCTTAGGAATCAAATCAGTGAAGGATTATGAGAGGATACATCTATTTTAGTATAGGATAGCATAGCATAGCATACCATAGCATAGCATAGGATAGCATAGCATAGCAAAGGATAGCATAGCATAGCATAGCATAGCATAGCATAGGATAGCATAGCATAGGATAGCTAGCATAGCATAGCATAGCATAGCATAGCATAGCATAGCATAGCATAGGATAGCATAGCATAGCATAGCATAGCATAGCATAACATGGGATAGCATAGCGTAGCATAGGATAGCATAGCATAGCATAGCGTAGCATAGGATAACATAGCATAGCATAGCATATTATCTTTTTAGAGAAAGGCATATAAAATAATACATTTTTGATTTATGTATGTAGGAAATAGTCCATTTTATAAATACATAAAATGCAAAGAAATGCATATATAAAAGGTAGTCTAATGAAGGGGAAAGAAAGAAGGTGAAGAAACAGGAAAAAGAATTAAAAATAGAAAAGAAAAAGAGGGAAAAAAGAAAACTATTGGCTCAGAAAAAGAGAAAGCAAAAGAGACATAAGCAGTATAGGCTAGTAGTTCCACCATTTTTGTTTTTTCTGAGATGGAGTTTCACTCTTATCACCCAGGCTGGAGTACAATGGCAGGATCTCGGCTCACTGCAGCCTCCAACTCCCAGGTTCAAGCGATTCTCCTGCCTCAGCCTTCCGAGTAGCTGGGATTACAGGTGCCCACCACCACACCCGGCTAGTTTTTGTATTTTTAGTAGAGACGGGGTTTCACCATATTGGACAGGCTGAACTCCTGACCTCAGGTGATCTGCCCGCCTTGGCCTCCCAAAGTGCTCTGATTACAGGCATGAACCACCATGGCCTGGCCCCAGCTGTGCTTTTTTCAATCATGGCAAAAGACCTTCAAAATGTTTTGTCTTTTGGCACTATGAGCACAAATAGAGATGCACATCTCCTCAGTAGCCCAGAGACTGCACATCTGCACTTATCAGTTAAAGTTTGCAGTCTTCCGAGAGCTTTACTTTATACTCAGGTTGCAAAGGTTAATATGGTTAACATCCTCTCCTAAAGCCTTATTTGTCTACTATATTTTAACTATAGGTTCAGTAGCTGTTTTACAGCCACATGGTTTTTAATGGCCACATAATAGTTCATGGTGTGGTTTGTCACTATTCATTTATTCTTTTGTGACAGGAACTGACTGATTTCCTCTTTCTTTCTTTCTTTTTTTTTGTTTTGTTGTTTTGTTTTACCGCTCTGAACGATGCTGCAATAGCATTCTTGTACATGTACCCTTATGTAGGTGGTTTAATTGCTGTAGAGATAGACATCTGGATCTGTTTATCAGTCAGGTAAGTAAATGTTGTCTCCTTGCTTCCCAAAATGGCAGTGACATTGCCATTCATTGTTAAATTAATTGACCTTTCCCTGACTATTAGTGAATTGGAGCATTATTGTATGTTTGGCCATCATAGTTTCCTTTTTGTAAATTCCTTCCTCATATTCTTTATCTTTTAAAAATTTTGTTCTTGACTTTTCTTGTCAGTTATATGCACTCCGTATATAAAAACATGAAAATGTTGCTGTTATCTGCTTTAAAACTATATTTTCCATTTTTAACTATAGCAAAGTTTATATATAAAGAAGTGTATTTTAGCTGGTTGTGGCAGCTCATGCCTGTAATCCTAGCACTTTGGAAGGCCGAGGAGGGTGGATTGCCTGAGTTCAGGAGTTTGAGACCAGCCTGGGCAACATGGTGAAACTCCGTCTCTACCAAAATACAAAAAATTAGCTGGGCATGGCGGCATGTGCCTATAATCCCAGCGACTCTGGAGGCCAAGACAGGAGAATCGCTGGAACCTGGGAGACGGAGGTTGCAGTAGGCTGAAATCGCATCACTGCACTCCAACCTGGGCAACAGAGTGAGACTCCATCTCAAAAAAAAAAAAAAAAAAAAAGAAGTGTATTTTATCTCTTTTTCTTTCCACGTCAAGATATATCACATTTTTATTACCCCAGTGATAAAATGTGTCCCTTCCCAATCAATCCTCTTGTGTCCCTTCCCAATCAATCCTCCCACCCCACTGAGAGTCAACCACCCTTCTGATTTCTAGTATCATATAAATTTACCTGTTTAGTTTTTATCTGAAATTGTTTGCCTCAATATAACAAATTGAAATTCATTCATGCTCCTCTGTGTGTCAGTAGGTTGTTCTTTTATATTGCTGAGGAATATTCTACTATTTGAATAATTAACTTGTTTTAGCCATTCTGTTGTTGATAGAAATTTGAATTCCTTACCAGATTAACTATAATGAATAGGACTGCTATAAACATTTTTGTATGTATCATGAGACATAAAGTAGGTGTATGATTAACTTTGTTAAAAACCACCAAATAGTTTTTCAAGGTAGTTGAACCATTTTCCATTTTCCATTTCCACCAAAAGGGTCTAAGAGTTCCAGTTGCTTCACATTCCTTCCAACATGTGGTATTGCCGGTCCTTTTAATTAAATTGATTCTGGTGTGTGTGGAGTAGTGTCTTATTGTGATTTTAATTTGCATTTATGTGATGATTAATAATGTTGAGCATGTTCCCACATGCTCACTAGCCATTTATCTATCTTTGTGAAGTACTTGCTCAAGTCTTACTCTTTTTTTGGCCTTTTTATTATTGATTTTCAGGAGTGCTTAATATATTCTGGATGTGGGTCTTTTGTGAGAAAGATATATAGAGAAAGAGGAAATTTTCTCCCTTTCTGTGCTTTGGTAGTCCATTTTATTTATTTTATTTTTCCCCTATGGTTAGTCCATTTTATGTTCTATCTAAGAAAGCTTTGTCTACTCCCACGGTCGTGAAGATATTCTCCTGAGTTCCCTGCAGCCCATCCCCTCAAGCTTTATAGTTTAGGATTTCACATTTAGGTGTATCGCTGATTGACGTTGGAATGTGAAATCAATTGTGTACTTCTGGTATCCACTGACTTGGCCACGGTTTATTATATATAATGCTGAATTTGATTTTTTAATATTTTATTTCAGATTGCTTCACAAAGTTTACAAGATAGAATTACCTGTAATTTTAAAATATTTTATAATGTCCTTATCATGTTTTCATGTCAAACTTGTGATAGCCTCACACAAATATTTGTGAGTTGAGAAGTGAATTGAAAGTATTCAGTTTGGTGTTGTTTCTTTTCTAAATGTTTGGAAGAATTAGTCTACTCCTGCAAGGCTTTGCTTTTTCTTTTTAGAGAGAAAGTTTTAAATTATGTATTTGATTTTTTAAGATATAAGACCAGTCGGATATATACATTTTTTCCTGTGTTAGTCGTGGCAAGTGGTTTTGCATAGTTTATAAGGAATTTGTCAATTTCATCTAGAGCATCAAGTAATTTTTATATTAATAATTTCCTCATATATTCTTGGCTATTGTATTTATAGTGATACACCTTCATTTCTGATAATGATAGCTTGTGTTTTCTCTTTTTTCTTTTTAAATATCTAGGAGATTACCAATTTTATTAGTTTTTCAAACATCCATATTTAGCTTTATTTTATCTTGTCTATTGTTTGTGTTGTATTTCATTAGTTTTTATCTCTATTCTTTGTTATCTCTATTATAGAATACTATATCTCAATTCTTTCATTTTCTTTATGTTTAATTTTTTAATCTAACTTCTTGGTATGAATATTTAGATAATTTATTTTTAGTCTATTTTCTTTCCCAATACTTGCATTTGAGGTTATAAAGTTTCCTCTAAGCATGCTTTAGTTGTATCAATTTATATAAATATTTCTATTATTTTGTTTTTAATATATTTTTTATTTCTATTGTAAATTCTTTGAACCTTGTATAACTTAGAATTTCAAAACAGTTTTGGGACTTTTTTTGCCTTTTTAAAATTGACATTTAATTCAGTTCCATTGTTTTCAGAGAATATATTGTGTATGATTTTAATCCTTTGAATTTTGTTGAGGCTTGCAGGCTCAGCATATGGCTAATTGTTGAAAATGCTCTAAGTGAAATCGTGAAATCTCTCAAATTTGTCAGCTGTTTTTCACTTTCATTGTGGTTTTTTTGTTTTGTTTTGTTTTGTTTGTTTTTTTTGAGACGGAGTCTTTCTCTGTTGCCCAGGCTGGAGTGTAGTGGCGCAGTTTTGGCTCACTTCAACGTCTGCCTCCCAGATTCAAATGATTCTCCTGCCTTAGCTTCCCAAGTAGCTGAGATTAAAGCCACCCGCCACCACGCCCTGCTAATTTTTGTATTTTTAGTAGAGACAATGTTTCACCATGTTGGCCAGCCTGGTCTCGAACTCCTGACCCCAAGTGATCTGCCCCCCTTGGCCTCCCAAAGTCCTGGGATTACAGGCCTGAGTCATCGTGCCTGGCTATTTCACTTTCATTTCTGAAGAACATTTTCACCAGGCCTAGAATTTTGGATTGGCATGATTTTTGTTTTAGCAATTTAAAGATGTAATTCTATTGTCTTTTCACTTCCATCAGTTAGTTAGATAGGAGGAATAAGTTCAAGAGATCCGTTATACAGCGGGGTGCCCATAGTTAATGACAGTCTACTGTATTCTTTTTTTTATTTTATTTTACTTTAAGTTCTGGGATACATGTGCAGGACATGCAGGTTTGTTACACAGGTATACATGTACCATGGTGGTTTGCTGCACTTATCAACCTGTCATCTAGGTTTTAAGCCCCACATGCATTAGGTATTTGTTCTAATGCTCTCCCTCCCCTTGTCGCAGTAACCCCCAACAGGCCCTGGTGTGTGATATTCCCTTCCCTGCGTCCGTGTCTTCTTTTTAAACGTTGTTCAGCAACTCTCCTTTGCTGTTTGGGGGCAGGGTACTTTGTATATCTTTTTGTCCTTACCTGAAGAGCGTCGTAGCCTATCAAAGACTTAGTTTCATATGGAGAAAATCTCTTTTAAGTCTTTATACCTTGAATGGACGTGAAACCTTGACTTCCTTCTCTTTCAGTCCACATGGGCCAGGGATTGGATTGCAAATCAGCATCACTGGCAAGTGGGTCTGAAGACATGAGCAGCTTTCGTGCTCTTCAGAATTCCACTTGTAAATTTCAGGTTGCAGGCTTTTATCGAAAAATTGGTTTAGTAGTTTCAGCTGAACTTTCAGCTTTTTAACACCTTTAAGGTTGTTTTGTTTTTTTTTTTAATAAAAAACTTCTGTTTTCAGAGAAGAGCTGATTCACGTAGCCATACTTAACCATTACCTAAATCAGTCTCCCTGTTTTCTGCACGTTGGTCCTGCTTTCTGTGGACCTGGTGCATTCAAATGTTAAGTATTTCTTGGGCTTTGCCTTAAGAAATATCTTCTAATATGACCTCCAACCCCTTTGCCTTAGATGGTGGGTTTTCAATTTCCTCAGCAATTTTTGATGTGTTTGGTAACTCTCTTTTTCTCTCCATGTGGCTCAAACCTTTTACATTCTTTTACACTAATCTTAGTGGTATTTTGGAAGCAGCTAAAATAAATGCCCCTTTTCAATCTTATCATGCTTTATCAGAAGTTCAGCCCATTAAAATCAAATCAAGAACTGTAAAAACACGCCACTGTGATTCTAATGTACATATAGGACTATAAACTACAGCCATACTGCTGTACCTTTTCTTTTTAGTGTATCATTTTCTATTTGTATTATACTGATTTTTGTATATGTTTTATCTCTTGTGCGCCTGTGAATCCCTAAAGGTGGGAGTTATAATGGGTTTATTTTTTCTGTTCCACAATGCCTGGTATAATATCTATCAAATATTATGGATTTCATAAATGTTTGTCAATAAAAGAAAAGACATGGGTGTCCACAACATGATCTGAATGGCGCTGATTGAGTGCTAATAAATATTTTCTATTAAGCCCTTTACTTCTCACTCTATAAATGCAACATACTTACCATGAACAGGACAGTAACAGCATTACACTGACTATTTTGGTGAGAATAACCACAGATGTAGTTTTGATCTAGCATGAAACCAAATGTGAGGAGAATGATTCCAGCTATTGCTCCCAGGGCACTAAGGAAATTCATTATTCGGGTCAGTATTATCTGAAATAGAATAAGAACATAATAATGTGACTCAGGCCCAGCCTGTACTACAAACAAAGCAATGAGTGCAGAGAATGGAGAGCAGGATTTTACTCACAGCATCTTAATGCCATGAGGCAGCTCTGTGGTCCTATGCGAATTGCTTCACATCTTTGGGCTTCAGGCCCTCATCTACACAATGAGGGCATCCTGTGAACTTTTAATAACCTTCCCATTCCCATATTCTATGCCTAAGTTAACTCTCATTCAGTTGGGAGGAAAGGTGTGCCTGTAACGATTGCAGTTTGATTCTCTGGTGAAAGTCATTGTCTGTTTACATTTTTGTTTTCAGGCTCCTATGTTTAATTAAATGCTGCACTTCTCTGCCATTTTTAATTTCTCCCTAAAATGACAAATGAAGGATTTTCAGTCCTTTTCTAAAATCATGTATTGGCCTAGTAATATTTCATGTCTTCAATTCTTTGAGTAAAGTAAAAATATTCTACTTATAATTTATCTATACCTTTACATTCAGTAGCACTGTATTCTTTATTTTGAGATTCTGTTTATGGTTTAATTAGATTGTCTACAGTTTGCCTTTCATGTGAGTCAAAGTAGTGCCTGTCCCAAAGTGCCTGGAATGCTGTAAATACCCAGAAAACAAAAAAGAATGAATAAGTAACTGGAATATTGAAATAATTCTACCATTAATTGACTGGGAATTTGGACAAGTTATTTAACGATTGTAAGCCTCAGTGTCTTCATACACAAAATACGAGCTAAACTAGATGACCAGAGAAACTTTCTCCTCTGGCATAGTGGGTTATAATTCTAGGAAAACATGAAGCAAATGCTGTTTATTGGTATCAATACTTGATAGTTTGTGGAATTATGGTGACTTAATGATTTTACAAACTTTTTTCAAGGCCAGGATAAATTATTTGAAAGTTATTTATTTTTAATAAAGTGGAAATAGTGAAAATGTAACTCATTACTCTTTTGTGTGTGTGTGTGTGTGTGTGTGTGTGTGTGTGTGTGTGTGGTGGAGTCTTGTTCCATTGCCCAGGCTGGAATGCAGTGGCATGATCTCAACTCACTGCAACTTCCGCCTCTCGGGTACAAGCAATTCTCCTGACTCAGCCTCCCGAGTAGCTGGACTACAGGTGTGTGCCACCACACCTGGCTGATTTTGTATTTTTAGTAGAGATGGGGTTTCACCATGTTGGCCAGGCTGGTCTTGAACTCCTGACCTCGTGATCCACCCGCCTCGGCCTCCCAAAGTGCTGGGATTACAGGCGTGAGCCACCATGCCTGGCTACAAAATATATTTTTAATAAAGTAGAAATATAACTCACCAGAGTTTCTGTGGTTTTTCTTTTCAGTGCAATTAGGAAGGCTCCAGAATTAATGAACTGTTAAGAGGAATAAATACGTTAATGATGGCCATGTTTAGCTGATGTTGAGTTCTTACAGAATAGACTTCTGTGCAATTCTTTTACATGCCTGCCTTCTAAGTTCGCACACTCCTCAGGGCAGTGAGAAGGGTGAGTTGCTTTATATGACTTTCCGCAAATGGAATAGTGGACGAAACACTGGTCTGGAAATCCGCTTTAGCTCTATTTATTTGAACATGAACATTTTTTTTTTTTAACCATACAGGGCTTTGGTTTGCTCATCCATGTTCCTTTTATAGCTATTGTGAACTCAGCTTTGATCTCATGACAAAGGGATGTCAAGTCAGTTTACAATCATTAAGATCGAATTCCATCTTACTATAATCCAGTGTATTCTCTTGAATGGGAACATAAGGTGGGGTTGCGGTGGATGTGCTGGTAGTTCTTAAAAATCTCCAAGATCTTTCTTGGAAGTGGGTCACACGTGGTGGCATTGTTGTCTAGTGGACATTTCAAATCTGATTACAGCACATCCATGTTTACATTTCTAGCCCCTTCATGGGCATTTTCCAGCCTCATCCCTCCACCCTCACTCCCTGTGCTGAACTCTTATAGTTCACATAATAGAAAATGCTCTCCTATACCTTCAGCCTTTGCTCATTTTTCTCTCTTGGCATGCAACAAGGCATCTCTAATCCTTACACTCAGGCATCCCAACTCCCATCTTCTGTGTGTGTCCTCACCTGATTAACCATTCACCCTTTAAAACTCATTCAAGCTGGAAATGTCTCTGGGCATTGTCCCCTCTGTTTTGTTGGTGCCTTTCCTATGGAGGCAGCCCCTGTGTCTATTCTCCCTCATCACACCCTATGTTAATTGTCTAACTCCTCACTCAACTGAGGCCTTGAGCTCAGGGACTGCTGTCTTTTCCCTGAATCCATTACCCTGCCCATGCTCTGGCACTAAATTTTAGGTCCTAAGTTAATGTTTATTGATTGTGACTAAATTGGGCTTGATAAATACCTCTCTGCAGTTTAAAGGTGTATCTGAGAAACCCTTCCCACTGCACTTCTGTAAAGAATAAATTGCTCCTTCATCTCTGCCTGCATAAGCGCTTTCTGCACCTCTGTGATAATATTTATCACACTGCCTTGAAGTGATCTGTTTACGTGCTTTCTTGCTAGACTGAGAGGTCTTTGGGGGAGAGGCTCACTGCCTTTCTCTGGGTATCTGGCTTATAATAGATAGTAACTAATTTTGAATGAATGAATAGCCAAATAAACAACTTCAAGCCTCAAAAGAAATATTCCCAAAGGAACTTCAAGACCTAATGATGGAATATCAGTGACTGTGATGAACAAATGGGGAAATCATTTCAACAAGGTTAGTTTTTTGCACTTTTGAAAGCGTATCATACAACTGGATCTAGCTTATTTCATTGCAAAGAATTCCCTAACATCCTTGTTGGCATGGCTTCAAATTGAACTTGATTGACTCTACTCACCAAAACAGAGCCCCAGAATGGATATCCTGAAAGAAATATAAAGGGAAACCTTGGATATGGTTTTAACAAGGTGAAAAGGAAGATAACTCCAAAAGAAAAGGTCATAATTCCAAACAGGATCTGGATAGTCTGCAAATAGAGGAAAAAGTCATGGTGAGGAAAAGCCAAGTGATAGTTTCCCTTCTGTTTAGAAGATCTTCTTTTGGTTAAAAGGATTTGGCAATTACTCTCTTTGGTAATTAGGGAAAGAATAATAGAAGTCCCTTTGTGATGCTCCTGGGTACTTTCTTAATTCCTCTATATGGTATTTGGTGAAGGGTAAAATGATCTAAATCAGTGCTCGTGAAAATGTGATCCTCGGATTGGCAACATCAGGATCACTTGGGAGCCTGAAATGCGAACTATCAGGCCCTATCCCATACTTACTGTAACAGTCTCCAGGTGAGGCTGGGAAATCTGTGTCTTCATAAGCTCTTCAGCTCTTTAGCCCATAAATGTGAATGTTTGAGAAACACTGAATTCTAAATGAGTATACCAGGCTGGCCCCAAGCAGAATTGACCTGGAGATGGCCAATTCTCTGAGCCTGTGACACCAGGCAGTGGTTTGACAAGTGCTGGGGAAGACTAATGAGGACAACATACAAAAATGGAAGGTGTACAACGTGTGAGTCTATGTGCTCTGCTTTCTTCTTCTCAGCCCACCTTCTCAGTCTGAGGAATCTCATTTACTGCCATAGCAACTATCACTTTTTAAGGAGGTGAGTCCTAAATGATAGCATGTTTTTGTCAAGTCCAGACCCATGTGATTCGTTCTTGTCAAACATCCTCTCTCAAATGTCCCACTAACACTCTATATTCACATATTCTTAAAGAAGAATTGGAATGAGCTCCTACCTTCAAACATGTGCCAAGAGATCATTTTCTTGGCCTTTCCCCTGCCTCAGTAGAATATACATAGGGGCAAGTCTTACTTACCCCTATGATTTTCATTTTTGTAGCAAATAATTTTTGCAAGGGGCTTTGAGTCGAAAAGGTGGTGGTTGAAAGTTCTGTGGATTCATATTCTGAAGCAGTGATTTCTGGAGGAAATACCAGAAACACCGGACTGTGTGCCATGCTTGAATCCATGATGGTGTCGGTGAAAATGTGAAAGGAGATTATTTAGTTGGTACTTCAGCCTCGACCATGTTCTTTTCTTGTGCTGAGGCTGCCTGGAGCACTGGAATTGTTCGCTTTGTCTTGGAATTATAGAACCGTAGAGTCACAGAGTCATAGAATCTCAGGACGGCTGGAGATCCCAAGACGGCCCTAAGTAAAATGCCTGGGACTGGGGATCAGACAACCCGACAAGTAGTCCTGGTTAGTTAGGGGTTTACTGTGACTTTTGGCAAGTCACATCCCCCTTTCCTGGTTTCTGATTCCTCATATGTACATTGACCAAATCGGACTAGATGGTCTACATATAAAGACATTTTAGGGACCACACACGGTGGCTTACGCCTGTAATCCCAACACTTTTGGAGGCCGAGACGGGCGGATCAGGAGGTCAGGAGATCGAGACCATCCTGGCTAACCCGGTGAAACCCCGTCTCTACTAAAAAAAATACAAAAAACTAGCCGGGCGAAGTGACGGGCGCCTGTAGTCCCAGCTACTCGGGAGGCTGAGGCAGGAGAATGGCGTGAACCCGGGAGGCGGAGCTTGCAGTGAGCTGAGATCCGGCCACTGCACTCCAGCCTGGGCGACAGAGCGAGACTCCGTCTCAAAAAAATAAATAAATAAAAATAAAAAAGTAGCCGGGTGTGGTGGCGCCTGCCTGTTGTCCCAGCTACTCGGGAGGCTGAGGCATGAGAATCGCTTGAACCCAGGAGGCGGAGGTTTCCTTGAGCAGAAATTGCACCACTGCACTCCAGCCTGGGCGACAGAGCGAGACTCTGTCTCAAAAAGCAAAACAAAACAAAACAAAAAAGGACATTTTGGTTACCAAATGGCAACTAGATACACATTTATTCCAGTTCCGTATCTTCAGATACAGGTAGAACGCAAAACCTCTCAGGCCACGGAACAAATTAACCACTTCTTAAAGTATAGATAACATCCATTTTTCCTGTCACTTTGTGGTTTTGCCACCTGATTTAAGTAGCTTTAGCTGTGTAATAAATCCCTCAAAATGTAGTTACTTCCGGCAACCACCATCGGCTTTTGTTTACACACCATGGGTCCTGGGTGTGGTCTCTTATCTGAGCCTGCTCAGCACTTCTCTACTAGGCTCTCTTATGCAACTGTGGTCACCTGGTGGGGCGTTCAATTCCGTGAGTTAGGATGGCCTCAGTCGTGTCTCTGGCAGTTGGCAGACTCTTGGTTCTCTTCCAATTCACAAATACTTTTCAGACCTCTGCTGAGTCATGTGTGCTAATGTCATATTGGCCAAGCAAATTTCCTAGACAACCCAGATTCGAGGGGTAAGAAAATAGGCCCCCTAATGTCTTCATGGGAGGATCTGTACTTCCATTTTGAAAGGACAAGAATGAAGGGAGGGGAACAATTTGTGTCTATTTTTAACTGTACCTTGTCATTTTCTGGTGTTTTCTATTGAGATCAGGTCTTCCTTAATTGAATCTCATGATATGACAGCCTCTAGCCACTTGCCAGTTAGAATATTTTAAAAGGCCACCCCTCCCTCACAATTTCTTTTCTCTGAACGTATCCATCTCTTGTTCAATTTTCTATGGACGTTGAATCATAATGGTGATTATCCTTCATGAACATCATCTGATGTTGTGTTAGCATTCCCTAAGTTAAGCCCACTATGTTGCAACATACTTTTATAAAACACCATTTCACCCTCATTACTCAGGTTTTAGCTTTGCTCTAGACCTTCCTCAGTTTTTGTTTTTTCTCCCTCTAAGCATTATGACTAGCACAGTGTTCTAATAGCTATCTGACAAATGGCAGAAATATAACTTTAATTTTTATTATTCTTTAATTCATGCAAGCTAATTCTGGCAATGCAGTGAAAGACTTACTTTTTGGAGAAGAGAAACCTAGAATGAACCCCAAGCTCTTTTATTTACTTGTTATGGGGTCTAGGCCAAGTTATCTATTAATTTACATATTTATTAAAACATTACATTTCTTTTGTGAGAATAAAAATTGTTATACAGTTATCATGAGTGAATTTTAAAGTACCTGGAATGCAGTAGATGCTAAGTAAATTGTAGTACTAATAAAAATAAGAGTAATAAGTATTATTTCTCTTATTGTTGCCATTTTTAGCATGGTGAGCAGATACTTTGTCTTGCTTTATGTTTGCATTATTTCCAAAGTTCATTTTTGTTGATTCTTTATAGGCTAAATGTATTTCTATGAGCTTAGCTATAACTCTGGAAATGTCACACTGAATCAGTGCAGACATTATTTTTTTATTCATTTATTTTTATTTTTATTTTTTTTTGAGACGGAATCTCACTCTGTCGCCCAGGCTGGAGTGCAGTGGCATGATCTCAGCTCACTGCAAGTTCTGCCTCCTGGGTTCACGCCATTCTCCTGCCTCAGCCTCCCGAGTAGCTGGGATTACAGGTGCCTGCTACCATGCCTGGCTAATTTTTTGTATTTTTAGTAGAGACGTGGTTTCACCGTGTTGGCTGGGTTGGTCTTGATCTCCTGATCTCGTGATCCGCCTGCCTCAGCCTCCCAAAGTGCTAGGATTACAGGCATGAGCCACCGTGCCTGGCCCCGGTGCAGACGTTATTTTACAATTTCTCCATTTCAGGGTGGCTGTGGGACTCCATGGCCTCCTGCTAATAAATGCCCTAGGCCCCTTTATACATTGATGACATGTATCTGTTCACTACTTCAACAATTTTTCATACCTCAGATTTCTTCTTATTTTCCAATCTGCCAAAATCTACTCTTTTAGTGCAAATTACTCTAGTCTTAAGGTGGTTTATGGAATAATATATAATATGTTTGTATTCGTTAATGTTCTGAAATTCAGCCTTAATTTCAAGCTTCTTATTGCTAAGTATTCCAGAGAAGTTATGATGATCCAAGGAATCCAAGTTCTCTGATTCACAGTCAATGGGATTAAGCCTTTCCTCACAGCCTCTCATCTGATGCCCTTGCTGGAAAGTTCCAAGAAAAACACTCTATATTATTTCTCTTATTCTTCTGTTACTGCAGCTGAAAGTCAATTTTCTTTGTTTTTAAGTTTCTCTTATTTTCCTCTGTTGCAAAAGCCCTCCTTTAAAAAGATCCATATCCATACCCTGAAGAGAGCAACTCTGGGAGCAGAATTAGAGCAGTCAACTGTTGTGGCCAGATGTCACCTGCTTAGGAGTCCCCAAAGATTTTTTTGTTTTTTAAAATTATAAACAATAATTTTTTTTGTTTTTTAAAATTATAAACAATATTTTTTTGTTTTTTAAAATTATAAACAATAATAGTGTCTTTAAATCTTATTCCATGAACGACGGTAAATCCCAGTGTCACTCTCAATGTCTCCAGACATTTCTTGGAAGGTGCAGGTGAATATGAGGGAGGGGGAGCCGCTGGGACTTCTATCGTGTGGCGTGGTCTCAAGCTCTGATTTTCTGCATCTATTGAATTCTTAGTTTTCTCTGCATGTCTGGGCTTCTGTCTGTGTTGACTGTTTTTCTCACTGCACTGTCCTGTTAGTTTTCATCCTGCTTCTTCACTACTCTAGCACAATCTTACATGTATAGCATACTTTAAAAATAAGATTAGAAGACTATTCTACAGAACTTACAAAGGCAGCACCAGGGATTTCCTACGGTATCTTCTGACACACACATTCTAATTACTAATTTCGGACTTACACGTAGGTATTAGATACTCCCTTTGTGACTACCTAGGAATTTTATGTTTAAAGAACAAAAAGATTATTTGTTTCATTGTGGTCCGGTGGGATTTTGATGCCCTCACTCCCTTTCCCAATTTGCAAGAAGAAAACGTGTATATTAGTCTGCTTAGGCTACTATGGTAAATTACCATGACTGCTTCATTTAAACAGCACAGATTTATTTCTCATACTTTTGGAGGCTGCGAATTCCAAAATCAAAGTGTCAGCTAATTTGGTTCCTTGTGGGATCTCTGTTCCTGGATTGCAGATGACTGCATTATTTCTGTCCTCACATTATCTTTCCTCTGTGCGTACACAGGCATGTGAGCACGCACACACAAAACGAGCAGGAGACAGAGGCCTGGTGTCTTTTCATATAAGGACACTAATCCCATCATGAGGGATTCACTCTCATATCCTCATCTAAACCCAACAGCTTCAAAAGCCCATCTCCAAATATCATCACACTGTGAGCTAGAGCTTCAACAAATGAATTTAGAGTGGGACGCAGTTCACTCAATAGCAGGGAGAAAATTTCTATAATTCAGAATAAAGAGAGGTACTTTGGAGGCATAAACTAGATCAAGTTTATGCCATAAGAAGTAATACCGACTAGTAAGAGAATTTGTTTTATAGATGTTTTATTATGGAACAGATTTGAGCATCTACTCTGTGACAGATATTTTAAACACTATACATCCATTAATTATCCAACCTTCTTGACAACCCGGTGCTGAGTACTACTCCTATTCATATTTTATAGATAAGGAAACTTAGGCACGGAAATTTTAAGAAAGTTTCCCAAAGTATCCCAGCTAGTAATGGTGCTGGGTCAAAATTATGATCCAGTTGCTTTAGATTTACATTCCATGTACTCAATTTGATGCTTCAGAGCTTTGCCTTGAGAACTAAAGCTTTCTCCAGTGATGCCTAAAACTTTAAGTCTCTGACCAGAAACTCCACATTTGAATCCTAGGGTAGGTTCAGAGAAGAAAAAAAAAATCACAGGGACCACAGGGAAAGAAAGGTGGATGTGTGTATGTGTTAGTGGGGGAAGCAGAGTGAGAGATGAGAATTTCCAAATGTCCAAAGAGTACCTTGTGAACTGATGGAGGATATTATGGCTGAAAAGGAGATCTGCACTTTCCTCAGGACTCTTTGTGTCTGTGTACTGTTACTCACTAACAGTAACATTAGCCTTTTAGAAATGTGATGAACCTACATGCCTTTCTAGGCATTATAACCACAAGTGAGAGATTGCATAAATGTAGATTATTATTTTCCAGAGAAGATCTCTGGATCCATGTTTTAAAATAATACATTTTTGTTCCTGCTAATGCCATATCTCAGTGAGGACTTGCTTGGTATACATTTGCATCCCAGCAACTCCTCTGATCTATGCAGGTGATTTCAGTTAAGACTCATTCCAGATTGTGGCCACAAGACTGTGAGTATACATGAGATACGATGGTTAACTTTATGTGTCAATTCAACCGGGTCATAGACTGCCCAAACATTTAATTAAAACATTATTTTTGCTGTGTCTGTGAGGGTGTGTATGGATAAGATTAATATTTGAATTAGACCTATGGTGTGGGTATGGGCTAGTTGATTACGGTGTCCCTAGAGGTAAAATAGACAGAAATACTTTTAAATTATTCCTTGATCTATATAAGCAGAAAAGTTCTAGGTCATGTGAATGAAAACCTAACCTGAATCATAAAAATAGAGACTCATAGCCCCTCAATCAATTCCCAGACCTGAGCCAGTTTACAGACCTTCAATAAAATTTACAAACCCAGAAAGAACTCCTTGAATTAAAGGGGAGACCAGGTCTCCTTGAGGAAGGACTGGTGCATTACCAAGAATTTGTACTGTTAATCTTTCTCACAGCCTTCCTCAAAGGGACCTGCAGCCTTTTTCCAGGGTACTGAGCATTGGGGAAAAGGAAATAGCCAGACCCCTCAGGGACTACTAGACACGGCCTCTGAACTGATACTAATTCCAGGAGACCCAAAGCATCACTGTGGCTTACCACTCAGAGTAAGTGCTTGTGGAGGTCTGATGATCCATGGAGTTTTATCTCAGGTTAATCTCACAATGGGTGCAGTGGGCTCCCAAACCCATCCTGCGGTTATTCCCCCAATTCCAGAATGCATAATTAAAATAAATATACTCAGTAGGTGGTAGAATCTCCATATTATTTTCTTACCCTGTGGAGTAAGGACCATTACGGTGGGGAATACCAAGTGGAAGCCTCTAGTACTGCCTCTGCCTAGGAAAATAGTAAAGCAAAAGCATCACCACATTCCTGATGGGACCACGGAGATTAATAAATCCATCAGTAACTAAAAGGATGCCAGGTTGGTGACTCCTAATACATTCCTTGAGGGGTTACAGAGATTAATGACACCATCAGTAACTTGAAAGATGCAGAGGTGGTGATTCCCACAACATTCCTATTCAACTTGTATGTTTGGCATGTGCAGAAGACAGATGGGTCTTGGAAGATGACAGTGGATTACCAATTGGAGGGGACTCCAATTGCAGCTGCCATACCAAATGTGGTTTCATTACTTGAGCCAATTAACACATCCTCTAGTACCCAGTATAATGTTATTGATCTGATAAATGCCTTTTCTGGATAGCTATTAGCAAAGACTACCAGGAAGTTTGCTTTCAGATGACAAGGCCAGCAATACACATTCACCGTCATACCTTGGGAGTATATCAACTTTCTAGCTCTATGTCATAATTTAGTTCACAGGGATCTTAATTGCCCTTTTCTTCCACAAGATATCACACTGGTCCATTAGATTGACAACATTATGCTGATTGGACCTAGCAAATAAGACATAGTAACTACTCTAGGTGTATTTGTAAGATATTTACATGCCAGAGTGTGGGAAATAAATCTGATAAAACCTCAGGGTCTTGTACCTCAGTGAAATTTCTGGGGATCAAATGGTGTGGGGAATATTGAGAATCTCTTCCAGCATGAGGATAAGTTGTCGCATCTGGCTTCCACAATCAAAAGGAGGCACAGCATCTAATGAGTTTCTTTGGATTTTGGAGGCAACATATCCCTCACTTGGGTGTGTTGCTTTGGCCAATTTGCCAAGTGACTTACAAAGCTGCTACTTTTGAGTAGGACCAAAAGAAAAGCCTTCACAACAGGCCTAGGCTTCCATGTAAGTTGTCTTCTGCTTTAACCATACCATGCAACAGATCCAATGGTGCTTGAAGTATCAATGGCAGGTAGGGATGCTATGTAGAGCCTCTGGTAAGGTAGGCTTCTATAGGTTTATTGCTGAATGTTGGAGCAAAGCCCTTCCATCCTCTTCAGATAACTGAAAGGGGTTACTGTGCTGGGTGGGGTGATTGTTTCTGATGACTAAGGGGAAATTAGACCACCACTCCACAATGGAGATAAGGAAGAGTATGCTTGGAATATAGGACATCCCTTCATGCATCTCTTAGTATTATCATGACCTGTGATTAAGGTCAATTAAGAAAACTGCAACATCTCAATCCAGGCAGGACCACTAATTGTCCAGGCTTTTCAGGAATGAAGGTTTGGGTCATTCTACCAGATGAAAAACCATGGCCAGCTAAGGTGCTTGCTGAAGGCAAAGGGACTACAGAATGGGTAGTAGAATAAGGTAGTTATAAATACCAGTTATGACCACATATCCAGTTATAGAAACCCCCTCCACACAAACACACACACATACACACACAATCTTTTCCCTCTCATTCTCTAATCATGTAACCTAAGGCATGTTTATATTATAGTATTAAATATTGTTAACTTTACATCATATGATTTAAATCATAGAAGTTGCTAGACAGTAAGGAGAAGAGTAAACATCATTCACAGACTTTACCCTTCTTCTGAGAAGAGGTTGGTACATTTACAGTTGTATGCATGACAGTTGTAACATATAATGAAGAATTATGACCTTTTAGTCTTTATTTGGAGATTAAGTATGGCTTAAGGAGATGCATATGAGTGTGAGGCTGACAAGGGATGGCCTTTTGATGGTTAATTGTATGCACATCTTGATTGAACCATAAGTGCCCAGATTTTTGGTTAAATTTTATTCTGAGTGTGTCTATGAGGATGTGTCTGGATGAGGTTAATATTTACATTGGTAGACTGAATGGATGGCTTCATTTAATCTCTCATTCTTCTGTTACTGCAACTGAAAGTCAATTTTCTTTGTTTTTAAGTTTTTAAGTTTCTCTTATTTTTCTCTTTTGTTAGAGCTCTCCTTTAAAAAATCCATATCCATCCTCTGGAGAGAACAATTCTGGGAGCAGAGTTAGTGCAGTCAACTGTTGTGGCCAGATGTCACCTGCTTAGGAGTCTCCAGATCCTCTAGTTTTCTTTTTTTTTTTTAAATTATAAATAATAATAGTGTCTTTAAATCTTATTCCATGAATGGTGGTAAAACCCAGTGTCACTTTCAATGTCTCCAATGAGGGCCTAAGTAAAAGCAAAGCCTGAGCAAGAGAAAATTTGCTTTCTCTGCCTGTCTTTGAGCTGGGACACTGGACTTTTCCTATCTTTGGACTAAGACTTGAACTGGAATTTAAACTCTTGGTTCTGAGGCCTTTGGACTTAGACTGGAACTATACCATCAGCTCTCCTGGGTCTCCAGCTTTCAGATCTTGGGACTTCTCAGCCTTATAATCATGTGAGCCAATTCCTCATCTATCTATCTATCTATCTATCTATCTATCTATCTATCTATCTATCTATCTATCTATCTATCCATCCATCCATCCATCCATCTATCTATCTGTCTATCATCTATCTTCTATCTATCTTCTATATGTCTATCTGTATCTGTCTGTCTATCTAATCCTCTTGGTTCTGTTTCTCTGGAGGACCCTGATTAATACACCATACTAGAAAGAACTGACTATGCCCCTTACTCTTGCTCCAGCCTGTGCCTCTTCCTCTGTTTTGTTGATGGTAATGATGTCTCAGCCAGCTAATCTTTTAAGCTAGAGAAGATGGTTTATTCTTCATTTTCCTCAATTCTACACCTCTAGTTCCTGTCCCATCATGACAATTTTACTCTTGAGTTATCATTTTAGTCTCTACTCTTCTATACATCCCTAGATCACTTAGTATCTCTTTCTTCACTATATCAAGACCTAATTGACTCCCTGCCTCCATCTTTCTTTCTCCAATTCATCCTCCACACTGCAGCCACAGTAATCTCTTTAAAACACCACTCAGTTAGTTCCCACTTTAAAAGTCAAACGTGTTTCTAAGAAATTTGGAAAACATTAATTTTTAAAATTATGTGTATTTTTCTGTGTGTACTATTTATGGGAGCCCACAGTCTTTCCTGATTGTGGTTATCTTCAATGAGAAAAGGAGCACAGAAATTTAAGGTTATTAATCGATTTATCTTAAAATAGGTTATCTTGGATTATTTGAGTAAGTCCAGTGTAATAAAATGACTCCTTAAAACCAGATACAGGAGAGGGAGTCAGATTTGGGTTTGAGAAGACTTGACAAACTGTTACTGGGTTGAAGATGGAAGGGATCACATGAGAAGGAATGCAGGAGCAGTTCTCAGCTGACAGCCAGCAAGGAAATGGGAACCTCAGTCCTGCAGCCACAAGGACTGCATTTTTCTAACAATGGATGAACTTTGAAGAGGAGCCCAACCCCAGAACCACTGCTCTGGCCAGTCCTCTGATTTTAGCCATGTGATATTCTGAACAAATAATTTAACCAAACTTTCCTGGGCTTCTGAACTGAGAGATAATAAGCTTGTTGTTTTAAGCAGCTACCTTTGTGGCAATTTGTTATGTAGCAGTAGGTAACTAACACAAGGAGATACGAGTAAGATTCCTGCCATTTTGAGCAAGATTTGACTTTTTGTGTGCCTTAAAGACTCTATTACTCAGCTTAGACTACCTTCTAGCCAAACAGCTCCATGCATTCCTTGCCCTAATGCGGGTTTTTCTTTTAGACCACAATCCAGTTGAATATTCAAATTGGAAGTAATCTACACCATGATTTATGGACCAGGCTCCATTCTCTAGCGACTCAAGATCTTGTGGATCCTAGATTCTCTACATCTGGCCAGTGCACAAGGGAAAAAAATATTGTAGAAATAATGCTGGCAATTTTAGGAGTCAAACTTTACATGATTAGGCTTAGAAGATTGAGGTAACTGATAGCTTTTGATAGCACATGATTAGGCTTGGAAGATTGAGGTAATGGATAGCTTTTGATAACATAATTTCCTTTGATGACAGAGGATGAAATTATGTATCATAAGGGTTGAGAAATTAGAATCAGTAAATGCAGGCATAAAGAAGGGAGCTGAAGCTTCACTCAATATAATACGTTATGTCATATTTTCTATTATGACATCTGCATCTCTGTTCTTCCCTAATTTCTACTTTCCTATCTCTAGATATCTCTTAATCCCTCCCACTCCATCTGTCACATTCTGTATTCATTGCCACATTCTACCTCATTAACAATTGAACAAACTCAGTCCATATATCCTCAACATAGATATGAGGAGGGAGGGTAAATAAGAGGATTGGAAACAGCAAGACAGGGAAATGGGAGAAATTGTTGTTTCTTGCTGACTCTTTTGGTTCCTGAACCCTTAGAGAGCCTTCACAGACTTCCCTGTGGTTGATATTCTGAACTCCTATAATGCCAAAAGGAGGAGATGAAAAATACTAGGATCACACCAAAGTAGGGCCATTAGATATTAAGTTATAAGATGAAATCGTGATTATAAACTGAAGCACTAACTTTGATGACAAGGAGTATACATGTGAATTATTTCTTCACATACATAAAGTGATGGTACAGTGTTAACATTTGGTTTGTTGTCATTTTATTTTAAGTAAGAACAAATTGAGTGCTCAGCATGCCCTTCATTTTTTTGTAAGCTAATTAGGTAGCAACCACAATTGAGTATGCAGGTTGGAGGTGACAATATTGTTTTTCCCTAATTTAATTCCATTAATGGGGGCAGTGAGGCACTTGGGTAGATTCTGCATGTTAGTCAGAGTCTTCAGATTGCTGTTGCTCTTTTGGATCACATGAAGTAGAAGTTACATTCACATCTTCTTTATATGAATTTGAGGAAGCTGAAGTGTTTGGCTGCACATCTTGTTCTGAATCTAGATGGGACAAATAGCCTATACACGTGTCTTGTACTGAGCTTTGGCCAGAAGAAGAATGAAAATCTGGCTTCACGTTTTCTGATTGCAGGTCTCCTGAGGCTTGCCCTGTACATTTCATGTCCCCTGGTTTGATGTCTCTAGTATATATATCTCCTTTCTGTGTAACTCTGGATTGAAGGTCTTCTTGGTCTTTATCTTGACTGGCTTGACATTCTAGGTTATGTTGGGCTGTTGTGTGCTGGGTTTGGACTTCTCGGTATAGAGCTATCTGCTTTAGGGCTTCTTTCTCTAATAGATCCTGTGTTTGCCAGGGCTGCATTTCAAATTGCCATTCTCTTGCTTTATAATCTTTGTTTCTCCAGCCTTGAGTTATCCATTCAGGGGATTCTTGGCCAAAAGATTGACAGTTTTGGGTTGTCCAGTCTGGAGACTGCCTTTGTGGGGATTGCCAGTATTGGTATTGCTGTATTTGGGATTCTGAATCTTGGCATAACAGTTTTGGCACTTTCTCCACCTGAGCTTGCTGTCCTTCGGCTCGAACATTTTGGGATTGTCCTTTCAGGGATTTCTTCTCTTGGGTCTGCTGGTCTTCGGTTTGCTGATCCTGGATTTGCTTCTTTGAGGGTTCCTCCTCATCAGTCTGCTGGTCTTTAACTTGTCCATCTTTAGATTGTCCTTCTGGGTATTGTTCCCCTTTGGCTTGCTGATCTTCAGCTTGTTGATCTGGGAGTTGCTCTGTAGTTTGATTAAGTTGAACTTGCTTATCTATGGAGTGCCTCTTTGGGGATAGCCAGTCTTTGATTTGCTGGTCTAAGGATTTCCGCTTTGTAGATTGCCAGCCTTTGCTTTGCTGATCTAAGGAATGCCTCTTTGAGGATTTATGGCCTTTGGTTTGCATGTCTAAAGAATATCTCCTTAAGTATTGCAAGGCTTTGGTTTGCTGGTTTAAGGAATACCGTCTTGAGGATTTTCTTCTATGGAGTCCCTCCTCAGATTTCCATTCTTTGGTCTCTTCCGTAACTTCTGATCTAATATCTTGATATGACATTTGTAAAATTTGCTGGTTTTGAGGTTCGGTGTTTTCTGGTTGAAGATCTGGGGGCTGCTGAAGTAGCTGTTGTATTTTAGGGAACTGCATAATATGGGGTGTTGAGGCTTCAGGTAATATGGCATGTGCTGATAGAGCTTGGGATAGCATATCTTGGGAAGGTGTGTCTTGGGGTGGCATGTTGTGGGATGATGTGTCTTGAGATAGCATATCTAGGGATTTCATGTCTTGGGATGTCATGTCAGGCAACAGCATATCTTGAGGTGGTGTGTCTTGGGATAGTATGCCTTGAGGGGGCAGGTCATTAGCTGTCAGATTATAAGACTGTTTGTCATGGGATGTTGTAGACCTAGATGGCATGGATTGTTCTGACAGGCCTTCTACTGGTAGAGCTTGGGATGGCAAGTCTTCAGGTGGTAGATCTTCGAGTTTTAGTATAGAATGGGATGGAAAAACTTGGAGTGACACAGCTTGGTCCTGCGGAAACTGGGTTTGCGTTTGGGAAGGTTGTACAATAGCAGATTGTAGATCTTCATCTTTCATTTGTTTAAATGTAGAGTCTAGCTGAATGGGCATATTTTCTGAGGGCTTTTCCTCTAATGTAGGAGGCAAAGGTTTTAGTTCAATTTCTTCCTCTGAAAATTTGGGAGATGGAAGGATACTTTGCTTTTGTTCATCTGGCACAAATTCCGTACTTTTATTACCTGGTTGGGAGACTAAAGGACTTCTAGAGAGTCTTAACTTGAAGAAAGCATAGCCTCCAAAGAAAACAGAGTGTGCATATGTTGTTGAATCATCACTGGAAAACTCTTCTTGAAGCACAAATTGTAATTGAGCATTTTCTTCTGGGGCAGGTTGTTCACTATTTTGAGTAACATCCGAAGGCAAGAAAAACAGAACCTATAAAACCAAGGATGAGAGTAATTAATATGACAGAATAATGTCTGATTTTTTTTTCCAAGTTACTTTTCATCTCTGACTTAAGACAGTAGATAGGAAATAACATCTAAATGAGAAGGCAGAAAACAAATGCCAGCCCTGCCTTTACCATCAACTTATTGGTGTTATTTTAGAAAAGTCATCACCTTTTAGTTTTTCAAATATTAAACAGAGGAATTTGATTAAGATTGCCTCAAAAATTCCTCCCATACTTAATATTATAAAGCTTCTGAGACATTTTATATCATCTAGTCAATATTCATATATTCATGCTTAATCTGTAATGGTTTATTGATCACCTAGATGAATTAAATGCTGGGAATCAAAGACAGTTATATGTGGGTTTTTCCCTTAAGGTGCTCACAATTATCTGTACATCAACATATAAATAGATAATAGTAATACAATTCAGCAAATGCAATTGTATAAATAGATACTTAGTGCTTTATGGAAACATAGAAGATGACCTGATTCTGAGACAACCTGGAAATGCTTTACAGAAGAGGCAATATTTAATCTATATCTTAACAACTGAGTAGGAATTACTCAGGCATAGACAGTAAGATGAAATAAGACAGGAGTCAGAATCCAGGTAGAAGCAGCAGTGGAATAGCGGGTACAAAAACACAAGCTTGTGATACAGCATGGTGTGATGGCAGAGGGTGAACAGTTAGATATTGCTGATATTATTAGATGGTATGCTAGGCTAGGAAATTTGGACTTTCCTTTACAAATAAGAGAAAGCTATTGGAGTTTTTTAAACAGCTAAGTGACAGCATCTGATACAACCTGCAATGCTTTCCATTAGTTCTCATGTTATTATTATAATTTTTAGGAGGTTGTTACTGAAGCACAACCTACTGCTTTTTATTCTGACTCCATGAGTTACACCTTTCTGAGGTAATTCATGGAGTCAGAATAGACTACTTGTTCTATTTGATGAAGTGGATCAGAACTCAGTGATTGAATGAATTAATTATGCTTACCTCGTTGGGCTAATAGCAGGCCTAGATTGAGAATCTGCACATTCTCTTACATAATACATTGTATTTCCCACTCTCCTAATTAGTTTTTCACACCTATATTTCATCTCTATTGAAGGACTATTTATGTGAGTATAAATGGTACTTTGGAAGAGATTTTTATATTTCTAAGAATCCTCAAACTTTTGTTCCATGTGAATTTTAATTTATTCTTTCATTTAAAAAGAGGTTTGGAAGAATGAATTATAGTTTCTCTGTTTATTCGAGCTCTTAAGTGCTATGATTTTAAATTTCCTCATCATTAATGAGAACTCAGTGATTACCAGATGCTAGACAAAGTTCCAAAGTCATCCCAAAGAATTGGTATGACATCCCTATAAAGTTATTATCCTTCTTTTAGAATTGAGGCAACTGAGGTTCAGAGATGTTAAATAACCAGACCAGTATCATAGAGCTGTTTACCTAGGAAGGATTTAAACATTGTAGTTGAATCCAAGGTCCTGTGCTTTCCTCTCTGATCTATGCTGCTTGTATTAATAACCACCTTTTTCCTACTTCAGGGTGGCTATGACTAAAGATCATGTGAAATAATACTGTCAAGCACAGAAACTGGCACAGAGAAATTTCTCTGTAAATGTAGAGTTCACTTTTCCTTTCCTTTTCTTGAGATCAAGGTACATATTTTATTATTTTTGAATTCCCTGTTGTACTTTGCATGTTACTATGCCATTAGTGGATTAAAGATCTGTATTCACTGAATTCAATTGAAAAGTAATTTAGTATGAGTAACTTACTTTAATATTGTTTCTAAAGGGCTTAAAACAGGGTTTGTACTCTCCTCTAGTTGTATAGTATACAAATAATACAATAAAGGTGAAAGCATAAGATGAAAAATGACAAAAGCCAATACCCATTCATGATTTTTAAAAATCTTCATAACAGAGTAAATTTGCTCTGTAAAAAACCTACAAATAACATCATATTTAAGAGTGAAATGTTGAACATTTTCATCCTAAGATCAAGAAAAAGGAAAGATTGACTATTTTCATCACTTATTTTAAACATTGTATTGGAGGCTACACAGTGTAATAGGGCAAGAAGAATGAGGCATAAAGTTTGGGAGTAAAAATGTCTTTATTAATATTTAAAATGGTTATCTACTAAGAAAATTCTAGGAACTCTATTAAAAAAAAACTATGAGAACTAATAAGTTAGTTTAGAAAGGTCATAGTAGACCAGTATATAAAAATAAATTGCATTTCTATATGTAGGAATGAACATTTAAAAGTAAATTTAAAATACTATGTACAATATCAAGAAAAAATGAAATAATTACAGATAGATTTAACAAAGTATGCATAAGACTTATACATTGAAAATAATAAAATAATGCTGAGTGAAATGAAATGAGATGTAAGAAAATATTGACATGTTTCATGGACATGGATCAGAAGACTACATATTACTAGGAAGTAAATTGTTTATAAATTATCTATAGGTTCAGTACAATTCCAACCAAAATCCCAGCAAGATTTTTGTAGGAATCAATAAACTAATTCTAAAACTTATATGGAAATTCATATGACCTAGAACAGCCAAAACAATTTTGAAAAAGAACAAAGTTGGAAGATTTACACTATCTGATTTCGAGAATCACTCTAGCACAATTTTAGTGGGGCAGAAGAGAAATCTCCATAGAGAACTGAAAAACAATAGAGAAAATCAATGAACCCAAATGTTGATTATTTTAAAAGATCAACAAAATTGATAAACCTTTACATATACTGAAAGGCAAAAAGACAATAAAACAACTAAAACAAGACATAAAAGTGAGGACATTATTACTGACCTTATAGAGAGAAAAAGTATTGTAAAAGAATACTATAAAAAATTGTGTCCCAAAAAATCAGATACTGTATAAGAAATGGGCAAATTCCTTGCAACACACAAATTACCTAAAATGATTCAAGAAGAAATAGAAAATCTTGACAGATCCGTAACAAGTAAAAAGATTTGTAATCTAAAACTTCCCAACAAAGGAAACTTCTGGATCAGATGGCTTCACCAGTGAATTCCACCAAAATGTAAAGAAAAAAAATATTATTCTCAAACTCTTCTGAAAACTTGAAGAGAAGGGAAAATTGCCTAACGCATTCTATGAGGCCACCATTACCTTGACACCAAAACCAGATAATTATGTCACAAGAAAAGAAAATTACAGATTAATATCCTTTATAAGTGTAGATATAAAAATTGCCAACAAAATATTTGAAAAGGATTATTCTATGATGAAGTGAAATTCATAAGCAAAATACAAGGATGGTACAATAAGAAAATCAACAAATGTAATACATCACATTAATATAATGTTGGAAAACCCACACACAATCATCTCACTTGGAGTAGAAAAGGCATTTGATGAAATGCCTTTCATGAGAAAACCTCTTATAAAACTAGGAAGAGGTGGAAAATTCCTCAATATGTAAAGTTTATTTTTAAAACACACACAGCTCATTTCATATTCAGTGGTGAAAGATTAAAAGCTTTCCCCCTAAGATCAGGAACTGTATAAGAATGCTTTCTTTCAGTGCTGCTATTCAATATTGTACTAAAAGCTCTAGCTAGAGCTATTAGAAAATAAAAGGAAATAAAATTCATCCAAATTAGAAAAGAAGAGATTAAGGCCATCTCTATTTTCAGATGACATGATCTTCCTATATAGAAAATCCTCCCAAATCCACAAGAAAGTTACTAGACCTAATAAAGGAATTCAACAAGGTTGAAGATATAACAGCAACCCAAAAAAACCATTGTTGTTTCTGTATAACAGCAATAAACAATATAAAAAGAACATTTAAAAAGCAATTTCATTTATAATGCCACCTAAAATAATTATATACTTTAGAATAAATCTAACCAAGGGCATGAAAGACCTCTATGCTTAAAAAATAGAAAACATTGCTGAAAGTAATTAAAGACCTAAATAAATGAAAAGACATCTTGTGTTCATGTATAACAAGATTTGAAATTGTTAAGATGTCAGCGCCGCTCAAAGAAATATACAGATTCAATACAATTTCTATCAAAATTCCAACAGTCTTTTTCCCAGAAATGGAAAAATGGATCCTCAAGTTCATATGGAATTTTAAGAGGCCCTGAATAGCCAAAACAACAATGAAAAAGAATAATAAACTTTGAGTGATTATACTTTCCAACTTTGAAACATACTATGAAGCTACACTAATTAAAACAACATGGGGCCAGGCACGGTAGCTCATGCCTGTAATCCTAGCACTTTGGGAGGCCGAGACAGGTGGATCACCTGAGGTCAGGAGCTCGAGACCAGCCTGGCCAATATGGTGAACCTTGTCTCTACTAAAAGTACAAAAAGTAGCCTGGCACGGTGGCATGCGCCTATAGTCCCAGCTACTCGGGAGGCTGAGGCAGAAGAATTGCTTGAACCCAGGAGGAAGAGTTTGCAGTGACCTGAGATTTCACCACTGCACTCCAGCCTGAGCGACAGAGCAGGACTCCATCTTAAAAACAAAACAAAACAAAACTAAAAAACCAATATATTACCTGGCATAAGGGAAGATATATAGACCAATGGAATCATTCAGAAATAAATGCTCACATATATCACATATATAGTAAATCAGTTTTCAACATAGACACTAAGATATTCAGTGGGGAAAGGAATCTTTTCAACATATGCTGGAATAACTGGGCATCCACATGCAAAATAATAAAGTTGAACCCTTACTTTATACCATATACAAACAGTAATTCAAAATCAATCAAACACTGAGCCTAAGAGCTAAAACTATACATTTCATGGAAAAAAAATTGGAAGAAATCTTCATGACAATTTGGGAATAATTTCATGGATGTGACAAGAAAAGCACAGAAAACAACAACAAAATAATAGATTAATTATAGTTCATAAAAATAAAGAACTTTTGTGCATCAAAAGGTCGTCAAGAAAGTGCAAAGACAACCTACAGAATAGGAGAAAATATTTGCAAATCATTTATCTACTAAGGGACTAAGATCCAGAATATATAAAGAACTCTATAATTCAACAACAACCACAAAAAAACCAGCCCAATTAAGAAACAGGCAATACCATAAAAAATATTTCTCCAAAGAAGATGTGTACATGGATGCTCAACATGAAATTATTAGGTAAAAGCAAATCAAAAGCGTAAGATACCACTTCATACCCGCTAAGATGGCCATTATGTCGGGCTGGGTGCAGTGACTCATGCCTTTAATCCCAGCAGTTCGGAAGGCCAAGGTGGAAGGATGGCTTAAAGGCAGGAGTTCAAGACCAGCCCTGACAACATAGCAAGACCTTGTCTCTACAAAAATAAAAATTTATCTGGGTGTGGTGGCACATGCCTTTTGTCCCAGCTACTCAGGAGACTGAGACAGGAAGATCGCTTGAGCCCAGGAGTTTGAGGCTGTGGTGAGCTGTGATCTTGTGCCACTCTAGCCTAAGTGACAGAGTCTTTGTATAAGAAAGAAAGAAAAAGAAAGAAAGAGAGAGAGAGAAAGAAAGAAAAAGAAAGAGAAAGAAAGAAAGAGAAAGAAAGAAAGGGAGGGAGGGAAAAAAGAAAGAGAAAGAAAAGAAAAGAAAGATGGCCGTGATAAAAACAAATATGATCCAGCAATCCCATTACAGGGTATATATTCAAAGGAAATGAAGACAGTTGGAGAAACATCAGTGCTCCCATATTTATTGCAGTGCTATTCACAAGAGCCAAGATAAGGAATCCACCTAAATGCTTATCTACAGATAAATGAATAAAGAAAATGTAATATATGTATATTATACATACATTATATATTACATATATAATGTATACACACACACAAACAGTGGAATACTATTCAGCCATAAACCAGAATGTAAGTCTGCCATTTGTGGCAACATGAATTAACCTGGAGGACATTATATTAAGTGAAATAAGCCAAGCTGAGAAAGACAAACACTGCATGATCTCACTCAGATTTGGAATCTAAAAAAGTTGATTTCATAGAAGTGAAGACTAGAATAGTGGTTAGCAGAGGCTAGGGAAGGTAGGGAGGTTGGGAGGACCAGGAAAGATTGGTCAATGGGTATAAAATTATAAACAGGAAGAATAAGTTCCCACTTACTTACTATAGATAGTAAGAATAAGTTCTATACATAGTAGCGTGACTATAGCAAGTAACAATGTAGTGTATATTTCCAGGAGGCTAGAAGAGAAAATTTTGAATGTTGTCACTACAAAGAAATGATCAATGTTTAAAGTGATGAATGTGGTAATTACCATAATTTGATCGTTAGAAAATGTAACATGCATTGAAGCATCGCACTGCACCCTATATATAGTACAATTACCATGTGTCAATCATAAATTGAAAATTGAAAATAATTGCTCTCCTTTTTCCCCTGTTGGTTGGTATTGATGGAGATGTGGAGAAATTAGAATCCTTGTACCCTACTGGTGGAAATGTAAGATGGTGCAACCAATGTGAAAAACAGTTTGGCATTTTCTCAAAACATTAAACATAGAACTTCCATATGACCCAGCAATTTCACTCTTAAATATGTATCCTAAGAATTGAAAACAGGGACTTGAGGAGATATTTTTACACCTATGTTCATAACGGCGTTATTCACAATATGCAAAAGGCAGGAATTTCTGTGTCCATTAACAAATTAATGGCTAAGCAAAATGTGGTATATACACAAAATGGAATTTTATTTAGTCATAGAAGGAATGAAATTTTGATGTATGCTACAACATGGATTAATCTTGAAAATATTATGCTTATTCAAATAAGCCAGTTAGAGAAGGAAAAATATTGTAAGATTCCACTTATATGAGGTCTCTAGAAAAGGCAAATCCATAATATAGAAAGTAGGATAGAGGATACCAGGGGCAATTGGGAGGAGAATCAGGGAGTGATTGTTTCGTGGTACAGAGTTTGTGTTGGGGATGATGAAAAATTTTTGGGCATAGATAGTGGTGAGAGTTACACAACATTAATAATGTATTCAATGATTTGAACAAATGGCTAAAATGATAAATATTATGTCATATATATTTCACCACAATGCAGAAGAATTACTCTAAAGGTACAGAAATTAAGAGAGTGTAGAATACGTGCAAGGATAGACATATTGGCCAGAGGAACAAAATCAAGTATCCAGAAGAGACCTAAAATAAGTAATAAGTAAATTGATTTTGAACAAAAATACCACAGTGCTGGAGGAAAGCATTGCATTTTCAACAAATGGCGTTATAACAACTGGATATCTCCATTGGGGGGGGATGTGCATTAACTTCTAACCTTACCCTACAACTGTATGCAAAAGTTAAGTTAAAATGGACCATACATGTAAACAGAAAATCTGAAATGATAAAACTTCTGTAGGAAAGAGAGAAGAAAACCTTCATGACTTGGGGGTAGGGAAAACTTTGTTAAACAACACACAAAAAAACCATAACCATAAAAGCAAAAATGATAAATGGAACTTCATCAAATTTAGTTTTTTGAAAGAAGCTATTGAAATGAAAAGGCAAATCACAGAGTGAAACAAATATTTGTAAGGGATTTGTATTAAGAATTAATTAGGCTGCTATAAGGCCAATAAGATGATGATATTCCAATAAAATACAGCTAAATATTTGAACATACATCTCAAAAGAGGATACACAAATGGATAATAAACATATAGCAAGAGTCTCATCATCATTAGTCATCAGGGAAATGTAAATTAAAACTACAATGAGGTGCCACTACATACGCACTAAAATAGCTAAATTATTGATAAAACTGACAGTTTCAAGTGTTCATGATGATGTGGAGCAACTGTCCCTCCCACACATTGTTGATGAGAATGGAAAGCAATATAGCCACTTTGACAAACTGTTGGATATTTTCTTATAAAGTGAAACATCTGGTTACCATACGATCTCACAATCAAATCCTAGATGCAACACTCCAGGAGAAACAAAAATATGTCCACATAAACATATGAACTCAAATATTCTCAGTAACTTATTGATAATAGTTCAGAACTTTAAACAATCTAAATACCCATCAAAAGGTAAATGGACCGGGAGCAGTGCCACACACCTGTAATCCCGGAACTTTGGAAGGTCATAGTGGGTGTATCACTTGAGCCAAGGAGTTTGAGACCAGCCTGGGCAACATGACAAAACCCTATTTCTACAAAAAAATACAAAAAAAAAATTTAGCTGGGGGTGGTGGCGCATGCTTGCAGTCCCAGCTATTTGGGAGGCTGAGGTGGAAGCGTTGCTTGAGTCCAGGAGATTGAGGCTGCAGTGAGCCGAGATAGTGCCACTGCATTCCAGCCTGGGTGATAGAGTGAGGTCTCGACTCAAAAAAAAAAAAGGTAAATTGATAAACAAATTGTGATGTACCCATACATAAAGGGAATGGATTCTTGATAGAGGCAACACCATGGATGACTCTCAAAAACATATTTCTGTGTGGAAGAAGCCATAGAAGCCATATACAGAGAGTACTTACTTATGATTCCATGAGTATGAAATTTTGGAAAGTCAAAACCAATCTAGGTGATGAGGACATTGACTGCAAAGGGGTTCAGTGAACCTTTTGGGATGATAGGAATGCACTATATACCTTGATTGTGATGGTAACTCAACATAGGTACATTTTGTTGTTTATAAATGATACTTCTACAAAGTTGATGTAAACAAGAAGAGAGAAATGAAAACTCCACGAATCACAAGGCCTGTACTGGTATTGGGGACTTAGCAGGCAGGCTCTGGAGACACACCACGAGGGTCAGAATCCTGATGTTATATGATACTGGAGAGGTTATTCAGCCTCTTTGTGCCTTACTTCCTTCATATATAAAATAAGGATGTTATAGTTTTGTTAAGATTAAGTTGGTGCTCAGTGATTAAAACAGTGACTGACATAGTCAGAATTCTGTAAATATAAACTATAACAATTATTGTAAATACTATGTAGTATCAGTATTAATAGGTTTTTTCCCTACCTCTTTTCTGGTGGTGGAACTGTGTCACACATCTTATGATCCAAGAATACACACCCCATGTCACAGTAACTTGGGATCCCATTAAGTCTGATATTACATATTTTTGGCAGGGACATAAAGAGCTATGTCTGAACAAAGATGACTGAGTATAAAGCAGATAGTACAAGAAGGGAAAGCATAGTTGTTTCAGAGGGTGGGGTGAGCTTCAATCTTAAGCTTGCGCCTCTCTGACCTTCCTAAATTTAGATGTTTTACTTCAGCATCTGAGCTTGCTGCTCTTCCTGCTAATAAACCAGACATCATCGTGTGCAGTATCCCAACAGGAACAGGCACCTGTTCTCTTAATAATATTAAGAGACATCAGAACATACCTCATCTGACTGTGTCCAGCACTTGCTTCTAAAGGATGCAATAGTCACAGAGATGCTGAGCTCTGCTATGCTGATGATCAGTAAGACTGACAAAATTCCCTGCAAATAATGAGGAGAAATAAATGGCATTTGAAATGAGAGTGGTTATTTTAAATATGTAAGCTGAGAACCCCTTACACTGTATCACCAAGTATGGGAAAACTATATGTTGGATGGTTCTGTAGCCATCAGACATGCGCAAGTTTCATCTTATGTCTTTCTGATAAGGCAGGGATAACAAACTCCAGTGTCCATGGGAGCTGGGCAACCATTGTGAACTAAACAAGGAGACAGTAGAGAGTAATAGCATTCATAGGAGGCATCAATTCCAGCCAATTGTTGTCCTGTAGGAACATGGATACCATAATGCCTATTTTGTTTGTTTTTCCCTAAAAAGCCAGATAGAACATACGTACAGGCTGGATGTAGCCCACAGATTGCCATTTTGCCCATTTTGCTTTAAGGTAATGTTTAGATTGAGAAGTAACATGGTACCTTATGGTGCCTCAAAAGTTTAAACTATGAAGACAGGAAGACCTGGGTTAAAGTGGATCCAAGGTCGGGCTGGGCGTGGTGGCTCATGCCTGTAATCCCAGCACTTTGGGAGGCCAAGGCAGGCAGATTAACTGAGGTTGGGAGTTCGTGACCAGCCTGACAAACATGGAGAAACCCCGTCTCTACTAAAAATACAAAAGTAGCTGGACCTGGTGGTGCATGCCTGTGATCCCAGCTACTCGAGAGGCCGAGGCAGGAGAATTGCTTGAACCCAGTGTATTTCTGAATCTTGGTTTCCCTGCAGTACACCAAAAATCTTAGATATTCAATATGTGTTGGTAAAACTGAAATGTATGAAGACCCCATTGTATGCAATTTACTCACTTTCTCCATTGAACAAGATATACCTGGTCTTGGATTTTGTGGAACTTACATCATGGTAAGGGAGGCAGACAATAAGAAGTAATTAGGGAATTATTTACTTAACTAAATTGTGATAAATGCTGTGAAGAAGGATTGCGAGCAATGCACTACTATAATGGGGGTCTATGCAGATATGAGCGTAGAGGTGTGGTCAGGAAGAACTTAAAGAAGTGATATTTCAGTTGAGATTTAAGTATGAGGATGAGTTAATTGTGTAACTGGCCTGGTGACCCTTCAAAGCAGGAAGAAGCTGATCCTATGATCATCTTGGGGCCGTGGATACTTGACACATTAAGGGATTCTAGGAAGTGGCCGGAGTGTGGAGTGAGAAGAATGAAGTCCTGGAATAATGTCAGAAAGGTGGGTAGGATAGGTGTTACAGGGTTTGGTAAGGCCCTTAAGATATGGGTCTTAATCATCAGATGTTTTACAGGAAGCCATTAAGTAATTGCTCAGATTTATATTTTTAAATGATTACTCTGGCCACAGTATAGAAAATAGATTGGTCTTTAGGACAGGGGTCAGTCCAAGGGACATCTAAAGCCCACTGTTTTGGCTCTTTTAGCTTATGATGTTTGGGTTACAGCAAGAAATTGTTAAGTTATATAAGTGAGAACCAGGAAGAGACTGTTCATGGTTCTGTATGCAGGTAACTAATCTTGCAATATCCATCCATGGAGAGTAGGAAATAGCAGAATTTCCTATATCTGGAGATTTAACCCTTTCTGTATATACAAGTTCTTCCTTGTATATACCAACATAACAAACAGTAGTAGGCTCCTGTCCATTCGGCAATGGCCAAGAATTATAATATTGTCTTATGTTCTTGGCCCACTTAGAACAGGGTTTTATTGCTTATGTTGTTTTCTGGCTTTCTTTAGTAATCTCTCATAAGCCTAATTTCAGAATTTATCTCAGAACACATGAGAGGGTCCCTAGGACCATCTCACTGAGTGATTGTGAGGATTAAATAAACTCTTGTATTCAGGAGCTAGCTTCTCATTTCTTATTTACCGAGGAAGACCATTTTCTGTGATTCCACTTTATTTCCCTTCAGCAGATTCAAATAGTCTTCAAATTGTAGAACCCAAGCCTCAAGATATAGCTGATAGGAATAAAATAAAACCCCAGGACTTGCTTAGGGAACTAGAGAGAAAGGCCTATTGGAGTCACTGACATGCTTAAAAATAATGTCATTGATTACTTGTTAGATAAACACTTTAAATTGTACAGACAATTACATTTCCTGGTAAAAGATCTCTCATCTGCTTTAATGAATAAAATTGCTACAATTATGTGAAATAATGTATGTCTGAAGCTTATAAAAATCCTTACTTAATTAAATGACTTCTAAATACCTTCCCCCACTGTATTTTGATCTTAGTGTTATTGAGCAAACTTTTAGATCATTTTGTTCATTAATGCTGAAACAGTAATATTTAATTCAATCTGTGTCCATAATAATTGTATTAGCTAAACCTATTAACTATTTAACCGTGCAAGGTACTGTTTTAATTTAAGCAATCCTCACAACAACCCATGAGGTAAGCATTCTTATTATGTTCATTTTCCACTTGAGGAAAACCAAGTCTTAGAGGGAATACAATATTAGGCCAAGGTAACAAACTTATGCGAACAGGATTCAAGTCCAGAAAATATCGCTCCTTAATCATTACAACAATAACCCCACAGTACCCTTCTCAACCGTCAGTTCAAATGCTCACACAACTTCAGTTAATAAAATAAAAATCAATGAATCATTACATCACGGACACAGTTCACATAAGATTTTAGAGATTCATCATGCAAAATAAGACCACTTACAATGAAAAGAGTTCTACCCAAAACACATATTTCTTCAACAGAAGACGTCTGGCAGTACTTGTCTTGATGTCTATAGCTGAAAATGATTAAAGTAATCCCAGTTATCGCAACCAAGGAACTGATAACATTCATGCTCGTGACACCTTGACCCTGAAAGATAATTAAAAAATAATAAAATAAACAAAATCAAAACCAAAGCAAAAATACCTTGTAAGAAATTCTTAATGCTTTTCTCTTTCCAGATACTTCTCAGGGAAGAGTTGTTCCATCAGGTCAGTATGATTGGAAGGCTTAATAAACTAAATTCTGACTCATTAAAGTCAGAAGACAAACCAAGTTTTAGAATGGGCCAAGGATGCTCTATGGCTAATGCTAAAGAAAATGTTCATTTCATCCCATTTTATCTCGTTTTATCCCCACCATCTTTCATAATCTGGAAGCAGTACAATGTGTTAGCAAATACATTTGCTTGGAAATGAAACCTCATTTCAAGTCCAAGTTTCATTGGGACCTTATGCAAGCAACCGAATCTCTTGGAATCTCAATTGCTGCCTTTAAAAATGTGAATGTGTCACCTTTTAGGGTAGTACCCATTTATTCATTTATTTCATAAATATTTAATGTGCACCAGATACGTGTGAGTACTGCATTAGGCCCTGGTGGAGACACAAAAATGAACAAAAGAGGTGACATCCTGCAATCACGCAGTTTACAGTCATTCCCTGGGAGAATTCAAGCGATAATCAACAGAATCATGAACATTTAAAGATGTTAACCTATTTGGACTGGAGTTTAAAGGTGTTCTTTCTTGAACTCAGTGTTCCAATAAGAATATTTCACATTGCCCCACCCAATTCCTTTTATTCATTCCTATTTTTTGTGGGAGAGGGAGTAGCGGGTGGGTGGGGTATGTATATCTGAGTTCCTTTAAAGGAAAGGGATCATCCGATTTTTTCCTTCCTACCCACTCCCAGGACTGATATCACTCTTTTAAAGGAAAAATAAAGAAAAGCTTCCCCTTTCCATTTATCAGGTATTTGCTGTACCTTCATTGATTGTCTTATGACTACTGTGGTGGAAAATACAATGATGCATTTACACAGCCAGTCCTTTCTGGAACAGTTTGTGGCTTGATGTGGCAAACCTCAAAAGTGTACTTGTGACTTAATATTTACCTCAGTCCCAGGTTTTTAATTGCAAATAGGCACTTTGGCAGAAAAATGCACAGGAACATATAGATAGGCCATCTCTCTCTTGGTCTTTAGTGCCCTTGTTTTCTCAAGACTCTATTTTGGCTCCCATAGGACATTTTACAGACTAAGATCTCTAGATAATCAATCCCTCATGTGTATTGGGCTTTACAAAGAACATGCCCAGCCTATTCTCTTCTGATTCTCATTATACTTTTGTGATGTAGGAAGGACATTTGTTGTTATCCCCATTTTACAGATAAATGGACTTCAGGAAGTAAGTGACTGTGAGCAATCACTTTCACGGTTTGTGAAAAAGCTGTGATGAAAAGTCAGGTCTTCTGATGCCTGGATCAGCATCCTGCCCCCATCATTCCTGCCCATCTCCATCTGTATAGCTCTCAGTGAGTCAGGAGTAGGTTTTCCTTACCCATAGTCTATTTCTCAGCTCTGGAAGGAAGTCAATACAGGGAGAACACCATTTGGGGCTTCATCCTCATTGTCTGCATGTGTTTCCATAAGCAGGGGTGGAAACATTTATTCCCCCTCCCCTCAGAATGTCTCTATGGCTTGTAACTATCCCTAGAGGAAATTGGCAGAGGACCATAAGAACAGAGTTAAACTGACTTTCAGAGAGGCCCACATCCCCAGGACCTTAAACGAGATCAGAGTGGTTAGAAAGGAGTATGAACATTTAAGCATCATCCTGCCTTTTATAAGTAATGTCTCATTAAACCCTCAAAATAACCCTTGGAAGTAGGTACTTTTCCCTTCAGGTTAACAGAGAAGTGAGTGATAGCCTTGGTTCAATCCTAGAACAATCCAGCATCGATGCCCAAACTCTTTTTTCCAGACCTTGGACAGGCTCTAAAGAAAAGCCTCGGTTGGTATTGGAGATAGGGCTAGGATTGGGAGGAAGAATTACTGAGATCTTAGGATTGAGTTTGGTTAGAGCAAGGTTTCTCAACCTTGGTACTATAAACATTTTTCGTTGTCTAATTTTTGTGTTGTGGGGAGGCTGCCCTGTGCATTTTAGATGCTTAGAAATGTCCCTGGCCTCTACTCACTTGTTGCCAATAACACCAATTGTAATGACCAAAAATGTCTTCAGCAGTTGTCCAATATTTCTGGGTCCTGGGAGTGCAGGGCAGGGAATTACCCCTAATTACAAACAGTGAATTACAGGGGTACAGAATGGTTTCCCATAAACAACTCTTTTAGTTTACTTGACCAGGGAAATGGGAACCAGTGTAAGAATGTCTGTGGGGCAAAGAGTGGCACTGGCAAATAGGGATGATCTGAACTGCAACTTTGACATGTACAGATTTTCCTGACAGTTAACTTTACTAAAGGCTTTATACATAAAGATGATAGAAAACAATAGAAGATTTCAAAATTTATGTAGTTTAAGTGACTTACCAGAATTTTTGACTTCGTATCGGTTACTGTGTAATATCCTGTAAGAATAAACTGTTAAGAAGACAAGAGACAAAAGTTAACAGGTGATGTGTTTGACCACCTTGCAATATAATTTCTCTTGGATTCGCAAAATATCTGTTTGTGAATCTCCAAGACCATCCAATTTTTCCACCTGAGCATCAGGGAGTAGGGAAGGTAGGCATAGGTAGGGTAGGAAGAAACTCGGCTGAATTCACTCAGCACTGAACAAGCACTCTCTGCCAGGGTCAGCTGGGACAAGCAGGCTCCTCTAAGATCCAGAGGACACCACCCAGATGTTTGGTCCAACTGGGGCTCCAAAAAAAGATTCCTGAGCTCTGGGTCTTGAAGAGAAGAAGAGGAACTGTGCCTGTTCTGAGCAGGTGAAGGGAGATTTTCTCAAGGAAGACCCCTCTAAAGGCTGATACGGGGACTGATACCTAGTGTAGTTATCAGAGTCCCTCATTTCCCATGAGTGTAGAACCTAGTGCCACCTCAGGAAAATGAGAACTCTGTCACTCCATGTGGAGCCCCTTACTTTTTTAATGTTCTGAGGATGGGAACTTTCCCTGTGGGAACTGACTTGGACCTTGGGGACATCTGGGTCTTAGAGTCCAAGGATCTGCAGCTGACTTGCGGAGATCAGAAAGTTACCTTTGATACCTCCCTCCACTTCACTCCCCACATTGGATTGCCAAGTCCTGTCATTTCTACCTCCAAGTCACTCTCAAGGCTTTCCATCTCTAGCTCCATTGCCGCCAAACTAGTTCAGGGAAACTCCTTCCTCATCCCTCATCCACGTGATTGCAGCCTCCTCTCATTGGATTCTCCTAAGTTTACTGTTATAATTGAATTAATTTCTCACTCGAGAAACACAATGATACTTCAACAAGTCTTCAAATGTCTCTATCCTCTTTAAAAATTTTCAGTGGATTTCCCATGCTTTCACATTGAAGTTCCATGTTCTTAACATGACTAACGGGTTGGCACAACCTGGTTACACTCTACCTTTATAGCCTCATTTTGTGCCATCACGATAGATTCGTTGGTCTTCTTTTGGTTACTCTTTCCCACATCAAGCCCTTGGCTCATGCTTTATCTTTGCCAGGGATGCTTTTCTCCCACTTTGCCTAGTGAGCAGCTATGCAGAAAGCACTTCCCTGACCTCCGTGGTCAGGTGAGTCCTCTGTTAAACCCTCACATGGCACCTGGAACTCTTCTCTTAGAGTACTTGACACAAATGTAGGAACAAATATTTGGGGTTACTTTTGACTTTTTCATGTCTAGTCTCCCAGTTAGATGACAAACTGTCTAAATCTAAGAACAATTCACCACTTCTCTCAGAGAGGAGCTGTTTTCCAGTATTCTCAGTCTCAGCACCTAGGATGCTATCGAGGACACGGTATGTGCTCAGTAAATATCCTTTAAGTGAAAAGTAGAGTTTTCAAAAGCAGCAGGCCAGAACCTCATTTTAACTCACACATGCAGATTACACAGAGTCACACTGGGACAATTCTGTTGTGAAATGAGAAAGTGAGGGGTTGGTCTGTTTGATTTTCTACAGTATGGCATGTAAAGTTTGAAAATCATGTTGAATATTACATTATGTATATTGGGAAAATGAAAACACTGCTGGTTGTTTCTGAAATGCACATTATAGAAAAGGCATGGAATATTTCTGTTTATCAAAAGAGACTATGGATTTTTAATAGTTAGAGATAGTGGCCTAATTTATTCATTATTTTACCTATTTGTTCATTGATTGATTGATTGACTCATTCATTCGTTCATGCACGCTATGCCTCAAGCATGATTCTAGATTCTCAGAATATAACAACTAAAACAGATGGTAATATTGCTGTCTTCTCAGGAGTGTATGTTACAGCAGGAGAAGCTATAATGAGTCTGTCCTTAACTATTATGGCACAAAATTAGGAATCCAGGCTGTGGAGAATGGATAGAAATAGCATTGTACTAAGAATAATATTTATGGCTATATGATTATCTAGAGGAGTGCCACTCATAAAATTGTCTCTGGGGCTAAGAAGGAGGATGAGCGATGATAATCTTAAAATTCTTTTAAAGCTTTCAGAGTCTGTGATTTCATGAGTGCTAGCTAGATATGTTTGGTTATTCTCTACTTTTGGGCTCAGTTTCCTTATTTGCAAAGGAGAAAGTAGGATATTTGTGCATCTAATCTCCCGGGTTAGTAGTGAGGACCAAATGTCTTACTATACACACAAGGGCTTTGGAAACTTTCAAGCAGCTGACAGTAGTTATTACAATGATGATGGTAGTGCAATGACCAAATGGAGTTGCTGCTTTTGCCATGAAGGGAACTGCCTTTTTTGGTCTCCTGGAGGGCCGTATCTATGGAATTCATTACCCTAGCACGTGAAGCAGTTCAAATCTATCTTTACAGCAATTTCACCAAAGCTTCTAAAGTACTCACAATAAGTGCTCCCCAAAATGGATACCCCGTGAGGACAACAAGGGGAAATCTTTGGGAGAAACGGATGTAATTAAGTACAAACATAGTTCCAAGGCCCACAATGATTAGAGCAAGCAGGATCTGGGTAGCCTGTGAGGAGAGAAATGGGTACATGAGGTTACAAGTATCCAAGCCCCTGTGGGCTACCCCAGGTCCCTCAGGGTGTGCCTCCATGGCACACTTTTCCCTCCATCCAAATGCCTTCCTCTCTTATTTGTCAATCATTCTCAGATTGTTAAGAGACTCAGTTCAATGTGTTTCCTTTTCACTTTGCTTGCCTGGATCCTTCAACTTCAAATCCTTCACTTTTATTCTTTATTATTTTCTCTCCTCCCTGGGGTTACCAATTAATCTTATATCAGACAGATTTGAGTACGTGTCTGACTACCCCCAGATTATAAGCTTCTTGAGCACAGGGACTACAAACTATTCACCTTTACATTTTGTTTTTCTTCTGTCTCACCTGTTTCCTATTATTATCCTAACAGCCCCCACCCCCGCATTTTCCAGCATTCAGTATAGGCTTTTGGAATTGGGGCTTGTTCCAGTTGTCTAAAAGTTTTAAAAGTCTGATGAGTGGAGAACCTGGGATGAGCTTGTATTTCACCTTCCTTTCATCCAAGGACCCAACTAGGGAGGAGAATAGGCCAGTGGGCCTATCAGCTTGCAGGAGTCTGCAGGGAAAAGAATAGCAGCAGTGGTTCTCAGGGCGCAACTTCTCTAGCAGTCTAGATTTTGTCCCCAGGCCACATCTCTGGGCTATGGCACCCCAAGTAATGATTTTTGCTGTTTGTACAAAGGATGGAGGCTGTGCATACAGCTCTCCCCTGGGTGCATTTGTGATGAAAAACGTTGTATATGCCTTATCATTTGGTTCACTGTGGAGCTTTGAATATGGATTTTGAAGCACTCCCAGTTCCTTTAAGAGCACGAAGGGGAAGTCAAACTTCTGCACTTAAGGTTTCTTAGCTTCAAGGGAGGTTCCACCACACCCTGAAGTCACTTCCTCAATGAGATATTTTAAAAAGTTATACTAGTTTCTTGCTTCCCCCTCTGCTGGGATTCAAAGATCAGTACTAATTTCTCATGAAACGTGAAGGGGGAAAAGTAGAATTAACTCCCTCCCTGAAAATAATAGCACAGAGGTATCTCTGCAGACATACATGAATAAATGAGCTTCTTTCCTCCCCTTTGGGAGGATCTATTGATTGGAGAGGACTTACCCCCAAGACTCTTGGCTCTCCCTTCAGAAAATCCAGCAGAGAGCTATGAGGTCTGTAGGGAAATGCAGTCCATACAGTTTCATTTGGTTTTACATTGATGACGTGAGTTGGCCTTTTTTCCTGGGATGGTGACTCCATGATTCAATGCAGAACTCTAGTAAGAGAAAGAGTGAGCAAACATTGCTGCCCAGATCATGGCCTACCTCTCCACCAGAGTCACATGGAGCCTTTAGAGATGAGCCCTTAGTGATGACTCTACTCAGTAGTAGAACCTCAGAATCATAGTTGAGTCACAGAGTTTTAGAATTCTAGAGCATGCCCAGCCCCCCATCTTCCTGGTGAAAAGTACTGTATCCAGAAGGCCTCCTCTCTTGTCAATTTGCTTACAAACATATGGTAAACACAGAATAGATGGTATATACAAAACAAGTCCTTACACATATGTTCATGAGTTATAAAGGAACTAAAACTTATGGAATATTTCTTATGTTCCAGGAACTGTGTAGAAGGTGTTTTGTTTGTGTTGACATGCACTAACATTTATTCTCTTAACAGTTCTACAATGCTGAGACTGAGGAACAGCAAGGTTATGTCACCCAAAGGCATACGGGACGGGGGAAGGGGTAAACTCAACTTGCCCTGTCTCCAAAATCTATGTTTTCTAAACTCAACTGTGCTTCTGCCCTCCTTCAAAAGGAGTTTCTCACTTTTACTTGATGAATTTTCTAACTTACTGTTTAACCATATTCCTCTGTATTATAAAAATCAGTAGTTAACTTTGAATCTCAATTTTTTTCCATCTTTATTGAGGTATATTTGACAAAAATTATATATATTTAGGGTGTGCTACATGTTTTGATATACATCGACATTCCAAAATGATTACCACAATCCAGCTAATTAACATATCCGTCATCTCACGTAGTTATCTTTTTTCTTTTTCTGTAGTAAGAACATTTAAGAACATTGAACAATTCTTTGCATTTTCAAATTAAAAAACAATCAGTAGTAAAGATGCTATAGGACCAGATGGAGTTGCCCCTTTACAATAGATAATATTTTAGCTTTCATAAAGTTAAGTAAGACTAATGATAGTCAAATCCTTCCTAGTTTGAACTACACAAATACTAATTAAAACAACAGAAACTGCCTTTAGAAATTTTGCTTCCCATATTGATCCTTTTTATTCCTAAATTTGTTACAATTTTAACTATGAGATCATGAAGGCAAATTGTTTCATAAAACTAAAACCAATGTATACACATAATAACTTATTTCCTGGTTTGTAGGGACCATGGATAGCAGGGTGTCTCAAAATTAGCACTGATGGCATTTGGACTCAATCATTCTTTGTTGTAGAAAGTTATGATATGTATTTTTTAAACTATGCTACTCTTCAAATTTATTTAGGAAACCTCATATGCATAGAGAATGCAAAGTTAAACTGCAGCCACACTGGAATTTCCATAATTGCCCAAGAAATTGAGTTTAATGCAGCGGTCCACATAGAACATATTACACAAAGAACAGACAAGATAATTGCGGCAATGACTGGGAAGAAAGAATATGCCCATGTGGTACAAAGTGCAGGGGTGATGATCTGAATTACAAAATTGTGCTATAGATCAAAATAGAGGTAATACCCAAACAAACAGACATTATTATTTTCAGTGTGAACACTATTTGGCTCCAAGTTAGAAACAGAAAACATGCCACTCAGAGACAGATTATCTGTAACTTGTTAAGAAGACTAAGATGCCTTCATTGACTCCTTCCCTGAAATAATAGAAAAGAACATAGTTTATGTGCCGACTAAATATTTATTTTATTTATTTATTTAAAATAAATGAATTCAAAGACTATATGTAGTCCATTTTTATTTTTATTTATTTATTTTATTTATTTTGAGATGGAGTTTTGTTCTTGTAGGCCAGGCTGGAGTGCAATGGTGCAGTCTCTGCTCACTGCAACCTCTGCCTCCCGGGTTCAAGTGATTCTTCTGCCTCAGCCTCTCGGGTAGCTGGAACTACAGGCACGCACTGCCGTGCCCGGCTAATTTTTTGTATTTTTAATAGAGATGGGGTTTCACCTTGTTGACCAGGCTGGTCTCGAACTCCTGACCTCAGGTGATCTGCCCACCTCGGCCTCCCAAATTGCTGGGATTACAGGCATGAGCCACTGTGCCAGGCCAAGAAGGCCGTTTTAAAACAATAAAATGAGCGCCACTGGTTGGTGCCACAGGTTTGCAGAGATTTGGGTTTACATGGTACGATTCATGGGAGGCAGGGACATGCTTGCTGTGTGTTCAGAGGTAACCCTGAGCACTTGAGAAACTCTCTTTGCTGCCTTCCACCTAATGGCTCATGAAAAAGGGCCCAGCAGATCTGTTTCTCAGAGAGTGGCCAGAGCAGAGTAGTTTAATTATATATAGTCTTTCATTTTTAATTAAAGGGTTCTTATAATCCCTAATATGTAATATTTAAGCAATATGAGTGTGAAAATAATACAGAAACAGCCTGCAGAGTCACACGACTTACCAAATTCATACTAGTATGAGTGCACATTTTCCCTTTAGATCACCTTCTGCTCAGTTTACCCAAAGCAGTTTCTAAAGTTGATGACCATTTTGGAAGACTGGCTAATAACATTTTACTGGCTTGGGCTTTGAGGAAATTATTTTCAAGAGAAATGAGTTGTAGTAAACGACTCATGTAAATGACGAATCATAGTAAACAAACACTAAACAAAAAGTTTTTTTGTTTTTTTTTTTTAAGTTTATTTCATGGTATCTAAAATGGCTGAGATTTCAGGAAAGTCTAATCACACTTGACCATGAGCGTTGGGTTGCTTTTCCTTCCTCTGAGGCCAAGAGTTGCTTATGTCCAAGACTGTGAAGAACTCTTTTTGACCTGCTGGATATGATCTTGTGACTGGGTCAAGGGAAATGAACTCTAGAAAACATATAATTGGTTAGAATTTTTAAACTTTTGATTTTGATTTTGGAGACTAAAAAAAATAACTCATAATACATTTTCCCCAAGTTTTGTGTAGTACTAGTTCTTCCAGCTTTGCCATAATATAGAATTGCAGCAATATTAGTTAAAAATAATGCCGTTCTCCAGTCTGCTAATTATTTTACTATGTTTAAATAGGATCATAGTTAAATCATACTTCATCCAAATTCTATAAGCACTTCTTTTTTGTTGTTGTTGTAGCCTTTAGGGGAAATGAAAATATTTTAAAATTATAACATCAAGAGCTAAGGGGATGTAAGAAAGAGCACAAGGAAGCATAAACAGGACAGAGACGTTCTAGTAAAGTCTCATTACATTAACAAGGAAACTTGGCTAGGGAGACTCTCGGGAGGCGGGTGGCTGTGTTCATAATAAAAGTGAGGGGATACGCATTCTCATTTTCAGCCCAATAGTCTGTATCATTCATTTTCTATGTAATTTTATCCAAGCCTTGGTTCTTTCATGAGGGGTTGCGCTATGTGATTTCTAAAGCCAATTAGCTTCATATTAAGCAATTCTCTAACTGGTCTACTTCCCAGTAGACACTAACTGATCCCAGATGACCAGAGTGTCCTCAGGAAGGAGCCCATTTATTTAAACTTTTTTTTTTTTTTTTTTTTTTTGAGGCTGAGTCTCACTCTGTCACCCAGGCTGCAGTGCAGTGGTGGGATCTCAGCTCACTGCAACCTCCACCTCCTGGGTTCAAGCAATTCTTCTGCCTCAGCCTCCCAAGTAGGTAGGACTGCAGGCATGTGCCACAGTGCCCGGCTAATTTTTTGTATTTTTAGTAGAGACGGGGTTTCACTGTTAACTCATTTTTTTAAATTATAAAAGTGGCCTTCCACGTGCACCTCATGAACAATAATTGATTCTTCTTTTTGTCACTTTTGAGCCTGGATTATTGTAGCCTGGACCTGGGACAGAGCAGGTATCATGCAACATGTCAGCATACTCACCCCAGGGTTGTTGGAGTACAGCTGTTTCCACCAAAAGACAGAACTGTATGCAGCTAATAAGAGCTCCAGCACAGTGAAGACGAGCATCACCACTAGGACACCCTGCAAATCAGGACATGAATGGCTGGTACCCAACACAAGCTAGCTGTTATGCCTCACTAAGAGGAGACGGGGCGATGAGGCTCCAGCAATGCAAAGAAAAGGGGACAGGGAAAATTGCTTAATCCTCTTTTCTGCTTTCCCTTTCAGATTTCTGAATAGATGAAGGGAAATAAGCAGCAACTGCATCATCTCAAAACTTTGGTATCCTACCTAATGACAGATGAGAGTAATCTACCACTTACCTCTGGTTGCTGTTATTATTTTCTTTTTGACTATGGTGCTTTTTATTGTCATGATGATATTTCTAGGTGTGTATTTGATTCTGTGTATCCTGCAGTGGTCTCAGTGCATTTCTTCAATCTGAAATCTCATGGTTTTATTAAATTCTAAAAGATTTCTAGTTATTTGCTTTTGCATATGCTCTCTCTTCTATAATCTCTTTCTGGGACTGATATCAGATATGTATTAAACCTCTCCACTTCCCTGCATCCACATGCCTTTTAGGCTTTCATCCGTCTTTTCCAAACACACATAATGTGTTGTGTTCTGTGTGATTTCATCAAATCTAAATTCCACTTCACTCTTTGTTTCCTTGAATATATTGAACCTGCTGTTTAACTGATCTGCTAAGTTTTTAATTTCAAAGACAATTTTCATTTCCAATTATGTGATTCCATTTTTTTCTCAAATGCACATATCTTTTTTTCCCTTTACTGTCCTTTTTTTTTCCATTTTGGTTTCTATTACTTTTTTTTTTTTTTTAAAGACAGGGTCTCATTCTGTCACCCAGTTTAGAGTGCAATGGTGCGCTCTCGGCTCACTGCAACCTGTGCCTCCCCAGTTCAAGCGATTCCCCTGCCTCAGCCTCCCAAGTAGCTGGGATTACAGGCTTGCACCACCATTCCTGGCTAATTTTTGTATTTTTAGTAGAGAAGGGGTTTCACCATGTTGGCCAGGCTGGTCTCAAACTCCTGACCTCAGGTGATCCGCCTGCCTCAGCCTCCCAATGTGCTGGAATTACAGGTGTGAGCGACCGCGCCTGGCCTGGTTTCTGTTACTTTTTAAACATTTTTAATGATTTAAAACGTATTTTCATAATAGCCGTTTTCAAATTATTATATTATCTACAGTTCTTGAGCTTCTGACTTTCATGTTTCCCCATTTGCTGCCGCTTCTCGTTTTTTCGTGTTGTTGTTATGTTTCTCATAATATTTTGGTTATTAGATAACTGCAGTGTGTAGATGGTGGTAGTGGTAGGGTTCTTTGATAGGGAGGCATCTTATAAGTTAGGTTTATGGACATCTCCTTCGATAGTAGTTTTAGATTTGATTCTGCGAGAACCTGAGAAGTTTCACATATCTTGTAGCAGTTTTTAACTTAATCCCTTTATTTGAAGTTCCCCTATTTTACATGTAATTATGAATTCGGATGGCACACTTCCACAAAACTTAGTGAGCTGATGGAAGGTTTTCTTGAAACTTCTTGGGATGTTGGGCAGAATTTTCTTCATATTATTTTCACAAATTGAGTAAATACTCAGTTTCAGCTTTCAACATTTTTGCATGGTACTCAAAATGAGCTCTATGGTCCTGCCCAATGCCAGATCTTGTCATGGATGTTAAAACTGTGTGAGCCTAGCCTCTAACACCAATATTCCTATCCAGACTTCCTTGTGTTTTTTGGCCTCAGCTCTTGTTTGATGATTTGGCTTTAGGATCCTTCTTAGCTTCTGGAACCTAAGACATCTTTCTTCTTTGATTTGTTTTTCCTTCTGCCCTCCCTTCTTCTTCCAACCTTGGCTGTATATTTTTTAATTTTTAAAATTTCGTTACTTTTGTTCAGGTAATTGCTGTGTTAATTAACAAAGAGTAGGCCTTTAGAGTCGGCTTAGTCTGCTATGTTGCATCTTCTCTGATATTGTGGGAAGGTCTTTTGGACTCCAGTTGTCTCAGAATGGGAGGCAGTTTGAGGTAATGAAATTCATTTTCTTTAAATTAAACCCCCAATATGCCTCTCCCACCCCCATTGCTTTACCAGATGTCTGTCCTGCACCAGGATGACACTATCTACCAGGTTTCCTCCAGACGGGTCTCTGTGCTCTTCTACTTCCTCAAGCTCCTGAACCAAAAGGGTTGCTTTTGACAATCTCTGCATCACATGAGCAGACCCACAGGAGTGCAAAAGCTTGCACACATTTTATGAGGTTTGTGAAACAGATGGATCCAAGGGAATGAGAGATACTGCCTTGGGCTCCCTGTGCTCCTACTAGGAGGATTCATAGAGGAAGAACTCTTTCTTCTTAAAAGGCCACTGGTTTATGGTTTTAACACCATGATCCTATATTTATAGGATTGAATAAGCAAGGCTTGTCACCACGAACAGGAAGTGATCATCAAGTTTGGGAGAAAGGTGCCAACAAAATGCTGCCCAGAAAGGTTGACATTTTTTCTGGAAGTCAAATCTGTGATAGGCTGTCTCCCTTCCCACCACTCTCTGTCAGCCCTGTTGGACCAAAGTACAAAATAACTATGTATTTGGACTTAAGGTTCAAGTTCTGTGCCTAACATAATGTAGCATACAGGCTTGCATTTGAAGATTAGATTAAACACCATACAGCCTCTCCTAGTCCTCAATTCACTGATGATCAGAAGACAAGCATCTTTAAGGGGTAGGGGCATCCAACCCCTGGAAAAGAATCCAAAAGAGATAATCCCAAATTCAAATATAATTCAAATGAAGACTATTTCTGCCTGTGATGAGTAGGGAGAAGCCTGTTCAACAAAGGATGTACTTTAAGAGTTAAACCCATTGAGGTTGGAATGTTTGTGATAAGAAAGACAGTGGAGGGACGGACTCCCTACTGTCCTTCTTGATTTCCTCTTTGGACTTTATATAGTACATCCCCCACACCACGCAGTCGGCAGACAGGCCTCTTCTAACCACAGGTTTTTGTTTATTTCTGTCTGTCTCCAGGCATTCAGACTGACAGGACCAGAGACTGCCAGAAAAGCAGAGATTATGCAAAGGGGAGACACAGAGATTTCACATGACAGAATGTTCAATCTGAAACTACTCACTGTTAAACTGACACTGGTCAGGAGACAATCTTTGATTTCATATATTGGATAATAGTACTCCGAATAAGGCAATGAGGATAGATAATCCGTTTCTGAGCCACAATGTTGAGAGGCAGTCCTCAGAGCTACCACGCTGTCAGCAAGGAGGAAGAGGCCTGCCCCTGCAGTAACGGAACTCACTGCATTTGAGGTCAGGCTGCTCAGGTCCTGGAAGAGAAACTCTGTATTGGGTTCTCATCACAGAATCAGCACGTGACACTATGAGTCCTCTGTCCATTGTACTGCCATGGTGCTTCCTTGGGTCTGTTTCCTTCCTGTTTCCTTGTGTGGGCACAAACTGTGTTTTATTCATCTTTGTATCTCTTGTCACTATTTAGTTAAGCATGTGATATAATTAGTAAATGCTTATTGAATAAGAAAATGCATGGATAATTCCTCCTTAGGGAGAGGGATTCTGGCCCTTGACTCTCTATAGCACTCAAAATAGAGTCAGTGCTGCTCAGGTCACTGCCAACATCTCCCGTGACCTCCTCAATAGCCTTAGAATCATTCTGTTGCCTTAAGGGCTTCTAGAATATGGACTTTGGCTCCTTCTGGTAAACTGAATCTATGACTTTGATTTACATAAAAGAGCAGCTTCAGAGAAAAGGTGGAGGCAAACTGGAAAAGTTGGAAAACCTATCTATAGGTCTATGGGAACATAAGACAGATTTTCAATTGATAAGCAATTGATCTTGAATTGACAATCAATATTTGTTCAATATGACAAGCATATGCCTTCAGTTTTCCAAAGTGACAGGACATGAGGCAGAGGCACATGGGCTTAGACCCTGTGCTTCTCTCTCCACCCATTCACAAACAGAAATATTATCAGACTGTAGCCACTTTTCCCACAAACCTTGGAGGGAGAAAGGGAAGAAGCAGCTATAAAGCCTTTGCTTCTCTCCATAGCAATTTTCTCTCTTCCCTGCCGTACACCCACAGAGGTGATTTAGGGAAAAGCCACATTCTGACTCAAGAAGATACAGGGTCTGGCTAGGCATAGATGAGGACACATGGATGGTACGTGAGGCTGGTATATGCTCCTGATGATTGAAGCTGCAGTCTAGAACCCAGGAGTATGGAAGAGGATTTTGAAGAGTTCACAGCATTCATTAGTTGGAGTCATAGTTCTAGACTTAGAATCCGAAAACCTCTCCTCCTATCCTAGCTCTGTCACCAACCCATCTCACCGATCCATCTGCGTGCTTGAGCAGATCTTTCTTACTCTGGGCTTCAGTTATCTCTTTTATAAAATGTGGAAGATGAATCTTCTGATCTCAGAAGTGGCTTCCCAAATGCAGTGAATACACAGAAAGGGAAATCTATGCTTGGACTTGACGACAATGTGGGCTCCACATGTGGGACAAAGAACAACATGTGGGCTCCATTGCTCATACGGTAGCTTTGGGCAAAGTGACTGTCCATTGGGACTAGTTTTCCTTCAAAGACTCAGCACATGAAGCCACGTAGCTACAGAGCTGGAGTAGAAAAGGGCAGAACAACCATCCTCCCCAACATACATTGTCTTCCAATGATGCTTAAACAGAGAGGAGCATGCGCTGGAAACCTTGCACAGAGCCTGGCACATCAGTGTCTTTGCTAATGAATTGTCATGCTATGGGAGAATCCTTTCTCCTAAAATGTAGAAGAAGAGTTGGGAAATGGTGTGGTGAATGTGGTTCTCATAGGCCTGATCCACCTGTAGGTAGGTATTCCAACCTCTCCAGTTTGCTTCTGTCTTTTCTCTAAAGCTGCTCATTTAAGTAAGAAGACATAAATTGGGTTTCTACAGAGGCACCAAAGGTCATATTCTAGATGCACTTAGGGCAATATAATAATTCTAAAGTTGTTGAGGAAGCCAGGGGGATGTTGGCAGTGGCATGAGTGGTATTGTCTTTGAGTTTGGTGCGGCAATCAGTGTTGACATTGCAGACATCCCCCTTACCTCTACTCCATCACCCTCATTTTCTCCCACCTTACTTTAAACTGATTTTTTTCCTCTAACATCCAATTATCAAGAATGGGTCTTTGGATGGAAATAGTCTCCTCCAGCCTGGAAAAAGATGGCAACACCCTCTTCTGACAGAGGAATGAATGCCTCCCCACCTGTTATTTGACTGAATGAGGTTTATTTCAGTTGCCTAAAAAGTAGAAATTTGAGAATATATCATGGACTTCTTTCAAGTTGTTACCATGGCCACTGAGTAGGGTAAACCAGTTATCCTGGTTTGCCTGGGGAGTAAAGGGTTTCCCAGGATATAGGCTTTCTAGGCTAAAACTGAGACAGTCCTGGGAAAACCAAGACAATTGGTCACCCTGACACTGAAGGGCTAGAATTTGTGTGAAGTCCCAACTCTATGAATGGGGACATTTGGCATCAAAAAGAACCCCAGGAGGCAGGTTTTACAGAAAAAGGATCTGTAGGCTCTCTCTGGGATGGTTGGCTACTTTATTCAAGGTCAAGGTAACAATCTGTAAAGAGTCCATGGTACATTTAAAAATTTACACTTTTTAAATAACTGAGGTAAACCTCCTCCAAGCTTGGAATATAATCCAGAAGCACCATTTGTAGAAGAAAGAGCGCTGGTCTAGAAGGCAAGAAATGTGGGCTCTACTCTTCGTTCTACCAATGGGACAGCCAGGAAAACCTGGGATTCCTAGCCTGTTCTAAGCTTTATCTCTCTAAACTGTAAAATAGGGATTTTCAACTAGAAGACTTAACTCTGACATTTCTTCAATTCCAACCAGCTGAGATTTAATGGTCCTTATACTTACAAAGGGCTTAGTTGATTGTTTTCCAGAGATAATTGAGAGGGATCCAGTAATACCAAACTGCTCAGAAAAGAGAAAAATAATCAGTTCAGTTGTCTTGTGGAAATGTGCCCACCATGTCACTGTCAATCACTCAATCAAAAAGTGATGTTGGAAAACTTTTAGGGAGAGAACACTGCAGAAATCGTGTGAATCCATATTGCTAGAAAGGCCTAATTCCCACCTGACATAAGAATGTCTATATTGACTTTGAATGACATGCAGATGTACAGAGGGGTTGGATTTGTTTTAGTGGAAATCATTAGGAACTGAGGAGGCCTGGAGAAAAGGTGTTCATGGGAAGGAGAAGAGTGTTACTAAATTACAAGGTTGAAAGAGAGGAGGTTGAGATGGACCAACGACTTGAATGGATCTAGAGATTGGAACAGCCAACAGAAGCACTCAGGAAAGAGGCTCTGATGGGACAAGGTGCAGAAACACATGAACTGGAAGTTATTGGTGTATGTTGCTTGAGTCAGAATGGGAGTTGAGGAAAGTGGGAAGAGCAGACTCAGACATGAAGTCTTTATCATAAAGCCCCAGAAATCAGTATTTAATCCCAGTGGTATTAAAGATCCAGCTGGCAGAGGAAGGGTATTCTGAGAAGCTGAAAAGTTGCTTAAGTGTGTGCTTGGATATTGAATAGTCACAGGCAAAAAGGGTCCAGTATAAGCTAATGCTAGCTTCTCTAAGGAGACGTGGGGCCCACAACCTGGTTATAGGAGAAGTCAAGGACAAATTGTGCTCTGGGGCAGGAGCAGGGCCTCCTTACATGACTGCACAGTTTGTGTTCACACAGGGACTGTATCCACACAGAAATGGTACCTTAGTATAGTTCATCTGCCCAGAATGTTTGCTTTTTATCCTTTGTACAAAATACTACATGGAGAAGAAATAACCCTTTGTGGGACATGCGAGTCTGCCCTGGCCACTCTCTGAAAAACAGATCTGCTAGACCCTTTTTCATGAGCCGTTAGGTGGAAGGCAGCAAAGAGAGTTTCTCAAGTGCTAAGGGTTACCTCTGGACACACAGTAAGCCTGTCCCTGCCACCCATGAATCTTACCATGCAAACCCAAATCTCTGCAAACCTGTGGCACCTCCCAGTGGTGCTCGTTTTACTGTTTAAAAATGGCCTTCTCACTCTCTACCTTAAAAGTTAATTATTCTTACAACGGAGAGAATCCAATGGCCTCATCAAAGCCCCAAAGAGGGATATGGAAAAACATCCACTTTTCCAGAGGTATGTTGTAATGCCAGGTAAGAAATGCTGTGCTGGTATTCCCATTGCATTACCACCATTCTCGCTTGCCCCCTGCTTTGCAGGAAGACAGATTAAGTCTCTCTGCTGCTCTTCTTGAATAGAGGAAATGTGATGTGGGGCAATGATAGAAGGAAAGTTGAGGCCTTGCCTTCTTTTGCCTCCTGGCCTCTTGGAGTCTGAGTCACTCCACAACTATGCACCTGGTTAGCGTTTATAAAGCATGTCCCCTCTTACAGTCCCCATTCTACTCACACACAGAGCTCCTAAAAATGGGTACCCAGACATCAGAGTGGTGGAAATTGCTGGACTGAAGTGGGAGGGGTAGGGAGCAAAAACCAAGATGGCCCCCAAACTTGAAATCATCAGGCAACACAGGATCTGGACAGTCTGCAATAGAGAAGACAGGAAATCTAGACTGCATTTCAAACAGATGAAAGTGATTATTTGAATGCACATTGTAAAGCATAAAGAGTATAAAATACGTTATAATTTGTTGTATTAAAGAGGAACAAATGTTACAAGGAGCCGATCGATATGCTGCTAGAGGAAGTCATGTATAGCTAACCTCTTCTTTTCTGATAGGATTACTAAACTAGCAAATAGGGAAGTGATCATATGCACACTTTAACTATTTTTGAAAAAGATACTTGACAGTTTTTAAATTTATTTCCTTGAAAAGTAGATAAAAAAGTTGTTCAGTGAGGTGGAAACTTTTCACAGGAGTGTTAATGAAGAGTTTTTTCAGTTGAAATTAGAGCAGGTCATCTCTTCTGCTGTAATTCATCTTGTTTTGTTCATCATTGAATTTTAATAATAATTATTTCACAAGTGGAAGAACTGAAGTTTTGCCATTAGTTTTGCCATTAGCTCTAAAGCCTATGCTTTTGCTCAAATGCACGTGCAATTGAAAGATGATGCAAACATAGGAGAAATAAAAAAAGAAGTCAACCATTCATATCATTAATAGTTATTGAATACCTGTTGTGTGCCAGGCACTAGGGAATGAAGCAAATGAAAATCACTACCATTGGAGAGCTTATATATGTATTGTGTGTCTTGTCTGTAAGGATATAGACAAGTTCCATGGAAGGCAGAATAGAGTTAAGAGCAAAGTAGTAGGACATGAGACCTGTGAAGGACTGGAGGCATGGTGCAAACGATGTAGGGATTTTCAGGCTGTTTTACCAACTTTGCTTTTCATCTTGAGCAAAAAAGGAATCCCATTGGATAATTTTGAACTAGCAGGATACATGACCTAACTTTCATTTTTAAAAGATCACCCTACCTGCTGTACTAAGCATAGATTGTGAAGAAACAGGGCAGGGAGATCCATCTAAAACTGGGAGTGAATAGGAGCTGGGTATTATAAGAGAGTATTCAAAACCATTTGGAGATTAAAGTTCTGGATATGAGGGATGATAATCTGGGACACTTAGATGTCTTATCATTATATGAATGGGGAAAAATGGATCATGAGATTAGTCTTGATTGTCTCATCTCAAAATATTTGAAAAATGAGCTCAAAGTTAAGAATATCTAATTTAATCAAACTGAGTAAAATCCGTATGGTTAAGTAGAAAATTTTTACTGTACTAAAGACAAAATAAGGAAGACGAATTTGTGGCCAGGCGCAGTGGCTCATGCCTGTAATCCCAGCACTTTGGGAGACCAAGGTGGGTGGATCACGAGGTCAGAAGTTAGAAACAAGCCTGGCCAATATGGTGAAACCCCATCTCTACTAAGGATACAAAAATTAGCCGGGTGTGGTGGCGTGCACCTATAGTCCCAGCTACTCAGGAGGCTGAGGCAGAAGAATCACTTGAACCCGGGAGGCGGAGGTTGCAGTGAACCAAGATCGTGCCACTGCACTCCAGTCTGGGCGACAGAGGGAGATTCCATCTCAAAATATATAAATAAATATATAAATAAATAAAATAAGAAAGACTAACTTGTTAATTGTGAAGCATGCTAGTGAAAAAGATCTAGTGGTTTTAGTTTCTGGAAACTGCTGCAGAGGATATAGTCTTCCCCTAAAGCTCCATTTCATGTCCTCATTAGCCTGGAGTCAGCCAGAAAAGAGTGAAAGAGTTTCTCAGACTCACTGTAGATCTGTAGTCTAGATACATTTACAAAGTATTTTCTCAATATTCCCCTTATGATGAGGTGGACTTACCCCAAGAACGGTGGCTTCTGTTGGCAGCCCGCTCTGAAGGTAATCTTCTTTTTGGTACTTGTGTCCAGGTTTCTCTCTTTGAGGGATAGTGATGTCCTTTGGTGTAAAGCTGTCAAAAATCCCCATGGTTTGGGATTGTAATAGCATGATGCTGATGATGCTGGAAGAGGCATCAAACTCAGTTACTTCCCAAGGTTTGACTTACAGACATAAGCTTCCAGGGACCATACCTTGTAGGAACGTAAAGTATTTGCCATTATTCCAAGGCTGGTTGTCCTTCAGAAACAAAACATGGGAATCAGTGGAGCATTGGAAAGCGGGCATGCTGGGCACAGTTCATCCATTGTGGTCAAGAAGCATGTCACTGCCAGAGAACTGTACATATTTTGAGGGGTCCTACAATTGAGAAGTGAGCAAATCACATAGAAGTTGCTTTGTAGCCCTAAATATGTCCATCTCACTCTCCCTCCAATGACCTCTGCTTCCAGCTTCCCTTCCTTATCTCCTGTGTCTCTGCTTCACCTGTGCTACCTTTCCACACCACATCTTCCAGGATTATACTTTTGTGCTACACCTGCACTGATCAGTCTTCTACTCTAGTCTTCATTTTATCTTCATAAAAATATTGGGGATGAATGCTGTTCCACTTTCCTTTCCTATAGCGAGATGGCGTATCCCATCCAGAATCTTCCTCCTTGCTTATATTGGTTTAGTAATTAGTAATGTAAACATTTACTTAACTCCTGCCGAATTCCTAGCATTAGACCATTGCAACTCTAATCCTTATAACAACCCTGTCACTTACATGTTATTAAATCAATTTTATACATTAGAAACCTGGGGCTAATAAGCTCAAGTGACTTTCATTGAATGAAATAGTCACATAAAGCACTTATCTCAGTACATAGAACGTGTTCAATATACAGTAGCTAATATTAACAGCCTGCATTTATGTGACTGGATTGAGGCTTATCTGGCTCAGAGGCATGTGGTATTTTTTTCTCTATGCCATGTTAATTCTTCTCCTCTTCCTTCCTAACGTTTCCAGTTGCCTTGTAGGTTCCAGGAGCAAGTTGTCTGCCACCACCAACTCAGCGGCATTGCTGGGCCTCTGTGGTGTCAGTAACAAGGCTCAGCTCCTGAAATGTTGCCCAGATTTGTTTTCAGCTCAGCATTCTCCCTACTGAAGGCCAGAGTTTAGTTAAAGGCTTGTGATCCTTGAAAGGTGCTACAGCTCTGCTGCCTGACATTTTGCCTCAACGTGTTGGTGCTTTAGGAATGGTTCCAGGATCTCTTGGGTGGAGTGAATAACAGATAAAGATTGGAAATGACACCTAGAATCTCTTCCTAGTGAGGGAGATGGAAAAGTGCACTGGGATGGGAGTCCAGTGCCTAGGCATCTACTTGCACATCAGAGCCTATGTCTTGAAGTCCAGTCCTATGTTCAGATCCTACATCCACCAATTACTGCTAAACTCACCCTGGGCAAGGTATTTTCACCACTTCATAGGTTTGTGATACAGGTTAGATAAGATGACACATATAATGGGCTCAACATAGAGTGAGGCATGTGATAAACTCGCAAAACGTATCAGTTTTATCTAATACTCATTGGAAGCCCAGTTCTGATATTGATGAGCTGGCCATACACAGGATACTTCCCCTCATTCATCCCCAGTTTCCTTATCTGTAAAATAGGGATAATGATACCATCCTGAAGGACTCTGCTGAAGATGTGAATGACATACATGAGTGCCTTTTGTTGTAACTCTCTGAGTTTTATTAGGTGTTCCATAATAGTCAATCCATGTTTGGACCCCCATTTTATTTCTGCTCCTAGATCTGTGCCTTAGTCTAGTTTCTCATGCTCTCTGGGAATCAAGTACTTTATCTGAAGAAATATTAAACCTAAAGTTCTCTTTGTTTGAGGAGATAATTTTCATTTCTTGGAATTTTGAAATCTGGGTAGAAGTATGGGTAAGGTTACATGTCCTATGAGGGGAATAATGTTGAAGCTGAGTCCCTGCAGTGGAGCCAGGGTGAGCCTTCCAGCACATCTTTAAAGCCAGAGAAGGAGAAAAAGTCTCAGGCTTAGAGAAATTCTAGGTTTCAGAATCAAACAGTAGTTCATGATAAAATGATAATCATTGCCAACATTGATTGGGCACGCACTATGAATGTAGCATTCTATTAAGAGCTTTGTGACAGTCTCATTTAATCTGCACTCTCAGAGATGGACGCTGAACTCTGAAGATAAGAAAAATGAGGCTTGGAGAGGTGAAGTAGCTTGCACAAGATTGCTTATCTAGCAGGTCGTGGAGGCAAGATTTGGGCACAGGCCGTCTAACACCAGAGCTCTTCTATATCCCTGTAGGTTTGTGTTTGCCTGGCTAGCTACACCTGATTCTCATCCTCTCTATTCTTCCTCCCCTATTGTTGAAGCATTGGCTGCCACTTACCAGTTCCATACCCTCCCCCAGGGACATTGCTAATCTTGGGGAATATAGGTTGAAGATTTCTATTTCCCAAATTGTTTTCATGTTGTAGAAACTTGGCTTTTACCTTGCTCCGTGTGGCACAATAGCCGAAATATACCAACTAGACTCCTTCCTACTAGTCTTCGTAACCAGCCTCCTAAGTTCTGGATTCCTTTCTTTATTTTTTGAATCTCATACCCAAGGACCGTGGAAAATGCTTCATTCTCAGCCTGAAGCTAGGACTCGAAAGTTTAATTGATAATTTCAGACTATAGCCTGAAACCATGATACCATGAACATTTATTTTCCTTTGTTATTTCTTAACTGTTTGTTTTGTTTGAACGAGTGCATAAAGTACCACCATTACAAGGGAATACAGTTTGAAGAAGAAAACAAATTAGCTCCTTAACTTTCAACTGTCACCCGATCACTCTTGTTTCCTACGCACATATTCTTTACATTCTCTCTTCCCCTCTGCCACTTTGTCTCTCTCCTCTTTATATATGTTCACAGACATTCACAACTTTACGGAAATAGTCATTCTATCCATGCCATTTTATAACTGTTCTTTTTGCACTCACCATTATTCTGTAGACATCTTTGACCAATGAATAGAAATAATAAAAATCCTAAATTTAAAAGCAAACGATAGATTCTGATACATGCCACAACATGGATGAACCTTAAAGACAATATGGCAAGTGAAATAATCCAGTCACAAAAGAACAAATATTGTATGATTCTACTTACGGGAGGTCCCTAGAAGAGTCAAATTCAAAGAAAGTAAAATGGTGGTTGCTAGGGGCTGGGGGGAGAGGGGAATGGAAAGCTATTGTTTAATGGGTATGGAGTTCCAGTTTGGGCACACAAGGAAGTTCTGGAGTTGGGTGGTGGTGACGGTTGCACAACGGTGTGAATATACTTAATGCCACTGAACTGTAAACCTAAAAATGGTTAAGGCTGGGTGCAGTGACTCATGCCTGTAATGAGCACTTTGGGAGGCCGAGGTGGGGAGATCATCTGAGGTCAGGAGTTCAAGACCAGCGTGGCAAACATGGTGAGACCCCGTCTCTACTAAAAAAATACAAAAATTAGCCGGTCATGATGGTGAGTGCCTGTAATCCCAGCTACTCAGGAGGCTGAGATGGGAGAATCGTTTGAACCCGGGAGACGGTGGTTGCAGTGAGCCAAGATCACGCCACTGCACTCTAGCCTGGGTGGCTGAGCAAGACCGTGTCTCAAAACAACAACAACAACAACAACAACAACAACAACAAAACATGGTTAAAAGGCTACAATTATTTTAAGTATATTTTACTACAACAAAAAAGTCAAATGGTATATTTAAATAAATGGAGGTCTTCAGATTCATTTAATCAGTCACACGTTCATGATCATTTAGGCGGTTTCTATTTTTTCTTTTTGGCACTATGAACAATGCAATAATGAGCATCTTTGCACTTTTGTGATGCCTCTTGCATTTAATTATCTCAGAGTGAATTTATTACATTTAAAGCTATGATACTTAAATTTTGACACATGTTGCTACTTTTAGGAGGAATTCTATATAACCAAGATTCTTTATGTTTCACAAAAGTCTCCAGACTGATGCTATCATCTCCAAACACCACAATCTGACAGGATGCTTTGTCCTTCCACATTCGCCTTGTGGAGATAGACTAGAAGGACCCACACCTTTCAAGATGGCTCTAAAATCCTTGCTTTGAAGATAAATCATAACATGGAGGTCAACAGCTGTGCCCAGCAATTTTCTGTATTACAGAATTAGAGTAGGACAATGGGGTTCTAATGCAAGATTCAGTCTAAGTGCACAGTATTTGTTGAGAGTGGATTCTGTGTAAGACTGAGTGACACACCAGGAGAATGCAGAGCATTGCGGAAAATCACCTCAAATCTTGAGAGAAACCTGAGAATGGTTTTACCCAATTTTCTTATTTGGCAAGTGAGTAAACTGAGACCCAAAAAGGGGACCGAGCTGACGTTCCATCTCACACAGGTGGTCAGAATCAGAGACAGAATGATAATCCAATTCCCTGGCTGTCTTTCCAAAAGCACACAATCTTCCCCAAAAGTCATGATCTAAACCAAGGTGCCTACCTATTCTCGCAGCCTGGTCCTGTGTGCTGTGGCTGGTGCGTCAGCTCCCCTCTGGGGAGCGCTCAGCTGGAACCTCCCACTGGCTGTTCCTGCCAGAACGATCTTGGTGGTCGGCTCTCCAGCCTCTGAGACTTCCTGTCCCTTTCTCAAAGCAGTATTTATGATTACACAGGATGTGAATTTTGCTTATTTACAGACAGTGGATATGTAAAAAGTGCCTCTGCTTCCTCTTTCTAAATTCGGAGGTCTGGAAAAATGACACAAGATAGAAGTGACACATGAGTAAAAGACCTTTGTGAAGACTAGTGATTTGTACGGTCCCAGTTAAAATTCATTTTCCCTACTCCTACATGGAGTTATGTAAGTCATGTAGTTTCGCTTAGCCTGAGTTTTCTTGTCTATTAAATGGCGGATGGATAATAATAATTCCAATCTGTGGCTGTTGGGAGAATTCAAGAAAAAAGATGCCAAGAGTTTACAAAAAGTAGACACTCTCAATAAATATTGATAATAGTAATGTTAATTTTGAATTTTGGAGAATCTATTTTCTCACTTTCCAGGCTCTTGGTAAGCTGAAAGCAACCTGTGGAAAATTCCATGTCTCCTCGTTACTTCTTTTGGGTGTCTGCATTCTCCATCTTTGGCCTCATGCTCAGGGAAGTCCAGGCACATCTTGGGAAAGATGCCAGTGGATTGGAGTCAGAGGCAGAGCCATCAAGCTCCACACAAGCTCATATTTGGGGAAGTATTTGTTGTTGAGGGGACACTGTTGCCACTTTCACATCCCTTTTAAGGCTTCTTGTAGACTAGCCATTGTTTAGAAGGAGAGGGTTTAAGATGGCTCTGGGACGTGCAGCAGCTGGTGGCACAACATGCTCCATATACAATCTCCATTTCCTAAAGGGTGGCAAGGCTGTGTCCTAAAAGAGAAGTAAACCTAAGCCTGGGAGGTTTAAATAACTCATAAAGTACTTGGAGGGTATTTTAGTCCAGTTCTTCTCTTCCCCAAATGAGGTGATATTGCTGAAGGAATCTGCCCCCAGTCACATGTCTAGCCTGTGGAAGAGGCAGGAATCTAATTCACATCTCTTGGCACTGAGGTCTGGGCTTGCTTCACGGCAAGAGTCTGCCATTTGGTCAACAAGTTTTTATTTTTATTTATTTATTTCTTTTGAGATGGAGTTTTGTTCTTGTTGCTCAGGCTAGAGTGCAATGGTGCAATCTCAGCTCATGGTAACCTCCACCTCCCAGGTTCAAGCAGTTCTCCTGCCTCAGCCTCCCCAGTAGCTGGGACTACAGGTGCCCACCACCACGCCCAGCTAATTTTTGTATTTTTACTAGAGACAGGATTTCGTCATGTTTGTCAGGTTGGTCTCGAACTCCTGACCTCAGGTGATCCACCTGCCTCAGCCTCCCAAAGTGCTGGGATCACAGGCATGAGCCACTGTGCCCAGCTTAGTCAACATCTTAATACCCACAACCAGCATTGTCTTTGCTTAAGAAAACTTCCATGATCCAGACCTTCCTCTGGGCCTATGACCTGCTTTGACCAAATTGTCAAAGAACCTTGGTCATTTGGGCTTCTCTCACACTTCTTCTGAGACCCTGAAAAGAAATTCGTGAGAAAATCAGTTAAATATCCAGTTTGTTTTTTCATTTGAAAAAAGGTTTTTCAGAGTTGTTTTGTGGATTAAGTCAAATAACTTAAAAGTCCCCACGATTGAGCCTGACATACATGAACCATTAAGAAAAATCTGGTATTTCGGCTGGGCACGGTGGCTCACGCCTGTAATCCCAGCACTTTGGGAGGCCGAGGCGGGCAGGTCACAAAGTCAGGAGATCAAGACCATCCTGGCTAACACAGTGAAACCCGGTCTCTACTAAAAATACAAAAAAATCAGCTGGGTGTGGTGGCGGGCGCCTGTAATCCCAGCTACTTGGGAGGCTGAGGCAGGAGAATGGTGTGAACCTGAGAGGTGGAGCTTGCAGTGAGCCGAGATCGCACCACTGTACTCCAGCCTGGGCAACAGAGCGAGACTCTGTCTCAAGAAAAAAAAAAAAAAAGAAAGAAAAGAAAAATCTGGTATTTCTTGTCCAACACCTTCTCACATCCCCTTTAGAGAAAAGTGTATTTTAACTCTAGATTGATCTCTGATCTCTAAGTATAATCTATGTTTACTCTAAATTCATGCTCCTGTCCATTGAGAGGAATCTCCTCAGCCCTTTGCAAACAGTCCTGGTGCTCTAGACAGCCAAGTGACGCACAGTCCTAGTGCTTCCTTCAAGGATATGATCTCCCCGCCATCCCCACCCCAAGCAGTCCATGAAGCTAGTAAAATGGAAATGCGTCTTATATGTCAGAAGACTCTGCCAGCCTTGGACAGACTAACTGTATTTTCTTTTTCTCTAGCAATGGAGATGATGGGCTGGGACTAGGGTACAAAGTCTGGTCATCCAGAGAGAGATTCCTTGGAGCAGCGTTCACAGACTCCCTTGATGTTTGACTTGGTTATTGGCTCCTCACGGAATATTCTCCCTGTTTCTTAGAATCTTGTATCATGCCAGTGGAATGAAAGTGAAAGGATTTTTCCCCCAACTTCAGCATTTTACAGGTGGGGAAACTAAAGGCCAGAGGTTTCTTAGGGAGTTAGTAGTGACTGGGCTGGTGGCTGATTCATGCAGTTTCTATCTCTATACTATTTTAGTGTTTTCTTTATGCCTTTGCGGTTCTTTAATACACAGGTAATGACTCTTTCTAGCAAGTACTCTCTGCTAAAATAACAGGAGGTTTCTGTCTTTTGGCTGATAACCTGAATTACAGAGAGGTTAAGTAACTTACCCTGTCACACACCCTAGAAATTAGTGAAGTCTAGATTTGAATCCAGGTAATCTTAATTCAGGGACTGTGCTCTTAACTGGTATATTATTACTTCCAGGAACTCGCTTTACTGGTCATCTGGACTTGAACAGTAAACCCCCAAACCTGGTGTGAGACCCTACCTTCCAAGTGAAATACAAACAAATGGTTATTTCCTGGTGCTTCTGATATCAGAGTAAAACAGTATTGCTGGGACTCACCATTCAGTGATGATGAATAGGGCAAAAGAATGCAATTACCTCAGATGGGGATGAAGCTGAGCATCTCTAGCTTTGTGTAACTGGAGGCTACACATGCCAATGGGCGTGATGGGATGACTAAGCATGGGGGAGTCTCTTTCTACACCATCGTCAGCAGCTCTGCCAGGTTTCTGCCTCTCTTGGTCTCTGCCTCTGCCGATCTCGCCATGCACACAGCAGGCCTTGTGTGGTGCTTTACAGAAAATCTCCTTACTGAAGAGGTGTAGGGCACAACATTCCTTTAAAAAATTCCACACGAAAAATATTCCTCACTTTTCATTCAAATACCATAGTTTGAGTGCTTCTTCTGTGCCAGGCCGTGTTCTAGGTGCTTGGATTGCATCCATGAACAGAACAGACAAAACCACCTTCCTCTGTGGGATTTTGCTTTCTCCTAGAATGTTAAAATAGAACAGTGAGGAAGCATACTACATAGTCCTAGTAATAAGCCTAGCAACAAGGTGAATAGACCAATGAAACAGAACCGATGTTAAGAGTAGCATTTTATTTAATTTATTTATTTATTTATTTATTTATTTATTTATTTGAGACAGAGTCTCTCTCTGTCGCCCAGGCTGGAGTGCAGTGGCGCGATCTCGGCTCACTGCAAGCTCCACCTCCCGGGTTCACGCCATTCTCCTGCCTCAGCCTCCTGCGTAGCTGGGACTACGGGCACCCGCCACCACAGCTGGCTAATTTTTTGTATTTTTAGTAGAGACGGAGTTTCACCATGTTAGCCAGGATGGTCTCGATCTCCTGACCTCGTGAACCGCCCGTCTCGGCCTCCCAAAGTGCTGGATTACAGGCATAAGCCACCAGGCCCAGCCAAGAATAGCATTTTAAATGGCTCTCATGAGGTGAATAAGCTTTAACATATTGAAATGAGGGGAGTTTTTCCTTATCCCCCTTGCAGGGCACATGATGGGGGTGTGACTCACTTCTTTGGTGCCCCGCAGCTCCAACCCCTAAGGGAAGCATGCAGGCGGGCAGGTCGTGGGGAGCGTGGGCTCCGACTCCATGGCAGCACCTAGGGTTGAGTGTTTACAGCTCCCAAAACCCAAACGGGTGTGTGTTACAATGTGCTCTTTCAGCTTAGCCATCCGCAGGCACCTTGTTTTAAACAGCTTAATTAGACCCTCTGTCTTTTTTTTTTTCTTTTTTTTTTTTTATACTTTAAGTTCTAGGGTGCATGTGGATAATGTGCAGGTTTGTTACATATGTATACTTGTGCCATGTTGGTGTGCTGCACCATCAACTCATCAGCACCCATCAACTCGTCATTTACATCAGGTATAACTCCCAATGCAATCCCTCCCCCCTCCCCCCTCCCCATGATAGGCCCCGGTGTATGATGTTCCCCTTCCCAAGTCCAAGTGATCTCATTGTTCAGTTCCCACCTATGAGTGAGAACATACGGTGTTTGGTTTTCTGTTCTTGCGATAGTTTGCTGAGAATGATGGTTTCCAGCTGCATCCATGTCCCTACAAAGGACACAAACTCATCCTTTTTTATGGCTGCATAGTATTCCATGGTGTATATGTGCCACATTTTCTTAATCCAGTCTGTCACTGATTGACATTTGGGTTGATTCCAAGTCTTTGCTATTGTGAATAGTGCCGCAATAAACATATGTGTGCATGTTAGACCCTCTGTCTTATCTCACGGACAGAGGGCTTTCTGTGTCCCCAGGTTCTTGCCCTAGTGTACCAGAAAAATCAGATCATACGTGGGCTTGGAGAGTGAGTGCAAGGTTTTATTGAGTAGTGATAGTAGTTATCAACAGATGGATGGGGAGCCAGAAGGGGGATGGAGTGGGAAGATGTTATTCCCCTGGAGTAGGGCCACTCAGCAGCCTGGCTCTCCTCCAACCATCCTCAGCTGAATTTCCTTTGGCATCTGCTTTGTTCTGCCACCGATAGTGTGCCAGCATCTGTTGGTGTGTTCTTCTGCCAGTGTGTTCCTCTCGATGTCCAGCCGCTTGTGTGTTTATACCCACTGAGATATCAGGGTTTTTATAGGCACAGGAGGAGGGGCATGGCTAGCTTGGAAATGCAACATTTGGCATGAAAACAGGAGTGCCTGACCTCACCTAGGTTCGTGGGCACAGGCCGAGGGTGGACCCTCGCCAGGGACCCCGCCCTTCTCAACTCAGTGCTTCCTCGCCCCTCTCCCATATCAATATGTTGATGGATTTATTTAAAAATTTGTTCTCTAGCCTAGTGTGAGAATCCTGAAACCATTCTGAATATCAATCTGAAGATACAAATGATAGACAGTTAATGCTTGTAAGGCCCATAGCTATGGAGGCATGGTTGACCCTAATCATGAATTTTGCACATTCATTCTCGAAAGCCCACCTGAAAATGGTGACAGTGGCACATGAGAGAAAAAAGGAGGAAAAGAACATAAAAAGGGCAAAGACAAAGAACCTATTATGTATTTAGGGGCTCAGAAAACAATACCTCAGAAGCAAAAGTTTTTGTCTGACTTTCTTGGACCTCCTGTCTCTCAGTGCTATCTTTCTTTGAGGCTAGCTGTAGAAACAAGAAGCTCTCCCCAACGTGGGTCATAGAAACCAGAAACCCCTCTTGCCAAAGTCAGCCATAAAACCTAAAAGTATTACTGTAACTCTCCTTCCACTCTATCTGTGTAAAACTGGTCATAAAGAAATCATCTGAGCTACCTTGTTTGACTGTAGGCCATAAGATGCCCATTCCAGAGATGGTCCTATCCTACAACCAAAAGGAAGGAATGCAGCACAGAGAGGCCAAGAAAAACCTAGACAGACCGGCCTTGCTGGGTTTCCCACTCACTCTCTTAGCATTCGATTATATCCAGTCATATTTCTACAGGGCTGTCCTTCCTTTGTTGAACCTAAAATAGAAATGGACAATTTCTGCTGTATTTTTTGTGTCTTCATTCTGAAGGCCCTCGTGTCTATCCCCTTGGCCCCCACAATATTCTTTTTATTTATTTATTTATTTATTTATTTATTTATTTATTTATTTATTTATTTTGAGACGGAATCTCACTGTGTCGCTAGGCTGGAGTGCAGTGGTACGATCTCGGCTCCTCGGCTCACTGCAACCTCTGCCTCTCAAGTTCAAGTGATTCTCCTGCTCCAGCCTCCTGAGTAGCTGGGACTACACAGGTGCATGCCACCAGGCCCACCTAATTTTTTTTTTTTGTATTTTTAGTAGAGACGGGGTTTCACCATGTTGGCCAGGATGGTCTCGATCTCTTGACCTCGTGATCCGCCTGCCTCAGCCTCCCAAGGTGCTGGGATTACAGGCGTGAGCCACCATGCCCGGCCCTTGGCCCCTGCAATATTCTTGTCATTCTTGTAAAGACTCTTGGAAGCTCCAATAAATTCGAATCCCATCTCTTAGCGATAGTCATTTAATTCCTCAAACATAGAAATATGTACAGGCAACTGTGAAACTTTAGTCTGTAATAAACTTGGAGAGAGGTCAGATAACTGTCTTTTAAACTGGGGTTTAAAAGACACTGGGGTTTTGTGTAACCACAACATATGCCTTGCTAATCCTCTCTAGTACAGTTTCCCAAAGGTGTCTTTATCTCCAATTTGACATCCTGGCTATTGTACAGGTTTGCATTTTATGTCTATAAAGTTTGCTTCATCCTATGCCCTTGTTTGCACTACCCCTGATCTAAGCCTGTTAAAATTACAGTTATTTCTGTCTCCCAACAGTAGCTGATCTGCACTACTGCCCAGTAATTTCTCAAAATCAGAAGGACTTAATTCCACTTTCCTGATCCTCAGAAATTGATTATATTCTTCAAGTTCCCATCCTATTTCTGTCACATTTGTCCATAAGATAATCCCATTTGTAACTTCTCTAAGACCTAGGACTGATTGAATTTAACAAAACAATGTGTTCCCATAATTTGCCATAATTAGGAGAGCTAAGTGAATTTTATGCGTTCTCTTTCTTTTTTTTTTAATTGAATACTATTAACACTTTCTGTTGAAAAGGGCTTAGTATAAAAGGGTTTCTTAAAACTGGCCTGGGACCAAGATGTGTTTGTCTCTTTTTTCTCCAGGTCACTATTTCCTTAGTGAAAATGCCATAGTTCCTTTTTTTGTTCACATTTTCCCCAAAAGTTTCTGGTGCCTGTTGTGATAAATGTTAACAAACTCTTAGAAATATCTAGAAATCAAAGAAAGCTCCATTAAATCTAAGAGACTTCACAGTCATGTTATTTTCCCTCCCAAGGTAGACAAAAATGCATTTTCCCTTTGTTTATTCCACCAGGGGTAACTCAGAAAAAAAACCTGATTAAATTATAGATTCTATATCTTTAATTCTTTGTAGCTCTGCTCACTATCCATAGCATAGGACAGCTTCTTTTACTCACGTATCTTTCTGGAAGGTATGTGAGTCATTCCTGTGACACTATGTGGATTCTCCATGTCAAGCAGGGTCTGTTTATTTTGAACTGGCAGTTCTGGAAGTGTGTACACATGACAAAGTCACACATCTGATTACCGTACATTATTGTATGTGCAGTGAAAAACTAGGAAGCCAATATTTAGTTAATGGCTAAAGAATCTACCTGGGCTAAAGTGACTACTAGAGACCTGGGTAGACACACAGAGATGAGCAGAACCCCCATGCCCACCCAAACCACATAAAATGCACAAATATATATGCAAACAAAACAATCCCCACAAACGAAACCCAACACAAATAATACTCTGCAGACAAAATTCTTGGGTGAATCATTATTTACACAGCTGTTAATTGTACAAGCTAGAAACTGAATTCGGTTCTCCATACTTTAAACTCATATTGTGCCAATCACAAAGGCTTCACAAAAACAAACTGAGATGTTCCTAGTCCTAGCAAAGGTAATATTTCCTAGGTAAACCTTTGGCTTCCCCGATAATTGGATTTGAAGATAATTGTCTACATCTGTGTTCCACTGATGTCCAGCATCACCATAAGACATATTGATACATTTACAGATTAAAGCATTGATAAGACCTTGAGAATGCAAGCTGATGAAATGCTCTCACCCTGGCCTTCATGAAATAGCTCATGTTTGCAATGCTAATACATATTCCATTATTAACTAATCTTGCTTCCCTGAGGTATTAATAGTTCTACTGAGTATTGACAATAAATGTAGAGAACGGGTACTATGGACCCCTGTAGGCAACGGAGCATATAAGAAACAATGTTGGTCTTGGACTTATAAACTCTGAGTCTGAATCATAACTGTGAGTCACTGTGGCTTTCTGTAGATTAATTTCATCACCCATTAAATACTAGAAATCAATAAAACCAGGAGATTTTTAAGGAATCCCAGCTATAACATTAAACAATGGTCCATTCTAAATGGTGAGGAAAGGTGACTGAGGTAATTAAGAGTGAAAACAATTTTAACCTCACTTTTAATATTAGAGTAACTTGAAGTTTATTTTCTCATTTGTACAAACTATATTCTTTCTAGAAATGCCTATATTAGTATATCAATTTGAGATGGCATTCCTTAATACCATTACTTCACCAGGTAGAAAAGCAGGCTTTTTCAAGAAGTCTAGGGAAGCTGTCCAGAGCTAACTAACAAGACCTACAATATTGTAACCGCTCAGTGGGTTCTCTCTGCCTGCTTCCTAGACAGAGTCGATTTATCAAGACAGGGGAATTACCATAGAGAGAGTTTAATTCATGCACAGCTGACTCTATGGGAGACTCTCTAGAGTTTTATTATTACTCAAATCAGTCTCCCCAAAGACTCAGGGATTGGGTTTTTTAAGGATAATTTGGTGGGTAAGGGGCCAGTGAATTGGGAGTGCTGATTGCTTGGGTCGAAGATAAAATCACAGGGAATCAAAGCTGCCCTCTTGTACTTAGTTTCTGAGTGGGGGCCGCAAGACCCAGATGAGCCAGTTTATTAATGTGGGTGGTACCAGCTGATCCATCAATTGCAGGGTCTGCAAAATATCTGAAGCACTGATCTTACGTTTTGAAATAGAGATGTGATCCCCAGGAGCGACTGGGGAGGGTGAGAACTTCACAGCCTCCAGCTATATGACTCCTAAACCATAATTTCTGATTGTGTGGCTAATTGCTTACTCCTACAAAGGCAGTCTAGACCCCAGGCAAGAAGGGGGCTTGTTTTGGGAGAAAGATATTGTCTTTGTTTCAAACAAACTATAAATTAAGTTCTTCCCAAAGTTAGTTTCGCCTAGGCCCAGGAATAAACAAGGACGGCTTGGAGGTTAGAAGCAAGGTGAAGTTGGTTAGGTCAGATCTCTTTCACTGTATTCATGCTCTCAGCTATAACTTTGCAATGTCCATTTCAGTATCATCAGTGTTTTCAGATTCTCAGTTTTTTGTGCACAACTCTCCATAAGATGAGCTTTGATCTCCATGGGACCTATATGGTAGCAAGTTGGATAATCCATTGTCAGCTTTCTATTTACTTTTTCTTTTTAAAAGAATAAGAACAAGAAGGCAAAGAAGGAGGGTGGTGGGAGGAGAGCAGTAGAAGGGAGAGGAAGGGCTATGCCTAAATAAGAAATTAGCCCATTCCCACAAATTCCAGCAAAATTCTTCTTAGGTCTCATTAGTGAGAACTATGTCACATTGCCATTTTTATATACAAAGAAAGCTGGGAAATATCATCTCTCAATTGTGCAGAGTCCCACTTCTGAATAAAGTAATCATTCTTTTATAAGAAAAATGGGGAGGTCAGATAATAAAAAGACAAATTATGATTATGTTGACTGGTTGTGTGTTTTCACACTGCTTTAAAGAAATACCTGAGACTGTGTAATTTATAAAGGAAAGAGGTTTAATTGACCCATAGTTCCACGTGGCTGGGGAAGCCTCAGGAAACTTACAACACAATCATGGTGGAAGGCAAAGAGGAAGCAAGGGCCTTCTTCACTGGCAGGAGACAGTGTGTGAGAACGCAGGAAAAACTACTGCTATAAAACCATCAGATTTTAAGAGAATTCACTCATGATCACAAGAACGCCATAGGGGAAACTATCCCCATAATCTAATCACCTCCCACCAGGTCTCTCCCTAAACACCTGGAGATTACAATTCAAGATGAGATTTGGCTGGGGACACCAAGCCTAATCATATCAACTATCAACATTGAATTTGCAAGATAGTTTCTATTGGAGTGTGTGCATTTATCTTGGTGAAAAGGATTCCTTGCATATTTCAGATAACCCAGTTATGAACTTGCTCACAGATTTATCTGAAAATATTTGTTCCTAGAGCTCCCAAGCTGGTGGCAGGCTGCTCCCAAGATGGCAGCAAGCCTTTAGTTCTCTGACCTGGGGTTCTTGGCCTCACGGATTCCAAGGAATGGAACCTTGGGCCATGCGGTGAGTGTTACAGCTCTGTTAGAAGCTGTGGGTCATGGAAGAGAACCATAGAACCCAGCGACTAGTGTTCAGCTCGATTAGGACGAACCTGGGCACTTAGCTGTGCAGGAACAGTAGTGAGCCTTTAGCCCAATGGAGAGCGGCAATGGGTGTCTCGCTGGATCAGAGGCGCAGCGGACACCCTGCTGGATCTGGAGGGGTGGAAGTCAGCGGCGGGCCTGCCGTGGTGGCAAACAGCAGTGGTGGATGGCGAGCAATAGCTCAGCTCAAGCCAGAACAAACACAGACCAGAAGAGTGTGCAGTTACAAGATTTAACAGAGTGAAAACAGAGCTCCCATACAGTGGGAGGGGACCCAAAGGGGTTTGCCGCTCCCTGCTTGAATGCCTGGGTTTATATCCCAATCATTGTCCCTCCCCCTGTGCTCTCAGGCAATGTATGATTTGACTATTTCTTTACCTCCTGCTTTTAGTCTAATTTGTAGTTTAGTGAGCCCTCTGTACTACCTGATTGGTCGGGTGTGAGCTGAGTTACAAGCCCTGTGTTTAAAGGTAGGTGCAGTCACCTTCCCCAGCTAGGCTTAGGAATTCTTAGTTGGTCTAGGAAATCCAGCTAGTCCTGTCTCTCAAAATGATACCTTTATGACTTGAACAAATTTCTTCCTAAGTATTTTCAAAACCAGATGGTAGCAGAGAATGGGAATGAAACAATTTTACCATCTTTTTGCTGATATTACTAAAACACATTTGGAAACATTTTATTTTTCATTTTTACACATACACACACTCCTATATCATATAAAATTTTAGTGGCATTTAGAAAACAAAATTTATCGATCAGGTTTTTTCTTTAATTTTTGGTTAGCAACTAATTTTGAGTATAAAAGGAAACTATGTTTAGGAAACAAATCACAACTGAATGTTTTATCTCACTGCAGCTGATTCAATTGACTGAAAGTGGTAAGTGATTATAAACAACAGGACCTGTTTGAAACAGCTCACTTTTCCCAGCCTGAAGACTGAAGACTGCTGAACCTCGGTCTTCAATTTGCATAACTATTATGAAACCTCTTTCTATTCAGTTTGAAAAAACCCCTGAATTTCCCCCACTTGGTGAATACTTAATGAATTTCCCCACAGGGCTCTTTCCTTACTGGGCATGTATACAAATGCATAAACTTGGCTTTTCATTTATATTTTATTTATAAGCTCTAGTGATCTTTAATTTGTTCTTTAACACAAGTGTAAGATATTGTCGGAAAATGGGATTCAGATTTTACCAACCTCTGACCCAATAACACATGTGATTTGAGATTCTTTTTAATTGATACATGATATTCGTACATATTTATGGGGTATATATAATATTTTGTTACGTGCATAGAATGTGTAATGATCAAGTCAGGGTATTTAGATTATTAATGTTGGTTAAAATTTTAAAAATTATTGATATAAAATACCTTCAAGTGGTGTTCAAATAAAATCTTTTCATCACTGAACCTAGTTTGAAACCGCCTTTGCAAAATTATGACTGAGACAGTGAAAGACATTTAACTTAACGGATTCCATTTAGCTTCTAACCTTCAAGCTGTCCTTGTTCATTCCTGGGAGTAGTAGGCCGAACTAACTTTGGGAGAAACTTAGTTTATAGTTTACAGTTTAAACAAAAACAGTAACAGCCTTTTCCCAAAGCAGAACTCTTTCTTGCCTGGGGACTAGATTGCCTTTGTAGGACTAACATTAGACACAAAATTAGAAATTATGGTTTAGGAGTCATGCAGCTGGAGGCTACAAGATTCTGACCCTCCCCAAACTGCTCCTAAGAGCAGTACTTGAGATAGTTTGCAGACCCTGACGGATTAGCTGGCACCACCCAGATCAATAAACTGGCTCATCTGATCTTGTGGCCCCCACCTAGGAACTGACTCAGCACAAAAAAATCAGCTTCAGGGCAGGTGAGGTGGCTCACATTTATAATCCCAGCACTTTGGCAGGCTGAGGTGGGTAGATCACCTGAGGTCAGGAGTTCGAGACCAGCCTGGTGATTCTGCCTCAGGCTTCTGAGTAGCTGGAATTACAGGCACTCACCACCATGTTCAGCTAATTTTTGTATTTTTAGTAGAGACAGGGTTTCACCATGTTGGCTAGAATGGTCATGAACTCCTGACCTCAGGTGACCCGTCCGCCTCGGCCTTCCAAAGTGCTGGGATTACAGGCATGAGTCACCGTGCCCGGCCCCACAACTGTTCTTAGTTAGCATCTTCCCTAGGGCTAGCTCTCCCCTGTTTCTTGTTTGAAATCTCAGGTGTTACTACTGTCAGCTAATAAAGAGTTCCTCGGTCACTTTGGTAATTCAAATACAGATTTATGCAAAAATCAAAATCCAACTGTCATTCATATTAAAATTTCTTCTTTCCCTCAGTTTGGCCTGCTTTAGACAGGGCATCTGACATGTAAAGTGGGGGCCAGTGCTATTTCTTCTCTAACTCCTCCCCCTAAGGATTGCTAAGAGGGATTCCTGATCCTCACAGAGTCAGGGGCACGAATGAGGAGAGAGGAACAGAAAAAGTCTTTCTCAATTGGCTCTTTCTCAACTCCACGTCAGTGCTATGCAGAATGGTGGGTGTTGAATACATCTGCGTTGCGATCACTGAGATTCCTTGGCTGGGCTTCCCCTTGAGGAAAGAAAAAGACCCTCTCACATTGTTTTATATTGTTTTATACTCAGCACCTGTTTTAAGAAAAAAAACAAGGAAGTAAAACCACAGACAGGCAGCCCGGCGCCAGGCCCGAAACCTGGCCTGGGTCTGCCTGGCCTAAACCCAATAGTTAAAAATCAACTCATGACTTAGCAACCAATGTTATTCATAGATTCCAGACATTGTATAGAAGAACACTGTGAAACTCCCTGCTCTGTTCTGTTTCTCCGTATCAGTGCATGAAACCCCTGTCACGTACCCCCTACCATTGCCCAATCAGTCACGACCCTTTCATGTGAAATCTTTAGTGTTGGGAGCCCTTAAAAGGGACAGAAATTGTGTACTCAGGGAGCTCGGATTTTGAGACTGTAGCTTGCTGATGCTCCCAGCTGAATAAAACCCTTCCTTCTACAACTTGGTGTCTGAGAGGTTTTGTCTGCGGTCCGTCCTGCTACATTTATTGGTTCCCTGACCGGAAGCGAGGTAACTGATGGACAGCTGAGGCAGCCCCTTAGGCGGCCTAGGCCTGCCCTGTGGAACATCCCTGCAGGGGAACTCCGGCCAGCCTGAGTGTCGGCAATCCAAAGAGCGATCCCGGGTAGGCAGTTGTCCCGGTGGAACGCCTCACCAGAGCAGCACGTAGCAGGCCACGTGGAGGATTAACACAATGGCTGAACACCAGGAAGGAACTGGCACTTGGAGTCCGGACATCTGAAACTTGGTAAGACTAGTCTTTGGAACTTGCCCCACTCCATTTGAGTGGAAGCGTGGCCTGATCACCCACGGTGTGCCTGTATCGGCGCTTTTGTTGTGGTTTTGACTTGACTTGAATTGCTGGATAGTTTGGTTTTGGTTTTGACTTGGCTTAAGTTTCTTGATACTCGGATTTTGAATTTCGTGGTATTCTGATTTTGGTTTGGTATAAATGATAAAACTGTGGGTGTGTGCCCTCTTTACCTTTTCTTTGTTTTGTGGTGAGTGTGGTGTTTTGTCTTGAAAAAACATGGGTCAGGTGCAAAGTAAGCCCACCCCATTGGGAATTATGTTAAAGAATTTCAAGAAAGGATTCAGTGGAGACTATGGAGTCACTAGGACTCCAGGAAAACTTAGAACTTTGTGTGAAATAGACGGGCCAGCATTAGATGTAGCTTGGCCATCAAAAGTAAGCTTAGACAGGTCTTTAGTTTCAAAGGTATGGCACAAAGTAACTCGCAAGCCAGGACACCCAGATTAATTTGCATAGATAGATTCTTGGTTACAGCTAGTTTTCGATCCCCCATAGTGGTTAAGGGGACAGGAGCAGCAGTACTAATAGCAAAGGGACAGTTAGTTAAGGAAGGTTCTTGCTCCACCAAACAAGGGAAGCCAGCACCTAAAGTCCTGTCTGACCCAGAGCCCAAGGACTCATGGCAGGGGATGGCACCAACAGTGCCCCCCCTTTATCAAGCGGGGAGGCCCTCTTCTCCTGAGCCCACAGCCCCTAGACCACCCAGAGTAGACAAGAAAGAGAAACTGCAGGAAAAACTCCTCCCTTGGTGGCCTGCTTACGGCCCAAGACTGGAATCCAAATGCCCCTGAGAGCAGCCATATACTGGGATAAATGAGGACGGACACATGGTGGAAAGGCGTGCCTTTGTGTATCACCGTTTCACCTCTGCTGACCTCCTCAATTGGAAAAATAACGCTCCATCTTACACTGAAAAGCCTCAAGCTCTAATAGACTTGCTCCAAACAATTATCCAGACTCATAATCCCACTTGGGCTGATTGCCACCTACTCATGTACCTCTTTGACACAGACGAAAGGCGAAGGGTGCTGCAGGCGGCAACTAAATGGCTAGAGGAGCACATCCCAGCCATTACCAAAATCTCCAGGAATACATAAGAATTCAGCTGCCAGGAACGGATCCTCAATGGGACCCAAATGAGGGACCAGATATGGAGAGGCTAAGACGGTACCAAGAGGCATTAATTGAAGAGTTAAAAAAGGGGGCTCAAAAGGCCATCAATGTAAATAAAGTTTCTGAAGTCATCCAAGGAAAGGAGGAAAGCCCAGCCCAGTTCTATAAAAGACTGTGTGAGGCCTATCGTATGTACACTCCTTTTGATCTGGATAGACCTGAAAATCAGCGTATGATTAATATGGCCTTAATTAGTCAGAGCTCGGAAGATACCCGGAGAAAATTGCGAAAACAGGCTGATTTGCAGGAATGAATACCTCGCAGTTGCTGGAGATAGCTAATCAAGTATTTGTAAATAGAGATGCAACAAGCCACGGAGAAAGCCGTAAGGAGGGCGAACGCCAGGCCAGGTGAAATGCTGATTTGCTGACTGCAGCAATTAGAGGAATCCCCCTGAAAGGGTAGGGAAAGGGGGGTTCCGGGAGGAACGCCTGGTCCAATCACTCACATCTGCAGCGTAACCAATGTGCCTACTGTAAAGAAATAGGGCATTGGAAAGATAAATGTCCCCAACTAAAGGAGAAGCAGGGTGATGCAGAGCAAAAGACCTCAGACAAAGATGAAGGGACTTTATTCAATCTAGCTGAAGGACTGCTAGACTGAAGGGGACCAGGCTCAAATGCCCCCAAGGAGCCCATGGTCAGGATGACAATAGGGGGCAAGGACATTAAGGTTTTGGTCGATAACAGAGCCGAACACTCAGTGGTAACCACCGTGGTGGCCCCCTTATCTGAAAAGACCATTGATATAATTGGAGCAACAGGAGTCTCCGCCAAGCAGGCTTTCTGCCTACCGCGGACCTGCCTGGTGGGAGGACATAAAGTGACTCATCAATTTCTGTATATGCCTGACTGCCCCTTGCCTTTGTTGGGAAAAGACTTGCTTAGCAAGCTGAGAGCCACCATTTCCTTTACAAAACAGGGCTCTTTACAGCTGAAGTTACTGGAAACAGGAGTCATCATGGCCCTTACAGTCCCCCGGGAAGAAAAATGGAGACTTTTTCTAACCGAGCCAGGTCAGGAAATAAAACCGGCTCTAGCTAAGCGATGGCCCCGAGTATGGGCAGAGGACAATCCTCCGGGGCTGGCAATCAATCAAGCCCCCGTACTCATAGAAGTTAAGCCTGGGGCCCAGCCAATCAGACAAAAGCAGTACCCAGTTCCCAGGGAAGCCCTTAAAGGAATACAGACTTACCTTAGACTCTTAAAAGCCTTTGGAATTATAGTTCCTTGCCAGTCTCCATGGAACACCCCCCTCCTACCTGTCCCTAAACCAGGGACCAAAGACTATTGACCCGTACAGGACTTACGCTTGGTAAACCAAGTTACAGTGACTCTGCACCCAGCAGTTCCTAACCCTTACACACTGTTAGGATTGCTGCCGGCTGAGGACGGCTGGTTTACTTGCCTGGACTTGAAAGATGCCTTCTTTAGCATCAGGCCAGCTCCCGAGAATCAAAAACTGTTTGCCTTTCAGTGGGAAGATCTGGGGTCAGGTATCACCACTCAGTACACTTGGTCTCGGCTTCCCCAAGGGCTCAAAAACTCCCCCACCATCTTCAGGGAGGTGTTGGCTCGAGACCTCCAGAAGTTCCCTGCTAAAGACCTAGGCTGCATCCCGCTCCAGTACGTGGACGACCTTCTGCTAGGACACTCCACAGCAGTCGGGAGTGCAGAAGGGACGGATGCCCTGCTTCGGCACCTGGAGGACTGTGGGTATAAGGTGTCCAAGAAGAAAGCTCAGATCTGCAGACAGCAGGTACGCTACCTGGGATTCACTATTCCAAAAGGGGAGTGCAGCCTAGGGTCAAAAAGAAAGCAGGTCATCTGGAGCCTACCAGAACCTAAAACCAGAAGGCAAGTAAAGGAATTTTTAGGAGCTGTGGGGTTTTGCAGAATATGGATTCCAAACTTTGCGGTGCTAGACAAACCGTCGTACGGGGTTACAAAGGGCGGCGACCAAGAGCCCTTTGAATGGCGGCCTGTACAACAGCAAGCCTTTCGTAAGTTAAAAGAAAAACTTATGTCAGCCCCAGCTCTAGGACTACCAGATTTGACAAAGCCCTTCACGCTCTATGTGTCAGAAAGAGAAAAAATGGCAATAAGAGTTTTAACTCAAACTGTGGAGCCCCGGCCAAGACCAGTGGCCTACCTCTCAAAACAACTAGATGGGGTTTCTAAAGGCTGGCCTCCGTGTCTAAGAGCCTGGGCGGCAACGGCGCTATTAGCACAAGAAGCAGATAAGCTAACCCTCGGACAAAACCTAAATATAAAAACCCCCCATGCGGTGTTGACTCTGATGAACCAAAGGACACCATTGGCTAACAAATGCCAGATTAACTAAGTACCAAGGCTTGTTATGTGAAAACCCCCGCATAACCATTGATGTCTAACACTTTAAATCCTGCCACCTTGCTCCCAGTATCCGACAGCCCTGTTGAACATAACTGTGTAGAGGTGTTGGACTCTGTCTATTCTAGCCGACCAGATCTTTGAGACCAGCCATGGGCATCGGTAGACTGGGAGTTACATGTGGACAGGAGCAGCTTCATCAACTCGGGAGGAGAAGGGTGTGCAGGACGTGCGGTGGTAACCTTGGATGATGCTGAAGCTGAGCCATTGCCTCAGGGCACTTCGGCCCCAAAAGCAGAACTCATTGCTCTAACTCAGGCTCCGTGAAGGTGACCGTGTGTGGATCAAGGACTGGAACGTGGCTCCATTGCGGCCACGGTGGAAGGGACCCCAGACTGTTATCCTGATCACTCCCACAGCTGTAAAGGTAGAAGGAATCCCAGCCTGGATTCACCACAGCCACATGAAGCCTGTGGCTGCTGAGACCTGGGAGGCCAAACCAATCCTGGACAATCCCTGCAAAGTGACCCTGAGGAAAATGACAAGCCCTGCTTCAGTCACACCCGGAAGCTGACTGGTCTACACATGGCCAAAGCATGAGGAAAATCATCGTGAGACTTATTTTCCTTATAACACAGACCTGTGTGGTAAAAGCTCCCACTGCTTCTTCCCACACAGAGGACTATATTCAGTGCACACCTCAGGTGACTGAGGTAGGACAAGTTAAGACAATCTTTTTATTTTACAGTTATTATGAATGCCTAGGAACTCCAAAGGGAACCTGTTTGTATAATAACACCCAGTACAAAGTATGTAATCCAGGAAGTGACCAGCCCGATGTGTGCTATGACCCCTCTGAACCTTCCATGATCACAGTCTTTGAAGTAAGACTAAGGACTGGTCCTTTCCTAAGGGACACAAGTAAAGTAATAGCTGGAACAGAAGAAAGAGGGGGTCCCCCAAAATGTAACCTTAACATTTGATGCCTGTGCCACTATTAATAGTAAGCAGCATGGGATAGGATGCCGTTCTCTAGATTGAGAAAAAAGTTACACAGCCGAAAACAGGTATATCTGTCAAGAGTCATATTTATGTGAGATGTGTCAGTACAGGTCTTGGGTCATTTGGGCTACTTGGAAAGAAGATAAAAAAGATCCTGTTTGGCTCCAAAAAGGAAAATCCAGCCCCTCCTGCACGAGTGGGAACCGCAACCCTTTAGAATTGGTCATCACAAACCCCTCAGACCCAAAATGGAATAAAGGAAAATACGTAACATTAGGCATTGATAGAAAAGGACTAGATCCTAGCGTAAGCCTCCTAATAAAAGGAGAGGTTCAAAGACACTCTCCAGAACCAGAATTTCAGACTTTCTATGATGAACTAAATGTGCCAGTACCTGAGATTCCTGGAAAAACTAGAAATTTGTTTTTGCAATTAGCTGAACATGTAGCCCAGTCTCTAAAAGTCACTTCATGTTATGTTTGTGGAGGAACTGTAACAGGAGATCACTGGCCATGGGAAGCCCGAGAGTTAGTTCCTACAGACCCAGTTCCTGATGAATTCCTGGCCCAAAAGAACCACCCTGACAATTTTTGGGTTCTAAAAGCCTCAATTATTGGACAGTATTGCATAGCTAGAGAAGGAAAGGGATCCACTCATCCTGTAGGGCGGCTTAGTTGTCTTGGGCAAAAGCTGTATAATGGTACCGCAAAAACAGTTACATGGTGGAGTTCCAATTACACAGAAAGAAATCCATTCAGTAAACTTCCAAAGTTGCAGACTGTTTGGGCCCACCCAGAATTCCACCGGGACTGGACGGCCCCACCGGGTTATACTGGATATGTGGACATAGAGCCTACGCTAAGCTGCCTGATCAGTGGACAGGTAGCTGTGTAATTGGCACCATTAAGCCATCTTTCTTCTTACTGCCCATAAAAACAAGTGAACTTCTGGGCTTCCCTGACTATGCTTCCCGCGAAAAACGAAGCATAGCCATAGGTAATTGGAGAGATAATGAATGGCCACCTGAAAAAATTATACAATACTATGGACCCACCACTTGGGCAGAAGATGGCTCGTGGGGATATTGGACCCCCATCTACATGCTCAACCAGATCATACGGTTATAAGCTGTTTTAGAAATTATTACTAATAAAACCGGTCAAGCCGTTCTTGCCCGGCAAGAGACTCTGATGAGAAATGCTATCTATCAAAATAGACTAGCTCTTGACTACTTGCTAGTGGCTGAAGGAGGAATTTGTGGAAAATTCAGCCTTACTAATTATTGTCTACATGTAGATGATCAGGGGCAAGTAGTTGAGGATATAGTTAAAGATACAACAAAACTGGCACATGTACCCGTGCAAGTGTGGCGCGGATTTAATCCGGGAGCCATGTTTGGAAATTGGTTCCCAGCAATAGGAGGATTTAAAACTCTTATAATAGGAGTAATAATAGTAATAGGAACCTGCTTACTGCTCCCTTGTCTGATACCTGTACTTCTCCAAATGATAAAAAGCTTTGTCGCTACCTTAGTTCACCAAAATGCTTCAGCACAAGCATATTATTTAAATCACTATCAATCTATTGCACAGGAAAACATAGATAATGAAAATGAAAGTGAGAGCTCCCACTAATAAAATGAGTGAAAGTCTCAAAGGGGGGAAATGAGAATAGAAAAATACCCTCTCACATTGTTTTATATTGTTTTATACTCAGTACCTGTTTTAAGAAAAAAACAAGGAAGTAAAACCAAAGACAGGCAGCCCAGCACCAGGCCCGACACCTGGCCTGGGTCTGCCTGGCCTAAACCCAGTAGTTAAAAATCAACTCATAACTTAGAAACTGATGTTATTCATAGATTCCAGACATTGTATAGAAGAACGCTGTGCAACTCCCTGCCCTGTTCTGTTTCTGTCTGACTATCAGTGCATGAAGCCCCTGTCACATACCCCCTAGATTGCTCAATCAGTCACGACCCTTTCATGTGAAATCTTTAGTGTTGGGAGCCCTTAAAAGGGACAGAAATTGTGCACTCGGGGAGCTCGGATTTTGAGACCGTAGCTTGCCGACGCTCCCAGCTGAATAAAGCCCTTCCTTCTACAACTTGGTGTCTGAGAGGTTTTGTCTGCGGCCCGTCCTGCTCCACCCTCAGTATCCTCATGGATTTAGCTGACGGCTGACGATTCATCCTGTGTCCTGCCCCTGGATGTCCATCGGAAAATCTCCAGCCTCATTCTCTTCAAGATCTCCTTGCTCCCTCCTGGTTTCTTTTCAGAGCCAGCTCTAAGACCACCAGGCAGAATCTCTTTCAGCCGACCTACAGGGGGAAGTGCAGACCACCCCCACGCAACATACTCCTCTTGCTTAATTGTGCAACCATGAGAGCTACTCTTGGGTGGCTAGATGATTCCTGCCTCCTGGTCTTCATGCCCTTTTGTGGTTATTTCCCTGTAAATATAGGCAGGATCTGTGACTTGCTTTGAATAACCAGAATCCTGCAAAGGTGACAGGATGTATGTGATTTGGGGTATGTGATTACATGATCATGTAACAGAAGACCACAAACTGTGTCTTACTGGTGTCTCATTCTCACCATTGCTGTCCTTGAGAAACCAATCTGTCATGTTGCAGTCTTGATACTGTAAGAGAGTGTAGGCAGCCCTTTGGAATTGAGAGCGGTCTCTGGTCAATATCCTGCAAAGACCTCCAGCCAACACCTGGCAAGAAATGAGACCATTTATCCTGCAAGTGCAAGGAACTGAATTCTGGCGACAACATTGTAAGCTTGGAAGTGGATCCTTCTCTAGTCAAACCTCAGTTGAGACCTCACCCCTGCCAATACCTTAATTGGAACCTGGTGAGATCCTGAAGCAAAGAACACAGTTAAGTCATGCCCAGAGTCCTGACCTGTGAGATAACAGGTGTGCTGTATTAAATCTCTACGTTTGGGTGATTTGTTATTTAGCAATAGATAAAAACACTGGCCATGGCGTAGACAGGCCTAGTCTTAGCATTTTTTGGTTTCTCCTGGTGTGTTGGACTCAAGTTTCTCATTTTCCCTAAACTGCAGAGGATCTGCATCATGATCCCCATGTGGTCCCATTCCAGCCTCTCTGAGCTGGAGATGAGGGGGAGGTTCCTCCTTCCTTTTCCTATAGTGACAGGACAGAGGAAACCACACAAAACATCTACAATGTCCTTCTAATGAAATTCTCCAGTACAGTTTCCAAATGACATTCTGTTTCTAATGAAATCCTCTTCCTTCAGTCTTACTCAATTTCTTACTCTTTTACTCAATCTTTAAAGTTTTATAATCTGGTTGAGAAAACCATGTTTGGCTCTTTTTTCTTAATTTCTACTCAGGTGAATGGGGTTATGTGTAAACTGGCAGCGATTGTCATCTCCCTGGCAAAACAAGAACGTGGTGGTGGGCGTGTTCTCTTCAGGTGCCGGCAATGAGAAGAAGCATGGTCCGTAGAAAATGTTACAACAATAACAAACTGCCATATGCTTTTTAGCATCCATTTGTAAACAATTCTAAACAGTATTGGTAACAGAATACTGCTCTCAGGAACAACAACAACAAAAAAAGATCTAAATTCTGCCTGAATAATTACCTGCTCCAGGGCCAGACTCCTCCTTCTGCCCTGCCCTCGGCACAATTCTGTGTCATCTCTTGTCTTTGGGCCGCAGATGAAACTGAACAGAACGCCTCTCCTGCCTATGCCCTGTTACATATCTAGAGGGACAATTTAGCCTCTAACTTCACACTGCCACATAGGGCTGAATTAGATAGAAAAGGTAGTTCCTCAGGACACTTTGCTGCTATCTGCTGGGCAGTTGTGAAAAGTACACAAAAAGTAGTTAGAGCCTCAGATTTGCATAACTTTCCACCAGCACACTCTTGTGTGAGGGTGTTTTGTGTGTGGGTGTGTTTGTGTAAATGCATGCACCCCCAACTATAAGAAAACATATGGACCATTTAGCACTATTGAAGATGTGAAGAATTGAGATGCATAATTCCCTCCACATCTTACCTTTTCCTTTGGTCTAGCAAGAGTGGTACGAGAAAGTCACTGGAGTGGTCTTGAGGATTCTAGGTGTGCCTGTGGGCAAGTGTTGGAGGAAGTGAGCAGGGTGTCCGGCTATGGAAGGGTAGTCTAGCTCTATCATCTAGGAAAGCAAGGCAGGGAACGATGGAAGAAAGGAAGCTCATAAGTCTTGATGAGATTACACTGTCAGACATTGTTCTAAGTGCTGGATGTATATATTTTCTCATCCTGTCACCGGGTACTATTATGTTTCACTATCTCCATTCTGAAAACAGAGAGGAAGACCCCAAAACATTAAGGAAGTTGCTCTAGATAATTTTTTTGTGTGTTTGAAGAAGTAAATAGGCTTCTGGGCAGAGTACTCATACGTCTGGTCTGCTGGGTTGGATATCAGTGACCTTTCTGAGCCTAGGTTGACCTGGAGTTTCAGGATCCGTAAGTGGCCCTAAGCTCTAAGACCAGACTTGCCCACATCATCAGCCTCTCTGCCTCGGCTTTTGAAGCTGTGGCAGAAACAAATGCAGGTGGGCAATTGTTATTTTCAGTGAGTGAACGTAGGGTCTTCCTTTGCTTCTGCCCTTAAAAATAAAAATAAATCTTCCAAGCCAGCTGCAACTCTGCCATCATACTTGCCCTGAAGACTGCAGTAGAATGTCACCGACAGGTCATTGCAGGATCCTGAAACTTAGGTCTTTGTTTCCAAAGTTTGGGAAACACTCATAGTGTCTGAAAATGGGGTGAGAAGGGAAAGGAAAACTGGGTTGTTTATAACTGTTGGGAAACAAAAATGTGCTGTTTTCCTGAGGTTTCTCTTCAATTGCTTTCCATTTGAGAGGAAATCTACTGCGTGGTTAATATGAAGTATCTCTTAGGCAGAAAGTTTTCCTTCTCATCGTTCTGGAGGGTATAGATCCTTTGCACTTTGTGACTCATACTTGACATTTTGTCCTGAAAAGAGTACTCACTGTTGTTTGAGGGGGTTACAGTGAAACATGCAAAAAAGCAGGAAGGCAGAAGATCAAACGAGGAAAAACAACTATATATATTTGCCACTCAGGGACTTTTATAAATTGCAGAGCTGTATAAAATTGGTACATTAAATAATAACAAAATAACTTTGAGTTTCATAGGAGACTTATGTTTTCTTCTTTTTCTTTCGTGTATTCCTTCTTAAAGGATCAGATTTATAGAAAGGTGAGATGATAAATGATTCAAAATAATTTATAATGTTTATATGCTAATTCCAAAAATTTATAAACATAGATAAAAGTACAGATAATAATAAAACAGATATCTACGTATTTCCCCCGGTGATTCGAGTGACATGATCATTTTATGTGATTATTTAGTTTCACTTTTTTCCTCCCTACAGAAGTAAATTCTGCGGGTAGCCCCCAAAGCTCTCCCTGTCTCCTCCTCCCTCTGCCTCCTTGTCCAGAGGTATCCACAGTTAGGAAGGAACCTCCTCTGTCTCTAGCCTCACATTTCCTTCCAGCAGAACTTCCCATAGAGAAACACACCTGTTTCTTTCATCTCCTTAACCTGGTTCTCTTCAGGGAAGGAGGAATGCTGCACAAAGTTGCAGAGTTTGGAAGGAGGGCTTGGGCTTGTATGGCTCAGCCCCTTTGAGTTTCTTCATTTGTTTTGGAGACGGTCTGCCTACTAGAAACCACTATCATCTGCTCTTCCTTTCCCTTGCTAGGCTTTGGAAGTCCTCCTCTTATGGGACAGACCTGGGGTGATCCAGCCCTGCCAGTGACTCGTTGCACACATAAATTGAATTTCATTTGGCCTTGAACTGAAGGAATACTTTTCCTTCAGCATATCAGGAATGAGGTAGTATTTTAGTTTTTCACCTGAGCATTTGCTGTATCTTATTTTGCAAGTCACTGTAAACATGGGACTAGAAGAAAGGGGTATTATTTATAGTCCTAGTCCCTTAGTTCTCCTAAAAACATATGTTCAAAGACTAGGAACTTTGAAAAATAAAACAGGCACTTGGGGAGATTGATGCATCTGACAGCGCCAGGAGGTAGACAATCCTAGGCAGACAGGGGCAGGTGTCTGGTGAATACCACCTTTAATCCAAAGAGAGTTTAAAGCCTGAAAGCCAAGCTACAAGTCTCAGATAAATCTGAGGCTGGATTGAGAACCTCTCTTCCCATTTGGCATGCTTTCCTCTAATTGGTCCCCACCCTTCACCTATTTTACATGTACCTACACTTCCATAATTGGCCTTTTACATTGTCATGCCCACTTTTGAGTGGTGTCTTTGTTTTAGCCTTTTTTGCATACTCACAAACTAATCAGCCTGTACTCCTCCATTCTGAGCCCATAAAAGCCAGGGACTCAGCCACATAGGAACTGCCCACCTCTGGGTGAGAGAGACCACCTGACTTTGGGTAGGGGACCATCCTTGTAACCCCCTCTATGCTGAGAGCTGTTTTGTCACTTAATAAAATTCTTCTCCGCCCTCCTCGCCCTTCAATTGTCAACATAACCTCATTCTTCTTGAACATGGGACAATAACTCAGGACCCATTTAATGTGAGTACTAAGGCTGTAACACTGTGGCCTTCTCCCCTTTGCCAGTGCAAGGCAGCCACCCCATGCAACAGGAAGCAGTAGCAGGACTAAACTAGTGAGTCCATTGAAAGAAACAATGGCCATAGCCTGGCCAACATGGTGAAACCCTGTCTCTACTGAAAATTAGCCAGGTGTGATGGCGTGCACCTGTAGTTGCAGCTACTCGGGAGGCTGAGGCAGGAGAATTGCTTTAACCCAGAATGTGGATGCTGCAGTGAGGTCCTCCAGAGTGTCCTGTTGGTCGAGGTCCAACTGCACAGTAGTGGTCTTTATGGTAAGCCAGTAGATGAATACTTTCAGGATATCTACTTGGGGTATTTGGGACTGCTGCCAGTAGCCAATTAGGTCTACAAATTGCTGCTTTTGTGTGTGTGTGTGTGTGTGTGTGTTTTTTTTTTTTTTTTTGAGGGAGTGGGGAGAGAAAAGAAAAGGTCAAAATCTAGACAATCATCTTTGTAATGAGAGGCTTTGCTCCTTTCTGAATTATGCCCAGGAGTTTTGTTAGTTTCACTTGGGTATCATTAAGTCCTTGTATCTTGCCTGTGTTAAAGGCCTAGCTATGTTGCTGCATGTGGATCAACAGGGTATCTAGTCCTTGTTGGGCAGTGCCTCTGTCTGAGCCCACTAAGATACCATCAATATAGCAGAAGGACAGAGCTCTCTTCATTAGTGGGACTGTCTGTAAACCAGGCCCATCTCTGCATGGCAGACAGCTGGGAGCTTAGGTGGCCTTGCCTGTGCATGTGCTCTACTGTATTGGTGGTGGCTGTTCTCAGGTCACTGTGAGGGATGGGGTCTGCAGTAATGTGGCCACGTGGTGCCCCTCTCCCTCACTAAGTTCTACAGGATTGCCTTCTTTATCATGCTTACCTCTGAAGTCTGCAGTGAAATATTATTAAAACACCCATACATTCTCAGTATAATTACACCTTGGTAATGATATATGTTACACTGTGAGATCGTATTTCCTTGTGTTTTAAATATGATTTTTCAGAGATCGAAGAATATCTGAACATTTTCCCATTTCTTATTGCTCTGGTTTGGTTTAGATCAAAATCTTTTAAAATAAATTTGTGAGCATTCCCTTTTTTAAACAATCTTCTGAATATTTTGAATATTTCAATTGTCTATTTTTTAGTATCACATAACTCACTTCTCAGGGCATAGTGTTTTATTTATTTAGTCATTGTTTAATTTTGTATGTATATTTTAAATATTTCTTCTAATATATTTAATATTTATTTTAAATAGTAAGTATTCTGTATTCAATTTTATTTTGATTACTAACATATCAAAGTTTAAATGTTTTATGGTATATTTTTCTTTCTACTCACCATGCTTTAATTTTTAAATTTTTTAAATATCTTTTATTCTAATTGAGAATATTAAAAACTTATCATAAGTTGATTCTCAAGATAATATTAAAGTGCTTTAATTTCAAAAAGTGCTTTTTGTGACATCCTAATTTTATTCCACTTTTTTATCCACCCCCACCCCATTCTCTGCACTCTGGGTGAATTGAAAGAAATCTTTTCTCCTCTCTAATCCTGGCCTCCCCTCTTCCCATAGCATGAATGTGAGGGGCATCTCAGGAAAAATTCTAATCTAATATTTTTCTCAACCCCTTAGTTGCAGTTGGGGGGAACTATTATTTACACATGCCTCCAAGCCATTGCCACAGTGGCCCTACTGGTCCCAGAAGCCACCAAATTAACCCTGGCGAATGATTCACACCCCACATAACATGGCAGGATTACTGTCCTCTAGGGGGAGCCTTTGGCTAACAGACAGCCGGCTCCCTAACTATCAGGTTCTGCTGTTAGAGATTTCCACGGTTGAGTTAAACACTTGTTCTCTCCTAAACCCAACCACTTTCCTTCCAGCGGAAGCTGGGGAAACTGAACATGACTGTGAACAAGTTATAATACAAACCTATGCAGCCAGAGAGTATCTCAGGGAAACTCTCCTAGAAAATCCCGACCAGACCCTCTTCACAGATGGGAGTCCTTTTGTAGAGCAAGGAATCCACAAGGCAGGATATACAGTAGTCACTGTAAATGACGTCTTTGAAAGTGTGTGTCTCTCTCCAGCCACAAGCACTCAATTAACTGAACTGATTTTGCTTAAATTAAGCAAAATAAAGGTAGGTAACATTTACACTGGCTCCAAGTATTCTTCCTTAGTTCTCCATGCTCGTAGTGCCATTTGGAAGGAAAGGCACTTTCTTGCTGCTAATGAATCTCCTATAAAATACCACCAGGAAATCAGCAGGTTTCTTATCCTCAGTTTTCCTTCCATGAGAGATAACAGTGATGCATTGTAAGGGACATCAAAAGAGAAAAGATGAAGTAGCCAAAGGAAATAGGTTGGCTGATCAGGCAGCTAAGTCAGCAGCAAGGAAACCCCAAGACAACTATGGACTTCAAGCCCCTCTAATCTGGGAAGGCCCCGTAGAGAAATTAAACCTCAGTACTTCCCTGCAGAAATAGAATGGGCCACTTCTCGAGTGTATACTTTCCAGCCCTTAGGATGGCTACAGTCAGGATGGCAAACTCCAGTTGCCAGCCTCCAGTCAATGGAAAGTCCTTAAAATCTTTCATCAAGCTTTTCACTTGGGAAAGGATAAAACTTACCGATGTGCCGAGAGATTGTTTTCAGGAGAGAACTTACCAAAAACAGCCAAACAGGTTGTTAATGCTTGTGAAGTCTGTCTTAAAAATAATCCCTTCAACAGGTGGCTCCTTCCTCCTCAAACCCAAAGAACAGGAAGCTATCCAGGGGAGGACTGGCAGACAGACTTCACCCACATGCCAAAGATGAAGGGCATCCAATACCTCCTGGGATGGGGAGATACTTTCACCAGCTGGGTAGAAGCATTTTCATGCCATACAGAAAAGGCATCTGAGGTAATAAAAGTGTTAGTTAATGAAACAACTTCCCACTTTGGTCTACCTAAGTACCTCCAAAGTGACAATGGCCCCTTGTTTAAGGCAGCTGTCACACAAGGATTCTCAAAGGCACTAGGCATACAGTATCATCTGCATTGTGCTTGGAGATCCCAGACCTCAGGAAAGGTAGAGAAAACAAATGATATTATCAAAAGACAGCTCAGAAAACTGTCCCAAGAGACTCACCTTCCTTGGGTTACTCCTCTCCCCATAGCCTTACCGTGGGGAAGAAATACACCTTCAAAATTAGGTCTGAGCCCTTTTAAGATGCTGTATGGATGGTCTTTCCTTACCAATGATTTTCTATTAAATTAGGAAATCTCTGAGTTGGTTGAGCATGTAACCTCTCTGGCTCCTTTCCAGCAGGAATTGACACAGTTAGCAAAAGTCCAGCTCCGAGAAATCGGATTACCTTTCTTTAACCCAGGAGACTTGGTATTGGTGAAACTCTCCTTTCTCTCTCTTCCTGACCCCAAGCTGAGAAGGGGCCTACACTGTTCTTCTTTCAACTCCCTCAGCAGCAAAAGTTACAGGTATTAATTCCTGGACACATCCCACTCCAGTCAAAGCCTGGAAAGCTGAGAGAGCAATCCCTGACAGCCCAGAGGAACGTCCTGGATATCAATGACAAAAAATAAGAGATCTTAAGCTGAAAATCAGAAAAGATAAGTAAACAAGTAAGGGCTACCCATCTTACTCAGTCCCACCTTTACCTCACCAGATACTTTGTGTCATTTCGACATTTCCTTTTGGGATTCGCCACCAGATATTAGAACTTCTTTTTAACACACATTTGCAGGGAGATTTTAATTATGCATGGGATTACATTTGTAACTTCATAGAACCCAAGGAGAAATTCTCTGTCTTGGTGAGTAAAAGTTTTAGATGGAAATTATCTACTATACCACCTTTGCGGGAATTGTTATACGCACTCTACTATTTGCAATACAACTATGCATTGTGGCACCTGCAATGTGGAATTCCGGTTGGAAAATTCCAATTGCTGTAATATTCTGCCTAATTATCATCTTTATAATAGAATTAATATTACTGGAAAACTTTTGCCAATTATCTACTACACCCCTTTTGTGGGAATTGTTATATGCACTCTACTATTTGCAATACAACTATGCATTGTGGCACCTACAATGTGCAATTCCGGTTGGAAAATTCCAATTGCTGTAATATTCTGCCTAATTATCATCTTTATAATAGAATTAATAATTTCTGGAAAACTTTTGCCAAAGTTAACACTAAAGTTACTCTAGCCACCCAATTCAATGACATTTATGCAAAGAAAAATGTTGCTTTTATATTAACACTTCTGGTAAAGTAAGCGACACCTGGTGGAGGCAGACTAGTATTACAATCCATTAAAATGGCTAACAGGTATCAAACTCTACTGGCATGGTTATGGCCTATAGTACCCCTACTAATAATGGTAATCTTAACACTCATATTCAAACCCTGTATTATAAACCTTCTTGTAAAATTTCTCTCTTCTGGCCTAGAAGCAGTCAAACTTTAAATGGTGCTGCAGGCAGAACCACACATGGACACGCCTTTCTTCTGAGGACACTTAGATTGAACTCAGGAGGAGCCCTAGCTGCTGTCCCCACTCGATGCCCCATTTTCAGCAGGAAGTAGCCAGAAAGAGCCATTATCCAACACCCTCTAACAGCAATTAGGGTTACTACTCCTAAGGGGAGAAATAATACAGGAGCTAAAAAGAAATTATTTAAGCACCTAGTGAGGGTAAGGGAGTTCTCGGTAAGATTTTCCTTTTATTAAAACGCAGCCCCCAAATCATTTCTTGTCTAGCAAAAGCAGCCTGAAAAATCAAGCTGCAAGAATAGATAAGCAAGCTGGAAGCTTGCAAAGGTGAATGCCAGCAGCTGTGCCAATAGAAAGGGGAACTTGGAAGCCAGGTATATTAAACATGGAGGTTCCCTCTTCCCTTTTCTTTGTTACCATGTGTGCAACAAAAAAGCAGGCAATATGGTGCTGGCCAGGTGGAGACCCCATCTGCATAATAAAATATTAGGGTGGGATGGCCAGCACTTCCCATGCTATGTAAATGGCACACCTGGTCCAACCAATCTACTATGTCTGATGTAAATCAGACACAACCTCCTCAAACTCATCTATAAAACCAACCTCATCTTGCCCCAAACCCAGAAACCCATTCAGGACCCCTTCCTCTGCAAGAGGAAGCTCTCTTCTTTCTTTTAGCCATTAAACTTCTGCTCTTAACTCACTCCTTGTGTGTCCATGTCTTCAATTTTCTTGGCATGAGACAATGAACCTCTGGTATTATCCCAGACAAATGACAATGCTTCAGTGGTCCTCTCCTTGGCAGAAGGTGGCACCATGTGATTAATAGTGGGGAGGTGGATTTTCAAAGGAAGGACATTCTGTCTTTTCTCTTTCTCTCCCTCTCTCTCTCTTTCTCTCTCTCACACACGCCTGTTTACATTCTTTTAGGCAGAAGATGATATTCTTTATTCTGTGCTTATGTAACAGTTAATGTCCTGTATATATCCTTAATTTCATTGTCATCTCTGTTTTCCTCATTTGCCTATAAATATCTTGAAGCCTAATCATGTATCTTATTCACTTTGGTAGCCCTGGCATCAAGCATAGTGTTTGGTATCCAATAAGTATCAATAAAAGTTGAATGTCCACAATAGGCAAATAAATGAAAGAAATGGTGTGTGTCAGTGGGGGGTGCAAAGGACAGGGAGAAGACATAATGAATCAGAACTTAAAGATAAAGCTAAAATCAAAGAAACTGACAGTTCCATTTGAGACTGGAAAAAAAGAGCAGAGAAACTCTCTGAGTATCAGGATATCTGATACACTGAGCATGAAGTATGACCCCTGCTATAGAGGGTCAGAGCAAGGGAAATATGACAACATCTTTCAAAGAAATGGAGCTTATGTAAAACTGAAATACTTTTTTACACGTGTGTGTGTGCGTGCATGAGCGAGGTGAGGCTTAACATTTATACTCGAACAATTAGTCTTTCTTATTTTGAAATAAGGAAATAAGTATGAACTGGTTGTCTCTTCATAACAGATAAGTATTCCTGGTTAGCATTTGTTCACTCACTAGTTTTGTTTGAATATTGGTGAGGAGAAAATTGAGTTAAAATTTGGGTTTATGTCTGTCATTGTTGATTTATTCTGTGTTTAAAGGAAAAAACAACAAAATAAGTATTAAAATAAAATATGCACTCAAAGATTTTATTTTGAAGCCAGCTACCTTCAAACACTCTGAGACTTCATTATGGGGTTTGCCTTTATGCACTAATGAGTAAAATACATGGGATAAATCAGTAGCACCTGTGACAAAAGAGTCTGAGCACCACAGCAAATCAGTTAACTCCTGTTGACAATTGAGGGGTATAAGAAAAAGCTGTATCCTTTGCTTCACCATGATCCATTGAATCATCATTCTGCCTAGTTTTCTGGGACATGTCTAAGACTATTTGGCTAGCCTAGTAAATGGTAATTTACAGCCCCGCGCTTTTGCTGAAGTCAATATCAGGCAAACCAAGAGATCCCCCAATGAACACATATCATAAATGACAGTGAAATACTTTTTTAAAACAAATATTCATTACTTTAAATGCTTACATTTAGGAAACTCAAGTTCACCTTTTTATAATGGTTAGGTTTTCCATATTATCATAAAAATCAACTTTCCAATTAATATTTCTCCCTTTTTTCCCCAAGAAGTCAATAGCTCTTCATATCCAGCATCATGAGTCATCTCTGGGGACAGGAGTAACTGTGAGGCAGGAAAAGCACACTCTAGAAGAAACAAAGTATGTTAGGTCTTCAGACTTTACTCAGGTTCAAGATAGATGTATATATGCCATTTTTCCAACTGTATACATAGAATTCTTAGCTAATCCAAGATAAGTAGAACAGATCACTAGGTTCTTCAAATAATTGCAATTTATCAGTCTAGTCTTCATTCTATTCTCTATAATAAAATTCTGGATAAATCAAGGCTTTCAAATTCAGTTAAAAAAAGCCATAAGTCCGTAGGGGTGGTATCTCTTGGAATTTGATTCAACAGTACATTTTTAATATATCTTTTAAAAGGAAAAAGAATTTTAAAATCACCAGAAGGAAAAGCAGAGCATAAGACATTCACTGGATCCAGTCACATGTGTAAAGGCCCTTTACCAAGTCAATACTATTAAAGAGACTAGGGGTTGTGGCAGAAATTGTTTCTGCTTAGAAGGGAGGCAAGCCCGGTTCTAGTGTCCTCAGCACAGGCACAAACTCATAGTATAATGCCAGGGAAGTCATTTAACTTCCCAGAGTCTCATTCCCTTCATTGACAAAATGGGAAATTGAACCAGTTGATTTCTCATTTGAACTATTTTCATATCCAGTGAACTCTCAGCTTGTCAGCTACTCAATTGCCATCTGCTTTTCTTCTCTGTCTTCCATCACCATTTAAACGACCTCCCATGTGTATCTCATGACTGGCTGATTGTTCCTTCTGCCACTCTTGGTGACGTACTCAACACAGTGCAGAGATAAGATACACTAGGCAAGATTAAGCGAGGCTGGCCAGCGCACTCACCCAGGGAAGTCAGACACAGTCTGTTTCCACCGCAGCACAGCAGTGAGCACAGCTAGGCAGAATTCCAGCAGAGTGCAAATCAGCATCAGAGACAGAGTTCCCTGAAAGTCAAGAAATAAAATATCGGTGGTGCTTGGGTCAGCCGAAGCTTTCATGCCTAGCTGAGAGGTGACCACAGAGAAGAAGACCACCTCAACCGTTAGAGAATGAAGTAACGACACCATCAGGAAAACAAAACTGCTCCTCCTCACAAATGTCTTAATTCAACTCCTTCACTCATTCATTTGCTTGAGAAGGGAAGATGAGTAGTAACTAAATCAACTAATCCACTCCATCCTCTTGTGTCTTACTTCTTTGAGACGTAGATAGTTGTGATGACATTGTTCACTCAGTAAGAGAGCAGAGTGGTGTAATAACTACCAGGACTGAGAATCAGCAGCTCCGTTCTAGTCTCACCTTTACTGTTGAGTAGCTGTGTAAGCCTGGACAAGTCTCTCTCTTTCTCTGGCTCCTGTTTCCTCATGTATCAAACATGCCTACTAACATTTATTTCTCAGAGATTTGTGAGGATCAAGGAGGTTTTGGCTGTGTAAGCCCTTTGTAAAATTCAGTATTGACATCCCTGTCTATGTCTCCGAACCCCTTTGGATGTTTTTTATTTTTATTGTTGTTTATTTTTTATTTTATTTATTTATTTATTTATTTATTTATTTATTTGGTGGCTTTAAGACTTGGAAAAAAACCGTGAAGGTAGTAAACTGTCAGAGTTGCTAATCACCAACATCAACTCACAAGGATGGGTTCTACCATTTCTGTCCTGAGACATTCTTTGTGTAGAACTGGCCATCTGATAATAAAGGGAGATAATTTGATCACATGAACTTTTGTTTTGTGGTATTTACACACAGTTAAAGAGAAGATACACCTTGTGTCCATTACCTTAGAAATAGTTCCAGCAAGCAAGCTCAACAGAAGCTCTCTTATTTCCAATGTAAAATCATCCCATCATCTTTATCACTACCAAATTTCTCTCAAATTTCTCTCCAGAATTTTTCCCAAGGTAGAATTGGCTGTGCCCGGTGTTAATTTGTGCCAATTACTGTCAGCCTCATTTGCATGCACTTTTTCCTCATTATACCATTACCTTGGGAGGAAGGCCTACTTTATAATGGATGCTGTACAAGCATGACTTTGACCAGACCTTTCTATGCATCCATCTTCCAGCTGAATTTTTGGCTGATCTCATTTTTATGATTGCAGGACAATAAATATTCTGCAACTTCTTTACTTTTATGTTGCCTGTTTTCCTCTCAGTGTATTGCTGACCATGCACATACCCCTTAATCTTTCAACTTCAGACATACTATTTCTGTTAGCCAAACTTAATTGTTTTTCTTCTTCCAAAGAGAGAATTCTCCTGCAATAATTATCAGTTACACTCTCCATTTCCCTGTATTTATTTTTTTTATTTTTATTTTTTTTTTGAGATGGAGTCTCGCTCTGTCACCCAGGCAGGGGTGCAGTGGTGCAATTTCGGCTCACTGCAAGCTCTGCCTCCTGGGTTCACGCCATTCTCCTGCCTCAGCCTCCCGAGTAGCTGGGACCACAGGCGCCCGCCACCTCGCCCGGCTAATTTTTTGTATTTTTAGTAGAGATGGGGTTTCACCGTGTTAGCCAGGATGGTCTCGATCTCCTGACCCCGTGACTCCCTGTATTTCTTATCTCCTGATTTAATGTATCACACTTCTTTCAGCTATAACAAAAAGCAATAATAATGTTACCGTCTCACCTGATTAGTATTATTCATTATTGTAATCATTAGAAGGAGAAGCCCTTACCATCTAACCCCCTATTTCCTATTCTGTTTCTTCGTCTTTAGTCTGATGTCTTTTTAGACCAAACTGACCCCCTACCACACACACATACCACATTTCCTTGTTGGCATTTTCTGATCACCCAGATCTTTCTGCTCTGTTTGCCAATCTGAATTCACCACTCTATGTACCAACATTCTCAGTTTGACAAACTTGTAATTTATGCCTCCAAAATTAGATTAGTTTAATAATTAAGAAACTCTACAAACAATAAGTTTTAGTTTTTCATCATCAACCTTATTTGACATTTTCAATTCCACTCTATTAGTATGTAATCCCCTTAATCTCATCCATGCAGTCCTCCTTTGATTTACATAACCCTGGCCTTCCTCCATATGCCCGAACCAGAATTAACAGAGAGATTTTCAAAGGAAGGAATAATAAGAAATCAAGGCTTTCAGAAACCTCATAAAATTAGAACACCCCATCTAAAAAATGCTTACAGCCAGACTGGCTTTGGCTTTGTAGCAGTCCGTGGTGTAAGGCAAATTATAATCATCATAAGAAAGAAGTCTGGTTGGTATATTCCTTTTGTCCAACTCACACTGCAGTGAGGCGGGATTTAATGCAGCCAGGTTGACAGACAGAAGAATGAAACCCACCAGGGCGGACAGAGCACTCAGAATGCTTCCAGCCAGGCTGCTATGCACCTGAAAGAGACATGCTGGTTAAGGATCATTCCCAATGAGCTACGAATTTCTCTCACCCCTTTTTGCCATTACATTGCAAGTTATTCCCTTATCTGTCTCCCTCAGGAAGGCTGGGAAGGATCGTTTCTTGCTGTATGCCTCTCCATTGCCCAGCAAAAATCTCAGAATCTGCAACGTAAAACTTGGCTGAATGAATGAATATATGAACTGGTTCCCCTTAAACAGGACCTCAGTGGTGTGGTAGAGAATGTTACTCTCCTAAATTCTTTCCCTGGGACAGATAGCAGGGCCTCCACTAGGCTTGCCTGGAAAATTACTATAAGTGTGACCAAAAGCAAAGGTGGCAATGTACCAGATGCAGTTTCTCTCTTGGCCAACTCAGAAATCCCTCGTGCAAGCATCAACCATACAGAAAAGGTGGATGGTGTATTAGCATGGTGCAAAAGTAATTTCGGTTTTTGCCACTACTTTCAGTGGCAAAGCTGCAATTATATTTGCACCAACCTAATAGCTCACGCATGAGTGCCCATTGCCTCTCTCAAAAGCACACCTCTTAAGGATGAGTGAGGGGATGGTTCTGAGTCTCAGGCAGGCCCTGGAACCTGGGCAGGCATTGATTGGCCACATTGAGTGCAGTATGGGGTGGCTGTGGGCAGTCGTCTAGGTGCAGGCCCAAGGATGGTGTAATGTGTGGGAGGCAGTGGGAAGTACAGGAAAAAGGTCTAGATTGTATGTCAGAAAATTGAGGTCACAGTATAGACTTGACCCAGCTTGTTCCCTTGGGTAGTCAGTTTCTTGGTTTTAGTTTGCACTCTGGTTCTCATTTCTACATTTGTGAAACGAAGGGAGTAAATAAACTGACCTCAGAAGTGACTTCCTTTACTCCAACTCACACAGAAAAGAGAATTGAGCTAAGAGCATTCTGAAAGCTATAGTTACAGGTAGGCAGGCTCCAGGGCAAACCCAACAGCCATGCAGTAGAGAGTTATTTAATCCGATATGGGCACTTCTTCTTTTAGGAACTCACCAGTTGATGCTCTGGGACCCCAATTTCCCAACATAATGACTGACTCTATACTCTTGGGCCTCCTAGTAGCCAGTAGTAGTCCTGATGCCTAGAATATATATTTCTTAGAATAAGCTAGATTTGTCTTGAGATGGCACTCTTCTTCAGTCTCAAAAAGGGCTGGTACAATGTGTGACAAGAGTAGAACTCACTAAAGCCTCGATGTTTCTGGTGAGTGTGAGCCCACCCCGAGACCACATCCTGCATCCTTGAGCTTCCTGCATGTTCATTGTGGGATTGTTCTATGGAGTAAGAGGCCCATATATTTCCTCCTAGAAGTTTGGAAACATTACTCTTGTATGAGGCTACTCAGTATGGTTGCCAGTAGCCACATGGGCAACCTATATTTGAAGTAAAATTAATTAAGATTTAAAATTCAGTTGCACTATCCATATTTCACATTGTCGATAGCCACATGTGACTGCCATGTTGTACAGTGCAGCTGTAGTGCATTTCCATCATCATAGAAAGTTACATTTCATTTCCATCATATTGCACAGCACAGATCTAGTGGTCTGGATCGTAACTGAGGGTTCCAAATAATAATTAAATACCAACGAGGGAAAGAAAAACAACTGGCATTTTTCTGGGCATTCTCTCTAACTTCCTCATTGGCTTTGGGAGATTTTTGTAGCCAGAGTTTCCAAATTGAGTTTCTGTGCAATTAAATGATATGACATTCTCTCACATAATCTCCAACATTAATCCTTTGAGGGATATAGGATTGAGTGAAGACTTAATGAAACTTTACAGACAAGAAACACTTCTTGTTATAATCCAGCTTTTCTCTCCCTACCACTTCCAACTCTAGTTTTTGCTGGAATAAGGGATAAAGGCAGATAAAGCTTTTTTTTTTTTTCTTAGCCAATACAAATGACTAAGGACAACTTTTAGGGTGCAAGAATTTATACTCAAACAAAATAAAAGTATTATCTTTCTGGTGAGATAGATGAAAGAATGAGAGATAGTACTGCACATAAACAGCACGTTGACTCGATTTTTTCAAGGGTGGTAACACCTGGGCTTAAACAGTGAACCCCAACAAATAGGCCTCTTTATAACACTGTCAGCTCCCTTGCCATTGAAAACCTAAATTTGAAGGCCAATTGTCACCAAAACAGCATCATAAATAAGCACAATTTTTCTGTGATAGATTCTTGGACACTGGCTGAAGGGATATTATAATTCCTTGAATGCAGACTTTGATGTAGGGTGCAATAATTGGAGAAATGTGCTCTGAACAAGGACACAGAGGTTCCAGGCCTGGCTCCTAACTCTAACAACTGACTGCTCTGGAACTGAGTTTTCAACTTTTCAAAGTAGAAAGACTGACCTTAACGAGTTCTGTCTAAGTTTCATTTTGATCCATTGGGTTGTGGGTTATAGTTCTTATACTTACCAAAAGTTTGGTTAACCTTTTCTCTGTGATAATTGATAGAGAGCCAGAGATGACAAACTGAGATAAAAGAGAAAATGATGAGGTCAGTTTCCATGTAGAGAGTAATTGCGATGTTACTACCACAATATTTATAGAAAACTCATGGGAAAAACCCTGGGGAACAAATGATCAATGAGGTAATATCCATTTAAAGACATAGATTTATCCTGTTTGCCCCTATAGTTTTCAGATAGCAACAGAAAAAAAAAGATAGCAGAAATAGATCCAAATAAACAAAATGAGGATCTTAACAGCCAGGAAATAATATTCGTTTTCTTAATGAAATGAGAAAATTTTGGCTTAAGATGTTCTTTAGAGAAGGACATGAAAACAATGGTATGGAAAGAGAAAAGAATTGGAGAGAATCATGTGGTTTATGTCCATCGTTATATTGATGTGATGCATCACATTTGATTGTATATGTTGAACCATCCTTGTATTTCTGATATAAATCTCACTTGATCATGGTGAATGATCCTTTTAATATGTGGTTGAATTCAGTTTGCTAGGATCTTGTTGAAGATTTTTGCATCAATGTTCATTAGGGATATTAACCTGTAGATTTCTTGTAATGTTTTTATCTGGCTTTGATATCAAGATAATGCTGGCCTCATAAAATGAGTTTGGAAGTATTCCCTCCTCTTCAATTTTTTGGAAGAGCAGAAAAGTGTTGTTACTAGGTCTTCTTTAAAAGAAAATAAAAGATGGGAAAAGCTAACAGATATGGGAGGTCAGAGACATGGATCTTACATTGCTGGCTCCCCAGGCTAAGGTAAAATGGTCAAGGAGAACAGAAGGAAAGACAGGAATGGATGGCAGAAACTTTCAAGGTTGTGTTTACAAAATGAAAGAAATTTTTTTTCATCCTCTAGAGTATTCATGATCTACAGATTTAGAGCCATTAAGGAACAGAACATTCTTTGACAGTTAGAAGAAAGGGGGACAAACACCAAAGAAAAATTGTGATTCCTGTAACCCAGGCATTTAGTTACTTGTCTATATAGACAAATGCCAAGTCTATAAAATATGGACTAGATGCCTCTTCAGAGGTGGACTGTGCTTAGTGACTTGCCTTTAAAGAATGGGTTATAGAAAGAGGAAGGAAAGAAGTAGTAACTTTACAGCGGAGAAAGCAATAGTAACTTTAGTAGTTAGTAGTAGTAACTTTACAAAGGAGGAACCTTTACAGAGGAGAAACCAACAGTGGTCTGTTGACTGTCTTTCCTCCCACAACCTTCCTTTCTTCCCCATTTTGGCTTCAGTAAAGCTCCATGATCAAGGTAAATTGTGTCAGTGACAACACGCTGATATTTTTCTGATGTTTAGACTTGGGTGAATTTTTGGCTGAGGACAGCAGAGGTAAAGCACCATTTTCTAAACATCAGAAAAATATCAGACAGACCCCAATTTAGGAACATTCTATAAAAATCGCAGCCAGTACTACTTCAAACTACCAAAGTCCTCAAGCAAAAGGAAAATCTGAGAAAGTCTAGAGGAGCCTGAGACATCATGACCAAATGTAATGCAGTGTAATGTAGTAGCCTTGCATGGATCTTAACATAGAAAAATGTCATTTGTGGAAAACCGGTGAGATCCAAATCCAAATGAAACTTCTGTTAATAAAAGAAGACAAATGGATATGATAGACAAACAGGTGAACTTCCTGATGCATCAAATAAACAAATGTAAAACAAGGGCTAATGACGGGTACTGAGGTGCAGGAAGTTGAAGGAAAAAACATCTTTTAAGGAGAAGCTTAATTATGAGAAAGCCTCAATCTAAGAGAAAGCAGTTCTTTGAGAAAAGGACTACTAAGTCGTTTTGAAACCCCAGAGCTGCAGCTATTTCAGAGGAATTTCCAGCCCATCACTGGGACACAGACATCTGCTCAGCCTTCCCTGGGAATCCGTCAATGCAGTAAAAGCATTTTCAAAATGCTCAGAGGTGTCAGTTCCCCTTCCTCCACGGTCCCACAAGCATCTGTGTGGTTTCTCTGTGAGTGTATGATGTTTTCCATTGATGCTTTTTTTTTAATATAAAAAGTTCCTTCCCAACTTTATCCTAATTCATGAATGTTTTGCCTAAACCCGGAGAGAAGTCACTAGCTTCATCATAGCTCAAGATGATAAGGTGAAAAATAAGATGATCTTCAAAAGAAATGCATATTTGAGTCTGATAAGAAATTGATCTAAAATCAGGAACGCCCTGCCATCCTACCCCACTCAATCCTCCCTGAACTACACACACAAGAGAACAAGTTTCACCATTGACTCCTTGCTCCCGGCAGATCAAACATAGCAAGGTGGCAGGTGTAGAGTTTACGCTATTGACATCTCCCTCCCCTCTTTGCCCCATGCTTCCCTCCTCAGAAACTACTCACCAATAAGGGTGCTATGAATGGGTAAGCAGACTTCAACAGCATAGAAATCACTTGGGTAAAATTTGGAGAGAAGGAAGCAGATGCCAAAATGATTCCCAAGCTCAATACCTTCACACCACACAAGATCTGGATAGTCTGTGGAAAGAGAAAGGAAGATTGAGGATTAAAACCAGCATTTGTAAAGACATGGCCAGGCTGGGCACGGTGGCTCACGCCTGTAATCCCAGCACTTTGGGAGGCCAAGGTGGGTGGATCACCTGAGGTCAGGAGTTCGAGACCAGCCTGGCCAACACAGTGAAACCCCGTCTCTACTAAAAATACAAAAATCAGCCGGGCGTGGTGGTGTGCACCTGTAATCTCAGCTACTCTGGAGGCTGAGACAGAAGAATCGCTTGAACCGGGAGACGGAGGTTGCAGTGAGCTGAGATTGTGGCATTGCACTCCAGACTGGGTGACAGAGTGAGACTCCATGTCAAAAACAAACAAACAACAAACAAAAAAACAGGACTTTTTTGCCTCTCCCATGGCGCTAATGCATTATCGCCTTCTGCAGGATCCCAGTGAGGATACAAACCCTGTGGAAACTCTGGAGTGAGAAACAAGAAAAGACACCCTGGAGGGTGTGCGGCTCTGCCACAGAAGCCACAGTCTCGGGGTCTGGCAGGTGCTCAGGAAGGCGTCTGCATTTCTGCCTCTCAGGCCCTGGTCTGCTCACGGCGCCTGCTTCCAGCTCGGAGCAGCTGCTGGGATTTGCTTTGCCAGTTCTCAGGACTTCTGAGTGCATGACTAGTAACTCTCTTTCTACCTCTCTGAGAACGGGGGGCACCTGGAAGCCCTCACTTTCTCTGAAGGATTGGCGGTTCAGAAGTCCTTCCCCTCATCTCCCAGACTCCACTGGCCATGGAATTTGCCCCTCTGGTCACCTCCTTGGAAACTGCAGTTCACAAACCAAAAGCTGAAGTTCTGGAAGCTCTATTTTTTATTTTTAACTTTTATTTTAAGTTCAAGGGTAAAAGTGCAGGTTTGTTACATAGGTACTCTTGTGTCATGGGGGTTTGTTGTACAGATTATTTCATCACCCAGGTATTAAGCCTAGTACCCATTGGTTATTTTTCCTGATCCTCTCCCTCCTCCCATCATCTACCCCCTGAAAGGCCCCAGTGTGCATTGTCCCCTTCTATGTGTCCGTGTGTTCTCATCATTCAGAAGCCATCACCCTTAGCAAACTAACAGGGACAGAAACCAAATACTGCATGCTCTCACGTCTAACGGAAGCTCTGTCTTAGGAGGTAGTTTCCCTCCTGGACGTCCACCTCAGAGATTCACAGCTCTATTATCATTTACCAAGAAGTTTTCTAGACCTTATGTCACATGAGCCTCACAGAAACCCACGTGATTGTACATGAGGCAAGGAAACCAGTCCCACCAGGCCCTGAAATCCAGTCAAATGGAGTGCCTCACCTCAGATCAGAGGCAATTCTAGAAACCAAAACTCTGCGTTTCCCTCCCAATCCAAGATAGATCCCTTCTTTCTCTCCTCCCTTCATGCAATACAGCTTCTTTAATAAACTCTGGATGAGAGGAGAAACAGAGAAACAAAAGGTGAATATCATTTCCATTCTCAAAAAGGTAAGGAGAAAAGAGGGAGAGAAAGTAGATTTTTTCTGTAGTTTACAGTAAGGGAAAAATTCCTTGCAAAGAATCAGTGTGGATTATTAAGCATGCAGTTGTGAAATACAGAAAAATGTATATACAATGTATAATTATTTACCACCATTACTTTTGTAAAAGAAAATATAGAGAAGCACTGTACTGCAACAAGACAAAGACAACAACAGAAAATCAGTTCCTCATCTTCAGAATAAGGGAAAAAACATTTCTAAGACAACCTCTTGTGGAAAAGTTCTGGGACAGTTTTCTCCAAATGGCTTCTACTCCAAAGTCCCTCTGGTAAAACTTAAGGGTCTCCACACTCAGGACAGATGACCAGTCCCAAGACATACATCATCTCTTCCCGCTTCCCCCAACCCCTCTCCAACATGTTCTGAATTAGATTTACCCCAATAACTTTGACTTCTGCCTGTAGACGTGTCTTCAGGCTATCCTGCCCCTGGTTGGTGAATTCGGGTTTCTCTGCTTGGGAGAAGTTGATGACATTTGATGGGAGCACTATCACGGTCTCATTGGGAACAGGTTGTGATGTCATGATGGTGTTGCCAACTATGGAAGAAAAAGTAGATTCAGCTCTTAAAAAGTACAGAGCTCCCAGGTTCTGGCTGCAAAACTGGTAAGTCAGTTTCTGCCAGTTAGTCCAGACTTGGCCTGTCTGTTAGAGAAAGAAACTGGTAGTATGGAACAGTGAAAACTACACAACCTTGGTTTCCTGAGGATTTTTCCATAATGTTTGACACAGTCCATTATAGATAATAAACACATCACAGGGTGGCAGCAATGTGAATCTTGAGAGGCCCCAATGTCCAGAGGCAAAGGGTCACACAAAATTTGCAATATGCAGCAATGTCTCTTTGCCCAGTCCTACTGACAACAACTGTATTGCCATTTATTTGATGAATTTTTTAGACAACTGCACTCTGCTCATTTTTGTCTATTAGCATTCATCTTAAATATGTTTATCATATTTTACTAGACATGCTCTTAGTTCTTATGCAGTGGTTTTAATCCTTACCACAGCTCTGCATGTTAGTAAGTTAGCAAAAACATGTAATAAATAAGAACACTGAAAATAAAGTTTGAGTTATGAATGCAAGTAATATACATGCTGCATATATGTGTGGCATAGAGTTAATGCTGAAGAAATATTTGCAGTTATCCTTATTGTTCAACCCTGTTCACACGGCTGGGAAGTTGTAAAGCCAGTTTTGGATCTCAACTTTCCTTGAATCTGAAGCCTCCGCATAAATCTCTAGATCATTCCACTTCTTCCTACCTTCCCACCTGGCAATGCCAGCCCGTGTCTGAGTTTACTTAGGTTGGAGAAGCAGCTACATGTAGTGGTACTTCCTACCTTCCCACCTGGCAATGCCAGCCCGTGTCTGAGTTTACTCAGGTTGGAGAAGCAGCTACATGTAGAGGTATGAAAACAAGTCTTGGAGTCATAACACATAGGCTCGCATCCTGGATCCTCCTCCGGTTAGCATTAAGACCACATTGGCTGTGGTATTTGTTGCTGAGCTCAGCTTGGATCTCTTTTCACTGCACCATTCTCAGCCCACAGACTGCCCAGTGTGCAAATGGCCTAAGAACATTTGAAGAGACAAGACCTCTGCTCCCATTAATTACACAGTCTTAGGTAAGTGACTCACAAACATCATGCAGTTAGAATTCAGAAGAAACAGAGTTAAAACCAGATACTCCTCCCATTTGCCCACTCTATTTCCAAAGTGCTCTAGTGTCTCTTAACTGCTGTCAATGAGTTTCAAGTCAAATTACTCCTCTAATGACGTCACAGCAAGGGAACGGTGAGATGAGAAAAGACTTTCAGCATTATCTACCTGTGGCCATTGGTTCCAGCTGAGTCCTCAGAAACTCCCAGGAGGGAGCTAGAGTCTGTCTGGGTTCTCAGATAGTCCCATCAATGATTTCTACATACCTTCATCTTCTGAAAGTCATCAGCCCTTTCTTATTCCAGTGTTTGCAGCCATACAGGATGTGCAACTTACAGGTTGTAAATTTGTGAAATATGCCTGCACTTCCTTTTCTATAAACTTCTAGCAACTTCAGGAAAATCACAAAAAGAACCAACTTATGACTGAGAGTTCAGGCGTCACAGAGCTTTATGTGTGAATTGCCAGTTTGAGACTTACAAGTGCCCTGTTATTCGTCCAGTCTGTTCTTGGAGCCTCATTTTTCTAATGTGTTAAATAGAGGAGCAATACCAACACTGGAGAATTGTCATAAACATGAGCAAAAATGCTTATAAAAAGCCTATGCTGCTTTGAAGCTTTCAATCATATGTAACTAATAAAAGTAATATTGCTAGTCATCATAACATAGATAAATAACAATATTCCATCGTATATAAGTAACCATAATAATCACAGCAATAATGACAATATGCTTTCAATTAACATTTAATATATAGCTAATACATAGCTAATAATATAATAATATATAGTAATATACAGCTAATAATAGTGATATAGAACTTTCCTAAAAATTTTTTTGTTTGTTTGTTTTTTTAGTTTTGTTTTTCTTTTTTTTTTTCTAATTCCCCAAGCTCTTGGCAGGTTGAAAGCAGCCTTTCAACATCATTGCCCAACTGCTGCCTACTCTAAAGTCATCTTCTTCCTCTGGCTGCTTTCTTTCTCTAGCAACATCTTTGCCCTCCAGGAAGGTTGGGCCCCTCTAGGGAAGTATTGAAATATTGAAATGGAGAAGGAACAAATGGGAAAGATTCAGCAGGACCTAAATGAATTCAGCAAACTCATATGCAGGCTGGTTTTGTGAGGACAGAGCCACTGTGCCCTTTAAACCCTTGGCTGGGCATTCTTTTGAAGCTGACCTCAATGTATCAGGCAAGGAAACCAGAGCTAGCCAGGGCGATGGCAAAGCCCCACCCTGCCAGCTTCCTTCCTCCTTTCCTTGGAGGAGCTGCCAGAATGAACCCAGAAACACAACCTGAACCATCACCGTCACCTCAGAGGGCCATGGGTTCTGCACTTAATTCCACACATTAACTCTTCTGTTGAAGAAAGGAGTTAAGAAACACCATTCAGAAGGCTGGATTCGTTCTCAGCATCAGAATGACACAGACATTACGAAATGTAATTGGCTTGCCTTGAGTTCTAACAGTGAGTCTGAGAGGGGGAATGGACTCACCCAGAAAGCCTGGGGAAGGGGCAGAATCACCTCCAGCCTCGCTCACCCGCGCTCCTGGTGCCCCTTCCCCTTTCACAGAGTGCCGGCTGTGTTTCCGGTGGGTGCCCTGCATCTTTGCCACCCTCACAGCATCTGTGAAACAGTGGAATGCAGCTCTCCTCCTGAGCTTTGATTAAAAGCTCTTTTGGTCTCTCTTCAGGAGCAATCATACCCCCTTTCCCTTCCGGGGAATGTGCTAATAAACCAGTTAAAGTTGCCTACCCAAGCAAAGACTCCCTCTCCAGTCTGTGCTATTTAATTTAAAATGATTTCTGAGTTTTAAGGATTATGTGAAACAACAGGTATAAGGTGCTTAGCACAGAACCCTACAGAATTTGACCTAAAAGTGGTCTTTTGACTGTCTTTCCTCCCCCAACCTTCCTTTTTTTCCATTTTGGCTTCAGTAAGTTCCAAACAAGATTCCTCTTGTCTTTCAGCTTACACTCATTCAGCCTTTTACATTCCCAGTTTTTTCCAGAGTCTGAGCTCCACCGACCTAACTAGAAGGGAGAAGTTATATATCAATAACACATTCTGATTAATAATATTATTTATCAATAACACATTCTGATTAATAAGCTAGGACAGGTTTCTCAAATAAGCTACTAATGCCATTTTGGACGGGGTAATTCTTTGTGGTAGGCGACTATCCTGGGCACTGTAGGATGCTTACTGGAATCCTTGGCCTATGCCAGCACAACCCCACCCTATGCGTAAGAACAAGAAACATCATCAGATATTGTCAAATGTCTCTTGATGGAGGGAGAACAAAATCTCCTCACATCCATGTTGAGAACCACTGACCTAGGAGCAAAAGGGTTTTGTGTCTTCTGTGTAAAGGCAGGTGTGCAAGAAACAAAGCAATATTCTCTTTAAATCAATTTTTAATTTTTATTTTTAAAATGTTAAATTGTTGTATAAAACACGTATAATTCATTATCTTGACCACTTTTTAGTGTACAGATCAGTAGTATTACTTATGTTCACATTGCTGTGTAATAAATCGCTAGAACTTTTTCATCTTGCGAAACTGAAATTGTACACCCATTGAACAACTACCCCTCTCCTTCCTGTTCCTAGTCCCTGGTAACCACCATCCTACTTTCTGTTCCATATTCATTCTATGTCTACTTTGGATACTTCAAATGAGAGTGATACAGGAATACCAGGGTCCTTGGTCTCGTGCTGTTTGGATAAACGACATGGAGACACATGGAGTGGTTTTAAGGAGCAGATAATGTAATAGGCAAGAAAGAAGAGAGAAAGAAGAAAACAGCTCCCGCATACAGAGACAGAGGGAGGGGGTCTCCGAACAAAGAGAAACCCCGTGTAGAACAGAAAAGTAGTTGGTTATATTGGAGGCTGGAAGAGGTGGTGTCTGATTTGCATAGGGCCCAGGGGATTGGTTTGACCAGGGGTGTCATTCATGTTGCCCTTTCACCTTAGCCCTTTAATATGCAAATGTGGGTCACCATGATGTCCTGAACACATGTGAGTAATCTGGAGGTGGCCATCACACTGGCACATGTGGTGACAAGGAGAAGACGGCGGGAATCGCCATGTTGCCCATTTCAGGTGGACCTAGTTTCTACTCACCAGCATTTGGACGTCAAAGCTTGCCAGCCTGGCTCTTTAAGTTGCCTTTTCTGTTAGAAAAGAAATGGTTCCAGGGGTTGCTTCTTATTACAGGAAAATTTCCACTGAGAAACTATAACTTTTCTAGCTGCTTAGGAATTATTTCTTAATAACTTCTTCATTAAGAGGAATCATACAGTATTTGTCTTTTGTGATGGCTTCTTTTACTTAGCATGAGATTGAAACTGCCTTTGCAGAATTATGACTGAGACAGTGGAAGAGATCTAACTTAACTGACTCTATCTTGCTTCTAACCTCCAAGCTGTCCTTGTTCATTCCTCGGGGTAGGCTGAACTAACTTTGGGAGAAACTTCGTTTATAGTTTAAACAAAGATGATCAACAGCAGACCTCCTTCTTGCCTGGGGATTAGATTGCCTTTGTAGGACAAACATTAGCCACAGGATTAGAAATTATGGTTGAGGAGTCATGCAGCTGGAGGCTACAAGATTCTGACCCTCCCTAAACTGCTCGTAAAATCAGTGCTTGAGATATTTTGCAGACCCTTCCCTTGATGGATCTGCTGGCACCACCCAGATCAATAAACTGGCTCATCTGATCTTCTAGCCCCCACCCAGGAACTGATTTAGTGCAAGAAGACAGCTCCGACTCCCTATGATTTCATCTCTGACCAATCAGCACCCCTGGCTCACTGGATTCGCCCCACCCACCAAGTTATCCTTAAAAACTCTGCTCCCCAAATGCTCCAGGAGACTGATTTGAGTAATAATAAAACTTCAGTTTCCCACGCAGCTGGCTCTGCGTGAATTACTCTTTCTCTATCGTAATTCCTCTTTCTTGATAAAGCAGTTCTGTCTAGGCAGCAGGCAAAGTGGACCCCTTGGGCTGTTACAAGATCCCCAAGTTTCATCCATGTTGTAGCACGTGATAGGATTTCCTCTTTTGTAAGGCGGCTTACAGTTTCATTGTATGTATATACTACATTTTCTGTATTCATCCATTGGTCCACATTGAGGTTGCTTCCACCTCTTAACTATTATGAATAATGCTGCAATGAATATGGGTGTGTAAATATCTATAAGAGATCATGTAACTCATAGATATTTATTTCTTTAAAGTTAGTTTCTGGAGATTTATTGTGTTCCTTTGGTTGGGCCCTGTTTTCCTATTTCTCTGTATGCCTTGTGATCTTTTATTAAGATTCAGGCATTTGAAAAATACACCCGACCTCCTCCAGTCATTACAGACTGGCTTCATACATTGGAAGACCTTTATTGGTTAGCATAGCTAGAGATTCTAGGGGCCCTTCAAGCTTTTTCTGGGCTTGTGTGTGTCATTTCCCAGTTAAAGAGGTGTGCTTGCTTCCTGTTTGGAGCCTGGAACCTCTTTCTCCCCCTGGTGTCTGCCTATAGTACTACAATCTCCCTAGTGCAGAAACAGGGTGCTTGCCTTTGTTCTCAGAGGCCCCCAACATGGCCTTCAAACTCTGCACTCTGAGTCAGGCAAGACAGAAACCAGTGCCTTGGGCAACCCCCCAGAAACCCAGAATGCTGGACTCATGGCCCACTCCTTTTGCCTCCCTAAGGGAGAAGCTGGGACTTAAGTGTTTTCTCCAGATCAAGTCTCACTGTATCAGGGTGAGAGAGGTTAGGACGAGTAAAATACCACGACTTTTTCTACTCATTTTGATGCATCTTTTCCTGGCTCTGCACTCATCTGAGGTGCTCCCTAGTTCCTGTGGCAGAGATCAAAAACAGATATTTATGTTTGACAACAAAGAAGTTAGAGATAACATTTGGTGTTTCTCTAACAATATATACAACTCTCTGTGCACATTCTCCATAAAATATCTCTTGTTCCTGCAGGTCCATGGGCAAGACCCTCTCCCTGGCATTTCTAGTTCTAGGGATCCCTCCTTAGAGAATAGGAAGGCCTTAACTCTTTGGACCCAAAACAACTATCTGAGTTTTTGTTTCCCAGGTCCCACTTACATCTCAGCTTTCATTTCCCACTTTACAACTCTCTCCTTCAGGACCAGGGGAATCTTCTATTCCCTGAGGACATCTGTCCTTCTCTTATTTATCGTGTTTCCCCCTCCATTCCATGATGACCCTCATACCCTGTACTCTAGGAACCCTTCTCTTTTGATATATCTTTCTGAAGCATGTATCATCAACTTTTTAGTGAGATATTATTCTTTGGATTGCTGGAAAACAAAAGCTAGAAGCTAGTAAGCAAAATCTCCTTTTCCTTCCTCCATTACTATATTCCTCTGCCTCCTCCACTTATCACTTCCTTTGCATACATTATCTTAAGAAAAGTACTAAGAAAGTCTTAAATGCTTGGGATAGAAAAGAAAAAATATTCATATGTTTGCAAGACTTTTAATCTTTCTTATAATCTCCACTGGATACATTAGTGTTGGGCAACAGGAAGTCCTCAGTTGAAAACACAGCCTGGCAACTATTCCAGCATTCAAGGGATCCAGAGAAGGAGGGGCTAATGTTCAGCATAAGCTATTTCATAAAAGTGACTGTGATTTCTCATACATGAGAAGTTTCTTCCTATAATGAAGGAAAAGAGGGAAGTGTGAAAGAAAGAAAGGAAGAAACATTGTCCTCAAAGTGACAATTAAGCAAAGTGAACCGTGTGGGCTCTTTGTGAGGAGGAGGAATCAACAACTAGAAAGAGTCATCTGGTTCTGGCTGATCTCTGCAGCAAGCGGGTGTTTTAACAAGATAAAACCTTATTTGTTTTATCTTGTCCCTACAGGCTCTTTTTTATTCCATATGAATTTTAAAATGTTTTTTTTTCTAAATATGTGAAGAATGTCAATGGTAATTTGATGGAAATAGCATTGAATCTATAAATTACTTTGGGCAGTATGGTAATTTTCATGATATTAATTCTTCCTATCCATGAGCATGGAATGTTTTTCCATTTGTTTGGCTTCTCACAGATTTTCTTGAGCAGTGGCTTGTAGTTTTCCTTGAAGGGGTCTTTTACTTCCCTTGTTAGCTGTATTCCTAGGTACTTTATTCCCTTTGTAGCAATTGTAAATGGGAGTTCATTCATGATTTGGCTCTCTGCCTGTCTATTGTTGTTGTATAGGGATGCTGGTGATTTTTGCACATTGATTTTGCAATCTGAGACTTTGCTGAAGTTGCTTATCAGCTTAAGAAGTTTTTGGATGACCCATTTGTTATACCTTATACAAATATTAACTCAAGGTTAATTAAAGACTTAACTATAAAACTGAAAACTACAAAAACCCTTGAAGAAAACCTAGGCAATACCATTCAGGACATAGGCATGGGCAAATATATCATGATGAAAATATCAAAAGCAATTGCAACAAAAGCAAAAATTGACAAATGGGATCTAGTTAAACTAAAGACTTTCTGCACAGCAGGAGAAACTATCATCAGAGTGAACAGACAACCTACAGAATGGGAGATAATTTTTGCAACTATCTATCTGACAAAGGTCTAATATCCAGTGTCTATAAGGAACTTAAACAAATTTACGAGAAAAAAACCCCATTAAAAAGTGGACAAAAGGCACAAACAGACACTTCTCAAAAGAAGACATTATGCAACAAATGTATGGAAAAAAGCTAAACTTCGCTGATCATTAGAGAACTACAAACCAAAACCACAGTGAGATACCATCTCATACCAGTCAGAGTGGTGATTATTAAAAAGTCAAGAAACAACAGATGCTGGCAATGCTGCAGAGACATAGGAATGCTTTTACACTGTTGGCAGGAATGTAAATTAGTTCAATCATTTTGAAAGACAGTGTGATGATTTCTCAAAGACCTAGAACAAGAAATACCATTTGACCCAGTAATCCTATTACTCGGTAAACGCCCAAAAGAATGTAAATCATTCTATTTTAAAGACACACACAAGCTTATGTTCATTACAGCACTATTCACAATAGCAAAGACATGTAATCAACCCAAATACACATCAATAATATACTGGATAAAGGCAATGTGGTACATATACACCATGGAATACAAAGCAACCATAAAAGGGAATGAGATCGTGTCCTTTGCAGGATATGAGTAGAGCTGGAAGCCATTATCCTTAGCAAACTAATGAAGGAACAGAAAACCAAACACTGCAGCATGTTCTCACTCATAAGTGGGAACTGAACAGTGAGAAAATAGGGACACAGGGAGAGGAACAACGCACACTGGGTTCCGTTGGTGGGCATAGGGGGTGGGGGAAGGGAGAACATCAGGAAAAATAGCTAATGCATGTGGGGCTTAATGCTTAGTTGATGGGTTGATAGGTACAGCAAACCACCATGTCACACATTTACCTATGTGACAAACCTGCACATGTACCCTGGGACCAAAAAAAAGAAAAAAAAAGATGGCCGTGTTGGGTAAAATATTCTTTGCTGGCAAATCTTGTTTTTTCTTCAATTTCTTTTTATATAGCATCCCATTCTCCTCTGCCCTGCAACTTTCTACTAAAAAATCCTCTGCTAACATAATAGAAATCCCCTTATATTTAAAAATCTCACTTTTTTTCTTGCTACTTTCAAAATTCTCTTTGATATTGACTTTTGTCAATTTGATTATAATGTGAGAACTTACAAGATTTAAACCTTATTGGTCATCATTGAGCTTCATGGATCTGGATGTCTATATCTCCTCCAAGAGCTAGAAAGTTTTCAGCAGTTATTTCATTAAGCACGCTTTTTGGTCCTTTCTCTGTTTTATCTCCTTTTGGAACTTTCATAATGCAAAAATTTATTTGATTAATAGTGTTTCATCAGTCCTGTAGGTTTTCTTCACATTTTTTCTCTGCTTTTTCCTTTTTTCCCTTTGCCTGGGTAATTTTAAATGACCTCCTTTTAAGTTACTGGATTCTTTTTTCTGTTTGATCTAATCTCCTTTGAAGTTCTACTGTATTTTTTATTTTACTCATTGAATTCTTCAGCTTCATGATTTCTGTTTAATTATTTTCAATGATTTCTATTTTTGAATCTCATTCATATAATTTTTTTCTGATTTTGTTGAATTGCCTATATATATTATCTTGTATCTTACTGAGTTTTCTTAGATTGTTAATTCGAATTTCTTTTCAGGCAATTTGTATATTTCCATTTCATTGAGGCCAGTTGCTTGAGAATTATTGTATTTCTTTGGTGGTTTTATATTTTCTTGCCTTTTCACATTTCTTGGATGCCTCTGGTCATGTCAATACAGCTAGTGGAGCAATCACCTCTTTCAAACTTTACAGCTTCGATTTTGTAGAGAGAGACTCACTTGCAGTTGGATCCAAGGGTGCTAGTTGGGCAGGATGTGGTGGCTCTGGTTCCAGTTGTGCACAGGGGTGCAGGCATCATGCAGCTTCTTCATCTGTGATCCACATCATTGATGACTGCAGGTGTCAAAGTGCCCTAAGCTTCAGGAGTTGGTGGCAGCTATGGTGACAGCATTGGTTCTTTGGGTCCCCAGTGACAGGGCTTTTGGTGTCCTCTTTTACTCATTTTCCTCACACTAGAGAATCTTAGCTGAGGGAATCTCTTTCAGTATTGGGCCTAACACAGTCCACAGGTGGCCACACAGTGTTGGGATACGAACTACCACCTCTTAGAGTGGTTTTGGAGCCAGGGTCCTGGACCCATAGTCTATGAAAATACTTCCACCTAAGACTTGGGGCACTGGTTCACTCTCCAGGTCATGGTGAATGTAGATTACCTACAAAGCTGAGGTCTGTGACTCTGGAGTACTCCAGCAGCTCAGGCCCAAGAGCCAGGGATGGAGCTATGACTGTGACTTTCGGGGGTAGAGTGAAGTATCACCATACTTCTGGAGAATGATGGGTGGTCCAGAGGCTCAGGCCCTGGAAAACAGGAGGATACATCTGCAATTCAGGTCCTGGAGTCAACAGCACACAATACCAACTCAGACCTCATGGGATGAGGCACCATTTAATTATGACTCTGTACTCTGGGTTGATGGGACATGGCAGTAGCCCAGGCTCAGTGAAGGGAGGTGCAAGTAGCCCAGGCTCAGTGAAGGTAGGCAGCAAAGATACAAGAATGTTGAGATGCAACTGTGGCTTGGGCCCTGGAAGGCAGAGAGTAGTGCAGCAATGGTTGCATTCCCTAGGAGGCAGCATACCTCAGCAGCTCAATTCCTGGTGGCTAGTTCCAGGGAGGCAGAGGACTGTACATATTTGGCCATTTGTGTGGGGTGGCACAGCTCAGTGAAGGTTTTGGTTTCCCAGGAGGTGAGGCACCATGTCAGCTTAGGCCTTGCAGGCATGGCTGTTTGAAATGATCAATATTCTATTTCTTCAGAAGGCAGGGTGTTGAGTTAGCTCAAGTGTCAGGAGGCATGACTGTTTGGCTAGGCCAAGACTGTAGTAACCCAGAAGTGGGACATTGCATTAGCTCAGGTCCTGAGGGGTGAGACTGCTTGACTCAACCAAGATCTTATTTCCCATGGAAGTCTGCCACTGTTTCAGCTCAAGTACCCTCTGTGGCTATTTGGCTTGGTAAAATGTTGTGTTTCCGGGACAGAAAATGTAGCCATCTGGATTTCTGTGCTCTCTAGTATGTTTGCTATTGTTTTGCTTTACTCCTGAGCTCTTCTTTGGTTATTTTTTTCAAAATGTAGTAGTTTCTTCATTGTTTTGGTTAATAGTGGTGGGGATGAGCACTAAGAACTTCTTGTTGGTCATCTTGCTGGTGTCGCTGCACTTACTTTCAAAATGTCAGGAATATATGCATGCGGGCTGTGTGTGTGTGTGTGTGTGTGTGTGTGTATGTATGTTCAGTCAAACAAAATATTATCTACATATGATAATGTCCATCTAATAAACACCACTGAAGACAAACATGTAGTCAAACACAACAGATTTATTGACTTGTTTTCATAAGTGATAATACACCCTAGGAGAACCAAGAGGCATCTAATCAACCAAAAAAAGAGATGAGGTTATTTCATGATTGGGGAGAAGGGTGGTGTTTGGGTAACATTAAATTTGTAGTGTTTTATTGGCTCAAAGAAAAGCAGAGCTGTCTATAAAGGGCTTAACAGCAAGCCTCATACACAGTCCTGTTTCCTTGGAACTACAAAGTAAAGAAAAAACTGCATAATGTTGAATTTTGAAATCTGTCATGTAAAGCTCTGCATTGGAAGTCTTCCCTTCCCTTCCCTTCCCTTCCCTTCCCTTCCCTTCCCTCCCCCCCTTCCCTCCCCCCTCCCCTCCCCTCCCCTCCCCCCTCCCCTCCCCTCCCCTCCCCTCCCCTCCTCCCTCCCCCTCCCCTCCCCCTCCCCTCCCCCTCCCCTCCCCTCCCCTCCCCTCCCCTCCCTTCCCCTCCCCTCCCTTCCCCTCCCCTCCCCTCTCTTGAAATGAAAACTTGAATGCTGGCATAATGTTTTATTTTCCCCTGCATAGATAGCATGGCAAAAATGATTAATGCGTAGACAGATCTCTATATATACTACACATAAATAAATGTCTTCATATATAATCTATTTACATAAGAATGTGGAAAAGCTTTTTTTAAAATTAATTTTCATCGTGTTAGCCTGGGTTCACTAGAAAACAGAGCCTGAGACAGGTATTTAGTGCCAGTGTTTTTGTTGGAAGAACACAAAAAGTACATAAATCATAAATGTCCAGCTCGATAAATTATCAAAAAATAAAGATATGTGTTCTTAACTCCCAATTAAAAATTAGAAAATAGCTTGTATGAAGAAGGTACAGAACTCTTTTGCTCCTTTCCAGACAATACACCCTCAAGAGTAATCACTGTCTCTGTTTATAATACCCATGATTAGTTTTGTTGGTTTTGGCGTTTTAATTAATGGAATCATATGGCATATATTTTCGTGTGTGTTTGACTTCTCTTCAGTATTATTGTATTATATTGCTGGGCAACACACAACCAAAAGGTTCGGGGATTAAATTAAATCTGTATTATTCCTCTCAAGTTTGTAAGTCAGTGAGGTTTCATTATGGTGAAAAGAGGCTAATGATAAGGAAAAAAAATAAAGTTTAGGGACTATGCCAACTTTTCATTTTCACTTTTCATTCAAAACTCACATTGAATGTGCTAAAACTGCCTTGTAAATGGCAACTCTAGAGTGAAGCTAGAATGTCAGCTCCATGAGGTCACAGCCCAATTAGTTCACTCTATACTTCCAATAGTGCCTGGAATATAGTAGATGTCAGCTCAAGCACCCTCTGTCTGGGTTCACTAGAAAACAGAATCTGAGACAGGGATTTAGTGTCAATGTTTTAGTTGGAAGAGCACATAAAGGGCATAAATCATCAACATGCAGCTCCGTGAATTATCAAAAAGTAAAGACATGTGTGTTCCTATTTCCTAATTAAAAATTGGAAGGTAGCAAGTACTAGGAAGGTATACAGCCCCTTTGCTCCCTTCCAGCCACTATACCCCCAAAGTAATCACCATCTCAACCTCTAATACCTGTGATTAGTTTCATTGGCATGATCTTTTTAATTAATGAAATCATATGGCATACATTTTTTGTAAGTTTGACTTCTCTTCAGTTTTGTGTTATTTTGCTAGGTAACACACAACCAAAAAACTCAGAGATTAGATTAAATCTGTGTATTTCCTCTCAAGTTTGCAGGTCAATGAGGTTTCAGTATGATGAGAAGAGGCTAATTATAAAAACATTAAAGTTTAGAAACTATGCCAAGTTTTCATTTTCACTTTTAACTGAGAACTCACATTGAATGTGCTAAAACTGCCTCCTGAACGATAACTGTAGAACAAAACTAGAATGTCAGCTCCAGGAGGTCATAGACAGCTCAGTTAGTTCACTCCATATTCCCAGTAGTACCTGGAATGCAGTAGATGCTCAATAAATATTTCTTGAATGAAGATATTGTGAGATAGAGTTAATGTACAGAAGTACTTAAGAGCTCTGTCTTCATCCTGGGGATGGCTGAATGTATGAATTTTGGCTCTTGGTCAAGATAAGACCATTGGAATTTATAATGTGCAGTTTAGAATAATTTTAAACTCTCTCAGCAAGCCCCAAGGTCAGTTTCTTTGCTAATGACTTGCAACTAGCTTAATGAATTTGACAAGCCTGACTATTTAATGGGATACAGAGAGTTTCTTGCATAGATGTGGGCAGTTCAAGTCAGAAACTGGCATGGTTCATGTGTCTGGTTAGGCCTGTGGGGATCTTGCACTGTGGAATGTCTCCAGTGCTTGCCTACTCTCTCTCTCGCTGCATTGTACTCTCCGCCTTTAGACAAAAGCCTCATGTGAGTACATTCTTTGGTGGTTGTTAAGTCTTTTCAAATATCTGCCTGGGGAAAATAATAGACTCTGACTTGGGCAATATAATTGGGAATAGAGAATATATCAGATTTACAAAGACTTCGAACTGATTTTCTTCTTAAATCAAATATCTTTTATATAGAAAAACAAAAAACAAAAAGTGAAATATAAACCCTCCATTTTCTAGGTCAGCTAAAACAAATTTATGCATTTGATACCTTTCTAAGCAAAATTTGCAGACTTTGCAGGCTGATTTCTAGTTCCAAAATAAATTAAATTAAAATATTGAAATAATACAACCAAATACTAAATAACTAAATTTTCTAATCCAGATTCTGGGACAGATAATCTTTGTCAACAAAACAAATAAGGACTCTTACATTACATGCAGATGTTGCCAGAGTTTTATAATGTAAGAAAAAAAGTATATGCCTATATGATATGAAATATATATAAATTTATATGTAATATACAAGTTCTTTATATATTTTAATATATTTTCAAATAATATACAAATTTATATATATTCCAGACACATGTGTGTTTGTGTATATGTATTTGCATATATGTCACTTAGGCCATTTAGCGACCCTGTTTTGGGCACAGTTTCTATGACTTCAGAGTTGGAGGTAAAATGGGAATGCTTTCATTATTCTCTAAATATGGGAGAGAATACTAAGAAGAAAAAAAGCAACTTAAGACAAAAAAAATCAGTTACTGAAAGTAACCAACAAGGGTTGAAGCTACTGGCTTAAGGGGGGAAAAACCCCCAGATGATAGCTGGCTTATATAGCACTGTGAGGTTCTGAGCCCCATCCAGACTGTGACGCTACTCCTTTTGATGTCCAGCCCCTCCTGGCCAAGCTGGAAACGTGCATTCAAGAGATGGGAGCAAGTTACAGGCTATATCTGGTGAAATTGTACCTGGAGTCTGAGAAGGATTAAAACAAGCAGTCTTGACCTTTTACAGAAAGGAAAATACCACCCTTTGCTGACATTGATGATAAAAAGATCCAGAGGGGAAACCACAAAGAACTTTCAGAATTGCTTCCTCTGCTGGAAAGAGTGTACTTAACTGAAGACAAATTTTTTTAAATCTAGTATTATCAGCCTCACGCAGTTACTGGAAAGTACTTAAGTTCCTGGGAATCACATGAGCAGTAGCAATCCCAACAAACCTTAGTCAGTAAAAAAACAAGTTGCTGATCTTGAAGAGATTCAAACAGGAAGGCAAATGCATCATCAGCTTTGTTCAAACCATATCTCAAATTTAGTTGTTTTTTGTTTTCGTATCCACCAGGCAATCAAAAGAAAGTTACACATCTTTTCTGTGTTTTCCTACAGTAAACTCAAAATTCAAACAGAGAGACATATTTTAATAAATTCAAAGATGTAAGTATTTTCCCTGGATTTGTATAGCTTTGTCTCATTATGTTTCCTGTATTTATACTGTGTGAAAACAAAACTTTTGAGTGTATATTAAAACTGTCTGGATATTACTATATAAAACATTGGAAAATATCACAAAGTAATTTAAATAAAAAATAACTGTGATATGCTAGTGTCTTTTAATAGTTGCTTCTTATGAAACCAAAATAAGGTGACTAAAATATCAACATATGAAAATGACAGTATTTCAATTTTCGGCTTGAATATTTTAAATTATAAGTATTGATTTGATTAAGTTACGTATGTTGGCATGCTTAAATCAATTTTAAATATAAACAAATGAAATAAAAATGCTAACATCTGTGTTCATGAGCATTTTTTTGAGATAGAGTCTCACTCTGTGGCCCAGGCTGGAATGCAGTGGCATAATCTTGGCTCACTGCAACCTCTGCCTCCTGGGTTCAAGCAATTGTCCTGCCAAGCCTCCCAAATAGCTGGGATTACAGGTGCGCACCACCACGCTCAACTAAGTTTTTTATTTTTAGTTGAGACGAAGTTCACCATGTTGGCCAGGCTGGTCTCGAACTCCTGACCTCAAGTGATCCACTCCCTTGGACCTCCCAAAGTGCTGGGATTACAGGCATGAGCCACCACGCCCAGCCTGTGATCTTCTTTTAAAAGTTGAAACTCAGCTCTTCCAATTGTGATAGAACCAGACTTAATCTTCCACTCTGTTAGAAAACTGGGTTGGTCACAGTGGCTCATGCCTCTAATCCCAGCACTTTGGGAGGCTGAAGTCAGAGAATCCCTTGAGCCCAGTATTTTGAGGCTGCAGTGAGTTATGATTACACCAGTGCACTCAAACCTGGGTGTCAGAGTTAGAACTTGTCTCACACATTTTTTTTAATATTATAAATAAAACTGGAAAAAATTAAGCACAACTGCTTCCAGACATTGGGAAACAGTTAGTGCAGGACTTTCAACACTGAAAAAATGAAAACAAATGTGAATATAATAATTGCTCTGGTTTTCTGCATGAAGAAACTTTCCAGACGATGGTCAGGGAGAGGGATCCATTCTGATATTGCTGAATTAAGTCGACAAAAGACAGAATTTGAGGGCACTGAGACAGCTATAGTTAGTGAGAACAGAACCATAAAGGGTATGGCTATGCAGAGACAGGGGTCCAGAAATCTGCAGGGAAGTATTCTAAATTTGTAGTTTAACATAAGCTGTGTATGTATGGGTTGAAAGTTTAAAAATACAGTCAAAGACTAGCCAGGTAGTTGTAGCTGTATGATTACCAGGGCTTACACAGGGCTGACACACATTCAAGTTCCAATCAGCTAGAATGCAGAGACTTCCATGAACAATTGGGGGATAGAATAGAGACCTCCAGAAAGATCATGCTTTAATAATAAGTCAATTACTATTAAAGCATGTACCCAATTAACAACAACTATAAAACTTCTGATATAGTTTGGCTCTCTGTCCCCACTCAAGTCTCATGTGGGTCATGGGGGTGGACTTTCCCTTTGCTATTCACATAATAGTGAGTTCTCACAAGATCTGGTGGTTTAAAAGTGTGTAGCACTTCCCCCTTCACTCTCTCTTCCTCCTGCTTCTACTACCTAAGACATGCTGGCTTCCCCTTCACATTCCACCATGATTGTAAGTTTCCTGAGGCCTCCCCAGCCATGCCTCCTGTAGAGCCTAGGGAACTGTGAGTCAATTAAACCTCTTTTCTTTATAAACTACCCAGTGTCAGGTAGTTCTTTATAGCAATATGAGAAGGGACTAATACACCCTCCGTATTATGCCTTTTCAAAAGTCTCAGAAGAATCAAATTGGTCTTCAAGTTTAAGCTCCTGCAAGAAATAAAAGTAATACATTGTGAAAAAAGAAAAATTTGAGCACTCAATCAAATAAAAATCATAATATCCAGCATGTAATCCAAAATTACTACACATGCCAAGAAGCAGAAAAGTCACAATAACAAATAGCCAGGAGAAAAATTAATAAAAACAGACCTGTAAATTACAGATTACAACAAAGGAGAAGTGCTTTAGAATATATATTATAATCATGCATAAGAATTCCTAGAAATACATGGATGCAAAGAGTATAAAAATGAAAAATACAAAAGAGCACCAAATAGAACTTCTAGAGATAAACACCACAATACATGAAGTGAATAAATCACTGCCTATGATTAACAACACATTAAATCTTCCAGAAGAAAAGGTTAGTAAACTGGAAGATGGATATAGAATCTCTAATCTGAAGCAAAGATTAGGAAAAAAAGTCTAGAAAGATTAATAAAACATCAGTGGGACAATATGAAGTGGTCTAACATGTAATCTGAATCCAACAAGAGGAAGAGAGAATGAATTGAAAACATATTTGAATAAATCATTGGAATTTCTAAATTTGATAAAAAGTATAAACCCACAGATGCAAACAGCTTAACTAATCAATCACAAGCTGGATGAGCAAAAATAAAACCACACCAAAGCATAATTTAGATTGCTAAAAATGAATAATAAAATGTTAAAAGCAGAGGGTAAGAATAGACACATTAGCATAAAGGTAAGAATAATTGCAGACTGCCCATAAGCCATTATGTAAGCCAAAAGACAATTAAAAGACATCATTAAAGTACTTGAAGGTAAAAGCTGTAACATAGGATCAATATCCTGTGAAAATATTAAACTGGAGGTAAAATAAAGATGTATTCAGACAACAAACAAAAAATCTGAGAAAATTCAGTACCAGAAAAAAAATCAATGGAATGAATGTCAAAGGAACTTCTGGTTGTTAACAGAAAATGACAAAACCTTGCTGAGACATATTAATGAAGACCTAAATAAATAGGCTGGGAGTGGTGGCTCATGCCTATAAACCCAGCACTTCGGGAGGCCAAAGCAGGTGGATCACTTGAGGTCAAGAGTTCAAGACTAGCCTGACTAACATGGTGAAACCCCGTCTCTACTAAAAGAATGCAAAAAATTAGCCTAGCTTGGTGGCACATGCCTGTAATCCCAGGTACTTGGAGGCTGAGGTGAGAGAATCACTTGAACCCAGGAGTTAGAGGTTGTAGTGAGCCGAGATTGCATCATTGTGCTACAGACTGGTTGACAGAGCGAGACTCCCTCTCAAAAATAAATAAATAAATAAATAAATAAATAAATAAATAAATAGGTATATTCTGTTAATGGATTAGAAAACTCAATATTGTTAAGTTGGCAATTTTCCCTTATAGACCTATATAGACTCAATACCTTCTTTATCAAAATCCAAGAAGGTCTTTTTGGATTGCAAAGTTGATGAAGTTACAAAGTTGATGAAGTAATTCCAAAATTTACATGAAATAATTAAAGACTTAGAATGACCAAATCAATTTTGTTAATGAAGAAAAATAATATGAGACATATGCTACCTGATTTCAAGACCTACCATAAAGCTATCATACATTTTAATGATGAAGATTCATAATAAGATACGAAATGAAGATACAGGAAATTTCTAGTCAAGTATTAAGATAAAATGCATCGATTACTTCAGCAGCCACAGCCGTGACCTTCAACTCTTTATTTCCTTCCTTCTGGTGTAATTCATGGTTTTATTAAAGATAAAAGTATATCTCTCTTGAAATCCTTTCCATAGAGTATTGCAAGTTTATGGGATTAGGACTCAGAATCAGGAAAAATAAGAGTTGTAGAAAATGGCAAATTTAAAAAATAGTTAATTTAAGATAAACTACAGATTTCTAATGGTCATTGGGCACACCCGAGATGATTCTTCCCCAAACTGTTCCATGGTCTATGATCCAATTTACTGAGTAATGTAAGGGTGACACATCACTGTTAGAAATGTTGATTTGCCCCCTGACTTTGCATACAGTATTCAGTATTATCATTTTACAACCTCAAATGTAAAAATACCTATTATCACTGTTAAAACAATGAGCCCTTTGAGACTTCTCTTACATTTATGAGTGAGCTTACTTTGATTTTATAAACATAAATTACTTTTAATAGTTGGATGCATGTTTTCTCAATAGATAGCAGTTTTTGCAGCAATGCTGATTATAGTACACTAACCAATTGCTCATTATTGATTGCCCATTTCTTTATCATTGGCTGAAAAAATACACAAGCCTCAATATTATTTAACCTTTAATTATCCTTACTTTTCTTATAATCTTTGATATTTAGGACTGGTAGAGAAGAGAAATTAGATTTTAGAGGAGAAAGGGGACAGAAATATATGATAACACAAATTTAACTTAGCGTGAATTCAGGCTTCATTTTGCCTCAGTGAGTCTAAGACAAAAAAAAAATACTGGATTAAGATGTTTTTTAAAAAATCATTTTTAGTCACAAATATCTTGCATCTACCTGAAGAGCTTTGACTACTTATAGTTTGAAGTTATCAATAAGATCACCTTATATATTCAAGACCTTATAACTCTTCCCCCCCCCCCCCCCCCAATTATTTACAAGGCAAAGCACGGTCCCAAGATACTTCCCTCAATAATGAGTTCAACTTTAACCATACCATCCCTACCATACCAACCACTACAAAGGTAATTCTTGGCCCAACTTCAACCTAGCAGAGCAGCCACCTGCAATCATTAAGCAGACAGGGAATCAAATTGGGCAACATGGTGAAACACCATCTCTACAAAAAATAGAAAAATTAGCTGGGTATGGTGGTGCACACCTGTAGTCCCAGTTACTTAGGAGGCTGAGGTGGGAGGATGGCTTAAGTCCAGAAGGTGGAGGTTGCAGTGCACTCCAGCCCGTACAACCCAGCCAGACCCTCTCTCTCAAACAACAACAACAGCAGCAAAAAAAAAAAAAAACAAAAAACACCAAAAATTATTTTTATTGTAAATGTAGCAAAAGGAGGCAAAGTCTCATGGACATTTTCCTACTGCTTTCTAGTCACATATAGATAAAACCAAGAATAACCAAATGAAGAATAAATTTCAAATCACATGACATGAAACAAGTGCAGGTGGTCTTGTCTAAAAGTTGGAATCATAATATCTTGCACTAATAGCACAAAATATTTGCATGAACTTTTTACAGCTAAAAATGCACTAATCTTAGGTTGCTTATATAAGTGTTAAACTTAAGAAAATTATGTATGCACTAATTATTACCAAGAGAAGGCACTCTCAAAGCAATATATCAGGATTTAAGTCAGGATATTTTAAAAATCCAAAAAACAACAAAGAATCAGGTGATGTAAGGACTTGTAGGATTTACATGAGCTTTGGCTTTTATTCTGAATTAGAGAGGAAGTCATTGAAGGATTTTGCCCAGTTATTACACTATCTGAATAAATCTCTTTCCTTGTCTTTATATATTTAAAACCCCAGGGATCGGGTTAACTCCAGGTAAAACTTGACTTGGAGACTCAAAAGAATTACATTAGGGTCTGATCTTTCACTTGGCACTTCTCAGTTCTGCTTTTGCCTGTGAGCATCTGTCTGTCACGGGGTTCATATGGCTGCTGATGGCAGCAAACTTACCTCCTCACAGCTCCAAACCCAACAGGAAAGAGGAAAGATGGGGAGACCATTTCTTGGTCACTGAAGTGAAAATGATGAGATTAATTTTGATTGGAAATGTGTCAGTCATTCACACAATTGGTTTTTCCTAGGTCACAAGGCTACCACAGAACTTCACTCTAGCTGAGTTGATGTAATTCTGCCATTTCCCAGATGTAGGACACAGGTCAACTCCTGAAGCTGGGAGTCGAGTGAGCTCCACCCTTGTACATAAATTAAGAATTAGACAATGGTGATTTTTTTGGAGGAAATCAGACTGTCATTGTCAGAACAAATGGGGAATAAATGCTGAGTACCAAAATCTGTCAAATATTAATACAATATTGGAGAAATAAAACAAGATATCAGCACATACACAATAATTAAAAGATTGGAATTAGGTACATAAATAGACCAATATCTCTTTATGACATGGTAAAACATTAACAGTTAATGTCAGTGAGGTGATGATGGGCTCTACATTAAGTAGTACAGTCTTAATTGCCAATAATATGAAAAATATGTTCAATATACAATATTAAACAATATTCATAAAAATAAATGCCAGAGACAAAATTATTAAGCAAGGGAAGAAAATACAAAATAATATATTTTAAAGCTGGAATAAGAAAAACTTTCCCAAGAAATTAAAAATATGATGTCATAAATATAATTATGAGATTGTGACATTAAAATAAAACATAATTTTATAGCAAGAAAGCTGAATATAATAACTTGATATATAAAATACATATCTATGCATTATATGTTGAAGTAATTATATCAAATATATAATTAATATAAAGAAATTATATGCAAAGATATAACACATACATTATCTTTGAGGCTCCATATGTGCCAATCAGAGTCCTGGTTTTTCTACCTTTGTTATACCAAGTATCATATCATACGATACCAAGTATCATAGGTCTATAGGACAGACAATATTATTACTACTTTCCTGAAAAGAAATATGAAGCACAGAGAAATTTGGTGGCATGTTCATAGCTACATAGGTAGTAAACAACAAAGATGGGATAGCAAGATAAAAACCCTGGGTTGTCTGATTAGAAAGCCCACATTATTTAGCACCACACTGTATTTTTGACATCAACACTTAGTCTCTTTCCACCATTTTGCATCTGAAAAGGAAGTAGGTAGCACATGAAAGTATTGCTTCTCATTTTATTTCTTTTTGCTCTGCAATAAAAACAAATGTATTTAACAAATATCATATGTTGCACATTTCCATATATGGCATAGGATACAAATTTGATTAAGATATAATTCTGCCCAGTAGAAGGTGGGAGAAGGGAAAGGAAGAAGAAGAAATAGAAAATATAAGTTGAATCTGATGCTTAATGTGATTTTTACTCCATGTATATTTTTACTCAAATGATAGCTTGTGCACGTGCAAGGATGGACTGTGCTATTTCAAAGTACTTTCTATGGGGGAAGAACAGAAGGAGAGGAAAAAGGGAGGGGGAGATGGCCACGTATCTCCACTTCCGAAGGAAAAGGCCCTTTGGTCCCCATAGGTGGGAGCAGAAAAAAGTTAAATAAATGGGAGGAATATTATACAGGGGAGCAGAAGTATGTGTTTTGCATGGAGGCCTCATTTTAGCAATACCTTTTTTGCTTTTCTGCTTCCAGATCTTATTTGCCAATTTAATGCCTTATTTAATGCCTATAAAGTTCTTACGATGAATGAAAAACTTTCAAGTACTGTTGCCTCATTAAATGCATTATTTATTAATTTAACGTCTAGTACTCTCGACAAAGAGCCAGTGAAATGAATTTTTGAGTTCCAGGGGAAAAATGAGAACATAATTTTGAATTTATTATCTCTCTATATATACACACACAGTTCATAATTGGATTACATATAATAATGATATCAATATGTCTCTCAGTATCAAAGTTGGATTCTGGTAATTTCTTATGTGAGGTTCTTGTGTTACAGTCAGCATAGATTTCTGGAGCATTTGTCTGTTGATCTTTCGGTGGCCTCAAACCTCATTAAGTGGTGTGAGAGGTGCTGCTTCTGCCATGTGAGAATTTGATGGCAGAATTAACACAACCTGTGAAACAATCAGAATGCCATAGGTGAGTCACCCAAATAACCTCAGAGTGCCCCTTTCCTGCCCACATAAAGTCATCATCCTCAGAGTTTACTCTTTCTTCTCTGATTCATTCTCAAGATCAAGCATGTGGGGCTTCTCAGTCATTCTTTAAAGCAGGCCTGATTTAGGAGACAACATTCAGTGGTAGCTCTTGACCCGAGCTGCTGATGACCACTGCCCTGGTCTTGTGAGTAAATCAGTCTTATATGTGGATGACAGTGCACAATACATTGGGTAAACCAAGGTGTCATGAAAACTATGAGGTTGTTCTTCCAAACGAGGTTGTTCATGCTGATGGCATCAACATACCCAAATCATGATTTGCTGGTTATAAATAACGCATTGCAAAAACCACACTGGCCCAGAATAGCAGGGATCATCGTGAAACTCAGAAAAGTTCTGGTTGTTCTTCCACAAACTCATTGTCACATAGGGTTGGTGGAAGAAACAGGAAGAGATAGAGACCTAGCTATCATAGGCCCCCAAACCACTGCTTTTCTGAATTCACACCAAGAGATTAGGAAACAACATTCCCCAGCTCCTATGCTAAGAGCCGAAGGGAGCACAGGCTTAAATACTCTGACATGAAAGTTACTAAAGAGTTTGCTTCCATGTCCAAATGTTTCACCCACTAAAAATAAAAAGCTTTGGTCAATGAAATTATAAAATCATTGGTAATTGCTGAGAATCTCTCACTTCTCAGGTTTTACAATGCAAAACCCACTATTAGAGTTAATGTGCTATAGTCAATCTCTCTTCAGTGAGGAAGGGCTGTAGAGGAGTGGGATGTGGTGTTGCCTGGGAATCTCAAAAGAAGACAAAGAGGTACAAGATGATGGAGAAAGGCACCAGAAGAACCATCTCATCAAACTATGATTATGTATGATTATTTTATTATTTGGTTGTCGGTTTTGTCTGCCTGTGGGCCTTTGTGTAATGAAGCTAATGAGTAGCTGTTGGGGTTTTACTATCCATTTCCTCATTCTGGCAACCTCAACCCTTGGAGGATATCCCTCCCCATTCTTCCTAGAGCTTCTTTCTTGATCTCTTCTTTCCTTCCATTCCCTACTTTCCTCTCTCCGTGTGACATTCTTTGGGTTTAGCTGCCAGGAGCAGCATCAGCTGCAGGTCTCAGGGTAAGAGAGTGGGTAGGTGGGCACAGACTGATAGAGAAGTCTGAGATCAAGATATTTCATGGAAATATTCCAGGAAAAATTGTTGTAATAGGATAATGGAATAAAATAAAATATTTTTGGGGGTCCTCTTCATTGTGAAATATCCTTATATCTGGATTCAGAGGTTATGCACTTTGAGGTAGACAGAAAGGGGAAAAGAGCTTTTATGTAGCTATTGTGTTAGGCAGAGTTCTAAGGTGGCACTCACTGACCCCTTGTAATTCCCTTCTCTCGTGTGTGGATGGAACCTGTGTATAGGATGAGATACAAGTCCTGTGTGTAGGTACTAACTACTTAACTTTCAATTTATCAAAAAAGGCATTATTCTGAATGGACCTTACCCGTTTGTGTGAACCATTTATGAGAGGATTAAAGCATTAGCAGCCTGCTGGTTTCAAAGATAAAATACATTTTCATGAGTTCTCCAACTGAGAGGAAATGAATTCCACCACATTAGCGTGGAAGAGAATCAGAAGCTTCAGGCAAGGCCACAGCCCCAGCCAACTTCCTGATGACAGCCTTGTAAGATCCTGAGTCTAGGACCTACTTCAGCTGGGCTCAGACTCTTGAACCATGGAAACTGAGAGATAATGAATGTGTTCTGTGTTAAGACTCTAAGTTTGTGTAAGTGATTACACAGCAATAGAAAACTAATACAGAAATCTTCAAATGAAGGCCAATACTCACCCCACCAGGGGTACAACAGATCGCTTTACATCCAAAGGCAGAGAGGGACACAGCAATGCAGAATTCCAGCACACTTAAGAGGAGCACCATGCCATCCATACCCTAGGAGAAAACTCATAACAAAAGAATGTGAGAAATGGAGATGACAAGTAGAAACATTTACCAGTAACCACAATGTCATCAGAGAAAAAGCACTGGTTGGGAGTCAGGAGACCTGCCTCCTAGTGGCAGCCATTCCCTTGACCAATTCTTGATCTGCTGAAGTAACTTCTCACTTTTTTCACTGATAAAATAATCACAGACGTTTATTCCCTGGTTCAGTATCTCCCAGTGCTATTGTGGACATGGAAGATGAAAGTGTTTTAAAAAGTTAGGAAGGTAGTATAAAGATAATTGTCATCTTATCCTATTGAGTACTAGAAACTCGTATCATTGACAGAATATTATGATTCCATATCTTAGTGATTGTAAGCAGAGTAATGGTCCCCCAGGGAGGTCTGCATCCTTGTCCCCCTAATCCTTGCTTCTGGGGATTAGAATGCAGACCTCCCTCGGGGACCATTGTTCTTTTTGTGTAAGAAAAAGCATTAAATTTGCAGATGAAATTAAGGTTGCTTATTAGTTGATATAAGCTAATTTTCCTGGATCATTCAGGTGGGTTCAGCATAATGACAGAATCCTTAGAAGTGGAAGCAAGAGGCAGAATAGAGTTCAAGAGACATTTGAAGATGCTGCAATGCTTGATTTGAAGGTAGAGGACAAGATGACAAACCAAGCAACATAGGCAGCCTACAGAAGCCAGAAACGGCAATAAAACTTATTGTCACCTAAGCCTTCAGAAAGGAGTACGCCCTTGCCAACACTTTGATTTTAGCCTAGTGAGACCCACTTTGAACTTCTGACCTGCAGAAATATAAGATAACCAAACTGTGTTGTCTTAAGACACTAAATTTGTAGTAATTTGTTACATACAGTAACAGTAAGAAGCTAATACAACGATGAATATCAAGTAGGTCAGTCTTTAATCCATCTCCCCAGAGCACTGGCTTTAGGTCTAGTCTTCAGCCAAGAAACATGGTCAAAATTCGGAGAACATTGGGCAGTGCACTCATTTCTATTCATTTTACCCTGGATTGATGCAGGGATTATTCTCTCTTTTTCTCTCCATGGCTAGGGATAGTCCCTCTGTTGTGGAAGAGCCAATAGACCAAGAGCTCAGGATGAGTGATGCAGACTTAAGGAGACCTTGAGAATATTTGCATTCATTGCTTTTTTATTTTCTTGTGCCTTCAACAGCTCTAGTGGCCTCTGTGTTTCCAACATTGCTGTAGGCACAGAAGAGAGCAGCAAACTAAACAGACAGTTCCCCTGTCTTCAAGGATTTTACCATCTAGAAGGGTAGACTAGAAGATGGCAAGCTTTCCATAAAGGCCAGATAATGTACATTGTAGGTTTTGCAGACCATAAGGTCTCTGTCACACATATTCAAACCTGATGTTATAACACAAAAGCATCACTACACAACATGTAAACAAATGGGCTTCATTATATTTCAATTAAACTTTATTTATGAAACTTTATTTACAAAAACAGGTACAGGGCTGGGCCTCCAGAAAAAGTAGCATGTATATAGACCTGTGGACTGATTGTGCAGGTGCCCAGGCAAGAATAGAACCATTGCTTCAAATCCCAGGAAGCCCTTATGGAGTTCCTCTGCTATAAAAACAGGCATAAAAGTGTTCACACAATTAACAGGAATTCATCATGGACTCTGGGAAATGTAATTGAGATGAACGCAGAACCAGTTACGTAATTTAGAGTCTCTTGATTAAAATTTAAAAAAAAAAATCAAGATAGCAACAGCAGAGCATTAGATCAAGCACAGGGCTCTTTGAACCATGAAGTCCTGAGTAACTGCGCGGGTCCCATGCCCAAGAAATCAGCCCTATCGAGTTGGCCAATTCCAGATTTTGTCTCTATCATTGTGTCCTCAAAATCTACCAATGAAGTGACCTTCATAAACTAAAAGTAAGGTCCTTCTTCAGGATAACAATAGCAAATAATAGGGGAATTAGAGACAAGAAGTTGTAGAATCTAATCTTTTTGCCAATTTCTAACTGAATGACCTTGAAAGAATTTGTCAAATTCTCTATAGAAGCTTTTTCTTATTGTGACCGAGTGGCAAGACGTAAAATTGCTTACTACAAAAAGCATTAGAAATCTCAGGGGAAGTAAATTAGTTTAGCAAAGACACCTCAAGGGGTTATTTTGGCGTGATTATATAGCCCACAAAACTATGTAGAATTAGCTAGGAATGAAGTCAACAGAATGCGATTGATTCTGCCTAGTAAGGAAGAATGCTGGGTTTCCACGTTTACATAAGGGAAGGACACAGTAAGGAAGAGAACTAAGCAGCAAGGCGAAAGGCTGAAAGTTCATATAGAGGGAAAGTAACAAAAAATTTGCAGGTGTTGAAAAATGACCAATAGGCTTTCTCTTTTTTGTGAGATGGAGTCTTGCTCTGTTGCCCAGGCTGGAGTGCAATGGGTCCATCTCGGCTCACTGCAACCTCCGCCTCCCAGGTTCAAGCAATTCTCCTGCCTCAGCCCCCCAAGTAGCTGGGATCACAGGACATGCCACCATGCCTGGCTAGTTTTTGTATTTTTAGTAGATACGAGACTTCATCATGTTAGCCAGGCTGGTCTTGAACTCCCGGATCAGGTGATCCGCCCACCTCAGCTTCCCAAAGTGTTGGGATTACAGGCGTGAGCCACGGCGCCTGGTCAGGCTTTTTAATAATAAAGATTTAATTGTGCGTTTTAGTCTGCTGTGATGTGCTGGAAGAACTCTTCCTCCCCACAATTACCCAATGGCCCAAAATGTCAAGAAGTTTTACTACCTACAAAATACTGTGTAGGTGGCATTTTCAGAATAAAGCAATTAGGATAGCATTAAGAAAAGAAAAAATGGTACAAAAAAGTAGTAAAATTCAGAATGAAGATTAAGCACTTATCAGGAGCTAGATGTTGAGGATAAAAGTGGTTAACCTTGCAAGAACATCCAAAGATATTGGAAAGGATACTGAGTTACTTGACACTTGTAAAATACTGTTCAAGACAATTTTACTTCATTATTAGAGAACAGGAACTGACATCTGGGCCCCAGTTTTAGAGGAGATAACAGTACATACTGCATCAATGTTTTAAAATTGAACAGAAAAATTTATACAAAATACCCAGCACAGTAACTATTAATGACTAGGTGTTCTATAACTATAAGCTTTCTTCCCATTTTGCCTCATCACATGTAGAAGAATAGAGACAGAGATGAGACACGTACCTAAATCCTAAATGAAAGATTATTTTATTTCTTAATCACTCCAACTTCCCAGTCATTCAGCAATTAGGGATTATTAATTATTGTTGTTGCCAGAGCCTGCACTCCCCAAACTTGCTTCTATGATAATATCCCCTGAAAAGAGGTAGCACCAACCATTAAGATGGACACAGTCCCGTGACAGTTATTTGGGTTGCCATAGTAGTTACAGTAACGGTGATAAAATGAATAAATCGTCAAGCTAATTGTGTTGATTAAGATTGCTGATACAGCCAGTACAGAGCTGGTGATATTCATTCCCAGGCTACCTCGGACCTAGAAAGGAATGAAAATCAATTAAACAATCCAACAACATCCTCAAATATATCTCCATGAATCACTTTATACCCACCGTTTCTTTCTTACTGCCATCTATCTTTATCTTGATTATTTCAATAGTCTTCTAACTTATCTTGTGGTTTCAACTCTAATCTCTTGCCAAAACACAAACATGATCTCATTATCCCCTAGCTTAAATTCTTCAGATGATTCCTGTGGGCACATAAGATAATCTCCAAATCTCTTTAGCAGGGTTTTCAATGTCCTTCACACTGTAGCTGGACAGCCCTGTCTGTGTCCTTCCCTGCCATTCCTTGCTTCTGAAGCCTGATTTCTTATCATTTTTCTTTCTTTTTTTTTTTTCTTTTTTTCTTTTCTTTTCTTTTTTTTTTTTTTTTTTTTTTTGCTCTGTCACCCAGGCTGGAGTGCAGTGGTGCAATCTCGGCTCACTGCAAGCTCCGCCTCCCGGGTTCATGCCATTCTCCTGCCTCAGCCTCCCGAGTAGCTGGGACTACAGGTGTCCACCACCACACTCGGCTAATTTTTTGCATTTTTAGTAGAAACGGGGTTTCACCGTGTCAGCCAGGGTCTCGATCTCCCGACCTCGTGATCCACCCACTGTGGCCTCCCAAAGTGCTGGGATTACAGGCCTGAGCCACTGCGCCCGGCTTCTTATCATTTTTCTAAATGCTGCTTGTTTGTCATGCCTCTATACCTTTTGTATATTCTCTCTCTCAGCAGTATGTTCTGTTCTGTACATTCTCTTCTCATGGATAAAGGTAAGGAGGCTTTTAATAAGAACTAAAATTGCTGACTGGGCGCAGTGGCTCATGCTTGTAATCCCAGATTTTGGGAGGCCGAGTGGGGGTGGATAACCTGAGGTCAGGAGTTTGAGACCAGTCTGAGCAACGTGGAGAAACCCTGTCTCTACTAAAAACACAAAAATTAGCCGGGCGTGGTGGCGCATGCCTGTGATCCCAGCTACTCGGGAGGCTGAGCAAGGAGAATCACTTGAACCTGGAAGGCGGAGGTTGTGGTGAGCTGAGGTGGCGCCATTGCACTCCAGCCTGGGTAATAAGAGCAAAACTCTGTCTCAAAAAACCAAAAAACAAACAAAAAAAGAAACCAAAAAAAGAAAAGAAAAGAAAAAGAAAAAATAACTTGCACAGCAAAGTGTGAGGAGTATGTGTCATGTGGCTGCAGCTGGAGGGGACACTAGGGAGTTGGGTTAGGCCAGATTTGAAAATCACATATTGATCATGTTCCAGAATTTGATATTTATCTTTTGAACAAAGAAAACTCGAATATGGACTTTAACAAGAAAAAAACATTTATTGAGATATGGACTTTCGCATTGTATTGGCTTTATGAAAGGCATCTTGGCATGAGAGTTACATTTTAAATTTGCTTCTTGTGTAATAACCTTATTGTGAATTTCTTTTATTGAAAATTCAAAATCCTTTTTGGATACAGTTGGAATCTACATTATAATCAATGGGTCAGTAAATATGACGCCACATCGATGCTTGGTGTCACTGTCATGGGCTGACTCCTACCGCAGGGTGTTGCTGGAGTGGTCCTGCTTGATATTTCTTCTCAATAATTCTCTATATCTTCAAAAAGATTCCTTCGCAAGGGTAAGATTCCCTACCTTGCCAAAATATCCAGTCTTATGTCAGTAATTAGCCTGACTGCAATTTTTGAAAGGCAGATTTTAGTAGGTAAAACGCACAATTGCTCCTGAGTTTTTACAAACAAAGAAACAAAATCTATTTTACACCCTGGCAGAATACATTTTTTATTAATCCTTCCTTTTTTGATACCAAAAAAAAAAAAAGAAAATATTACTCACCAGGCCTTTTGTAGTTCTAATTCCTGCTGCAATTGACAAGGATCCTGAAATAATAAACTAAAAATGAGAGAAAAAATGAAGGTAAAAAACTTTAAACCAGTATTGGGAGTCATAACTTACTAAACTTAATTCTAAATTAGATAGGTATGTTAATCAGACCAATTATCTTAGACAAAATCACAAAGGTTTGCACATTATTTTCCCTTTTCCCAGAAAGAACAGAGAAATTATACCAGATAAAACCATGGGAGAATTTATCAAGGTTTTCAAATAACATCTAACTGAAATGATATTAAAAAACTGTTTGAGGGCACTAAGAGATAAAGTTTCCAAACTTCTGACACAAAGTAGTTCTTACACGGTACCAAAATTGATAATGATATTTAAACAAAAAATACACTAAAATTATTCTCATTTAGAGTATTTTTAAAGTTATAAGTAAAATACTAGCAAAAAAATGTAAATTCCCAATTAGATGTTGACTAGAACATACTGGTTCATTTGATTCCATCAATAAGGCAATTATTTTTTAGCTAAAATAGCTAGTCAAGTTGGTTAGACTCTCTGCCTTATAGTATTCAATTGCTGGAATTTTTTATTTGCTTTTCAAATTTGATTTCAGATGATTCAAAAATTATAATATAAAAAATATTGAACTAATAAAAAGCTCAATAAATTTATTTAACTAACTTCCAAATACCCAGACATATGGATGATTCATATTATCTAAATCACCACTGGAATGAAAACGCTAGAGGGAATTACCCATCATATGATGTAAAATACATCATGAACATTTGGGATATTCCTTCAGCTCTAGAAACATTTTTTAACATTGAAATATTCTAATTTATACAATTAATGAATTTAAGAAAAAATTACATGCTAATTGCTATTCACATTTACAGTGTTGATAGGACAGGACATTTAATACAATTCGATATTAGTAACTGCAACATTATTGGTAAAATATGAAGAATTATAATTTCTGTAACATGATAGAAATCTAGCTTGGTCTAAGGGTCTTTAATTATGTTTAATGAAAAAAAAGTAGGACCATTTCATTAAAGTCAAAATCAAGATAAAGATGCTGACTATTATGTAATACTATTCTGGGTGTATTTACCAAAATAATTATATAAGAAAAATAGTTGGAACAAATGGTTAAAACTATTCTTATTTAAGTACGAACAATATATATTGCAAACATTCAAGAATATGAACTAAAAATTACCATAAACTACTTTAAAAATTCAATAAGGCACCTTGGAAAAACATTATATACAGAAATTATATATACACATTAGGAGTGTGTATGTATGTCTGTGTATTTGAAGATAGGATTGAATAAGAGGACTTCATTTACCACAGGAAAAAATATGTACACACTATCTCAGAGGAAAAAAACGAGGAATGTGAAACATACAGGAACAGAACTGAAGAGGCCAAAAATAAGAGGAACTTGTGACTGGTTCTTGCTATTGGTACTTATACTGTATAAAAGATTAGAAGGAGGCACTTTACAGACGAGATATGGAAAAAAAGGTTGAAAGAATAATGGAAAGTAGCTGCAGAAAAGATTTCACCAATTAAGTAAAGGCTCATCTCATGGAACACCTACAAGAGTCTGAGTGATGTCTCAGTGGACAAATGGCTCCTGCAGTTCCTGGTAATCTACTGAACATATGTGGAAGGCTTGCACCACGTAAGCTGGTTTTTAATGTGATCTTGAAAAGGAAATGGAAATCAAAGCAGAAAACTAAGTGGTCAGATGTATGCAATTCTGAAAATACACTGACCCTATTTGAATCTTCATTCCTGTACCAAACAGTTGTGATCTTGGGTTAGTTACTGAACCTCTCTTCATCCATAAAATGATGATAATGAAAAATCAGAAGTTTGTGGTGATTGTTTGAAATGAAACTGCACATATAAAGCACTTAGTAAAGTATCCACATGATAGTAAGAGTTTAATAAGAGCTGTTATTGGCATTAGTATTTTTGGATATATGAAGTATTGTGCAACTTTCTAAAAGTAAAGCACAGCTTTACTGTTCTTCCAATCTTGCACTTCTGCTGTAAACAGGCGAAGGGGAGCAAAGAGCAAGCTCTACTATAAAACTCTAAACTATTTCATTCTTAGTTTTAGAAATAAATGGAAACCTGCAATGCTAGAATAGATTCCCTGATTCTAACGTAAACCCAACTTATACATTTTATTTTTCTCTTATCAGTGGATAAAACTTGGTATTTTATTCTCAATTTTACTTTCAATTTGCATTAAAACTATCTTGTGTTTTCTCTTGGGAAAAAGTTTTTTAATTTAATAATAGTTATAATTAATTTAATATTAATTATAATAATTATAGTTATTTTTATTGAATTTATGAAATAAAATATATCAAATAACATTTTCATTTTCTAAGGTAACAATTTCCTGAGTTTTGATAGTCAATAGACTAGATATGAGAAACTGCTTGTGTACCAGCCATATCTCCTCTTCCTCCTTGCTAAGCAAACCATTGTTTTGTTCAGTTTCTCATGAGCTAAAGGTAGGGTTGACTCCTCCCAGCTACAGAGGTAAATCTTGATTAGTCCAAGCCAATAATGGCAAGTTCGTTGTCCTTACTGACAGCTGATTTGGGAATATGTATATAAAATATTTACCAAAAGTTGGATGTGTCAACCATCTCCCCTCTGATACGGTCGGCTAGCAATCCTTGATGAAATCCTTGCACCACTGAATGAAGCAATCTTAGAAATGACAAGCCACTAATCTTGTTGTGAACTAATCAGTGCTTTCAATGTTTAAGCCATTCTGGTTTGGGTCTTTGGCAATGTGCTGCTGTGGTATATCTAACGGATATATATAAATATTTAATCTACCTAGATTTAATATAATACTATCAGTAGTACTTTAAATATGAGAAAATTGAGTAAGAAATGGTTAGATACCACTCTCAGATTTGCAGAATTACAAGATACAGTTAGAATAGGATTCCGAGGATCAGGGTATTGACAACTGCTTTATGTTATCTTCAATTATATCAAAAGATACTCTACTCACCATCACTGACCCCCAAATTGTGTACCCGATATACACGGAAATAGGGTAATGTCCATAAGCACTAAATGCAACACACATCATTGTTATTCCCATGCTAAGGCTCATCAGGGCAATCAGAATCTGCACAACCTAGAAATGATGAAGAAAGTAAAAACTGATTGTCCACCACAGAAATAGTGCTTCTGCCACCCCCTTTCCAATCACTAAGCTATCCTTAGTCTCCTTCATTTGATATAGTCATATGACCTTCTTAGTATTCTCTTATCACTCTTTTTTCACATAAATAACCATGAATATTTTCTTACCAATATTACCTCTCGGGATGTCTATCGTTGCCAATAATTTCAAGGTTAAGAGGAGTATGCCAGAACCAGCCCAGAGTTGCTTTTCTGATACCTACGATGTTACTTCTACCACAACTATTTCTCTCTTTTTATCATGAGCTCAGAGAAGTGGCCTAGGAATTAGAAAGCAATTGTTGTAGCAAGGAGAAGTAACCTGAAGAAAGGAGAGTAATACAGGGGAAGAAAAAAAGAAGAGCAAATATGATATTTTCTTGAAGTCTGGAGTATGAGGACATGAGTATGAGTACCCAGGGATCTAAACATAGCAGAGTAAGAGTACCATTATCCCATGGCATTCCAAAGGATCAAAAATATTACAACAACTTAACAAAATTTATGGGATGTAGTGAAAGCAATGCTTAGAAGAAGATTTATAACATTGAATGAATATATTAAAAAATGATCTAAAATCAATCTCCTGAGAGTCTACCTTAAGAAACTAGAAAAAGAAGAGCAAATTAAACTCCAAATAAGCAGAAGAAAAACTATAATAGAAATTAGAGCAGAAATCATAAAATTGAAAACAGGACATGAGTAGACAAAATCGATACAATCCAAAGCAGTTTTTAAAAATATATGTATGTATAAACAAAATAAAAACATCTCTAGCCAGGCTAAGAAAAAGAGAGAGGACAAAAATTACTAACATAAATGAAAGAAGGAACATCACTACAGTTCCCATAGAAATTAAAAGGATAATAAAATAATGTTATGAACAATTCTACGCCCACAGTTTGATAGCCTTGATAAAATGGGTAACCCTTAAAGACAATTTGTCAGAACTCACACAAGAAGGAGACACTCTGAATATGTCTATAATTATTAAATAAATTGAATCAATAATTAATAAATTTCCAAAACAGAAAGCATCAGACCTAGAAGGGCTCAGTGGTGAATTCTACCAGACACTTAAGAAATAAATTATACCAATTATTTACAGAAAATAGAAACAGAGGAAATACTCCTTAACTAATTCTATGAAGCTAGCACTACCATCTACCAAAAAACCATGCAAAAACATTACAAGAAAAGAAAACTACAGACCAACATCTTTGATGAACAAATATGCAAAAATCCTCAACAAAATATTTGCAAACTAAATCTAACAATGCATTAAAAAAATTGTGTAGCATCACCACTTGGGATTTATCCCAGGTATGCAAGTCTGACTATACATTGAAAAACCGATTAATGTATTCATCACATCAACAGGCTAAAGAAGAGAAATCACATGATTGTATTAACAGATGCAGAAAAAATATTGAACAAAATCCAATGCCTGTTTATTATAAAAACACTTGTAAAAGCTATCAATAGAGGAGAACTTCTTCAGGTTGATAAAGAATATTTATAAAAACCTACAGCGAACTTCATACTTAATGGAGAAACTCAAAGTTTTCTCACGAAGATCAAAAACAAGGCAGGGATGAGCCCTGTCACTACTCCTTTTAACATTGTACTGGAAGTCATAATAGAAACAGTAAGACACAAAAAGGAAATAAAGATATATAGATTGGTCAGGGAAAAATAAAACTGCCTTGTTCCCAAACGACATGATGTCTGTGTAGAAAATCTGAAAGAATCAACCAAAAATTCCGGGAACTAACAAATGATTATATTAGGTTTATAGTATACAAGATTAATACATAAGAGACAGTTACTTTCTTATGTACTTATAATGAATAAGTGAAATTTGAAATTAAAAACATAATGCCATTTAAATTAGCACCTCTAAAAATTAAATATTTAGGTATTGGTATATGGTATTTGTTAGATATAAATCTAACAAAATATGTACAAACTCTATAAGAAACTACAAACTTTGATAAAATAATTAACTAAGTAAATGGAGAGATATTCCATGTCTATGGATAGGAAGACTCAACATTGTCAAAATGTTAGTTCTTCCCAACTTGATCAGTAGATTTAATGCAATCTCCATTAAAACCCTAGCAAGTTATTTTGTATATATTAATAAACTGACTCTAAAATTTATAAGGAATGGCAAAAAAGCTTAGAATAGCAAACACAATCTTGAAGAAGAAGAAGAAGAAGGAGTTTTAAGACTAACACTACCCAATTTTAGGACATACTATAAATCAGGGCTGTGTGGTGTTAGCAAAGAAATGACAAATAGATCAATGTAATAGAGTAGAAAGCCTAGAGATAGCCACACAAATATAGTCAAGTGATCTTTGGTAATGAGCTAAAGTAATACAATGAAAAAAAAAGATAGTCTTTTAAAAAAATAGTACTTAAAACTTGATATCCATAAGTAAAAATAAAACTTAAACACATACCTTTTATCTTTCATAAAAATTAACTCAAAATGAATCACAGACATAAATATTAAACTAAAAACTATAAAACTCCTAACAGAACATAGGCCCAAATCTAGATAACCTTGGGTTTGGTGATGAATTTGTCAATACAATACCAAAGGCACAAACCATGAAATACAGAATAAATCATCTTAATTTTCTTAAAATTAAAAAATTCTGCTCTGCAGAAGACATTGTCAAGAGATGAAAAGACAAACCAGACTGGGAGAAGATATTTGCAAGAGTCATATCTGACAAAGGATCGTTATCCAAAATATATAACAAACTTAGAACTTAACAATAAGAACATAAACATCCTCGTTTAAAAATGTGCCAAAGAATTTAACAAGACACCTTATGAAAGAAGATATAGAGATGGTAAAGAGACATGTGAAAAGATGGTCCACATCTTATGTCACAAGGGAAATGCAAATTAAAATGATAATGAGAGTCCACTAGCACCTGTTAGAATGGTAAAAATTCAGAACGCTGACACTACCAACTGCTGGAGATTATGTAGAACAGCAGGAACTCATTGAGTGTTGATTGAAATATTCAAAATGACAAAGCCACATGGAAGACAGTATGGCAGTTTCTTACAAAACTAAACATACTATTACCTACAATATAGTAATCATACTGACCCAAATGAGTTGAAAACTTACATCCACACATAACCTGCCACACAGATATTTATAGCAACGTTACTCCTAATAGCCAAAGTTTGGAAGCCATCAAGATGTCCTTTGTAGGTGAATGCATAAATAAACTGTGGTACCTCTAGACAATGAAATATTATTCAGTACTAAAAGTAAATGAACTATCAAGTCATAAGAAAACATGGAGGAAATTTAAATGCATGTTTTTAGGTGAAGGAATGCAACCTAAAACAAAAAACAAACAAACAAAAAAAAACACCTATTGTACAATTCCAACTGTTTGACTTTCTGGAAAAGGCAAACTATGAAGACAATAAAAGATTAGTGGTTGCCAGGGATTGGTGGGATACTATGTGATACTATAAAGGTAGATTCATGTCGCTATACCTTTGTTAAAACCCATAGAACACACAACACAGAGAATGAACCCCAGTGTGATTTGTGTACTTTTAGTAATGATGTGTCAAGGTAGTTCATCAGTTGGTACAAAGGTTACACTCTGGTGGGAGGCTGATAATTAAAAAGCTATGCATGTGTGGGAGCAAGGGGCATATGGGATATACCTGTACTTTGTTCTCAATTTTTCTTTAAGCCTAAAACTTCTCTAAAACATACTGTATATTTTTAAATAATTATTCATACATTAAAAAATAAACCCACTTTGGGAGGCCGAGGCGGGCAGATCATGAGGTCAGGAGTTCGAGACCAGCCTGACCAACATAGTGAAACTCCATCTCTACTAAAAATACAAAAATTAGCTGCGCGTGGTAGCTCATGCCTGTAATCCCTAACTACTCAGGAGGCTGAGGCAGGAGACTTGCTTGAACCCGGAAGACGGAGTTTGCAGTGAGCCAAGATTGTACCACTGCACTCCAGCCTGGGTGACAGAGCGAGACTCCATCTCAAAATGTAAAAATAAATAAATAAATAGATAAACCCAGTGTGTGCCAACATAAATAACATATTTTATGAGAAATAGCTATATTTCCCCCCCACCCTCCAAAAAATGAATAATGTGAAAAAAGGGTCCAAAATATCCACAGTGACATTTTCCCATTTGAAACTTGGGCTAGTGATAAACCTATATTTAATGTCCTTTCACCTGCCCTATTCTGTCATTCTTTTAATCATTTCTTTTAGGCATGCTCATCTGAGACTCCAGATAGAAATGCTCAGAGAATAGATTTTTCATCCTCTGAGCAGGGGGCTAAGAAAAGGTGCTGGAAAGAAATAGTAGCAATATGCATCTGTCAGCTATTCAGGAAGGCCTATAAAGGGGACGTCAGCTAGTAGTGCATAGGTGGCCTTTTATTTTGCTGCTCTTCCATGCTGAGTTTAAATACAATTATCATGGATGACCCACAACCCTAGAATAGATCTGAAGTCAATATATTTCAAATATAACTCAACTGGAAGCACGTTGTGATAGAATACTATATAGTTTTTCAGATGAAGAGCGTGAAAAGTAAATACTGATGTTGCAAGGGTTGGCTGTTATGAGGTTGGTGGGACAGTGTATTTGGCATTAGGTCTTATGAAATATGAGTTTACAACACCATTGGTCTTCCCCTAGATTTGCAACTTACCCCAAGGACTTTGGGTTCCCCCTTCAAGAACTTCTCTTGCAATCCTTTCCACAGATGTGAATGTACGACAGCCATGTTTCCCAGCTGGGGCACACCAGGGCCAGCCCCTGGCATGGCCTGTTCCATTCCTTGCATGGTTGTCATGGCAGCAGAAAAGGTGCTACAATAAGAAATGTAATTTAGTATGATGTCCCGGAAATGACAAAGGAGGACATGACACTTTGGGGCAGGTTCCTCCCGAAGGACAAAATCTGGTCTACATTCCCTTCCCATATCATAATAGCTGTTAGAGCCGGGGAAGTGGAATAGGCAACACATTAAGGGTGGGTCAGGGGGAAAACTAAATGTCATATGATATCAAGATGCTAGAAAGTCCAGCAGAGAGGGACATGTTGACTGAAGCGAGGTAAACCTGTTGGACCTCTAAAATTAGAGAAATGTATTTAAGTTCCATTCCAAGTCTTCTCAGATTTTATTTCTATCCCTCTTACTGCCTAGTCCCTTGATTACAGCCACTTCCCCACGAAGGATTACTTTTTTTTTTTTTTTTTTTTGAGATGAAGTATCGTTCTATTGCCAGGCTGGAATGCAGTGGCACGATCTCGTCGCACTTCAACCTTTGCCTCCTGTGTTCAAATGATTCTCTTGCCTCAGCCTCCTGAGTAGCTGTTACTACAGGCACACGCCACCATGCACAACTAATTTTTGTATTTTTAGTAGAGACAGGGTTTCCCCATGTTGGCCAGGATGGTCTCGATCTCCTGCCCTTGTGATCCGCCCACCTTGGCCTCCCAAAGTGCTGGGATTACAGGTGTAAGCCACTGTGCCCGGCCAAAGGATTACTTTTATAATAGTAATAAACTACACAAACTCATCTGCCTTCCAATTTATTGTATAGTATTGTATAGTTCCTCCTTTTCTAATCAGAGCACGGTTAAATTCACAGGGCTGAAAAATCTTCCCATGTTCATCCTTGCTGAGTGTGACTTATGTAATCTTGTATTTTGTCCCACAAACTCTGGAATTTGGTAATGAAACTAATGGCTCTGAGTCATATTCTTGGCACCACAAATCTAAATCTCTTGTCCTATTACATTGCTTTAAATCCTAACTTGCTGGTACATAGCAAGGACCCATCAAATCATTTTTTGAGAATCTAAGCACAAACATATCATTCTTATACTTCTTTCTGTCCTCCATGTAATAACTCCAACCAAGTCATGTCGAGATAGGCTAAAGCCACATGGAAATTTTTATCTATGTATTTGAATTCATATTCAGGTGTTTCATGATCCACTTCCATACATTTTTAGGAAAATGAAGCTTGCTAATATCCTTCAAGTAATAGTTAATTTTGATATCATTTATGCTTCATTGAACCCCTAAAAATGTCTCAAGTTTGGAGATGTGTGCCCTTTTATTGGTAACATAAATGAAAAAAAAATTGTTGTACTCCAAATTTACTATGTTGAGAAAAACATTAAGATTTCTCTGAAAAAATTATCATCTTGTATTTATTTTTAATACATCAAAGGAAATAAATTATCAGCTATCTAACAATAAAACTGATTAAAGTCAGAAGAAGGAGGGTGAATTTCAGAGAAAGATAGAGGAGAAACGTTAAAATGAAAAGATTAATAATTTAGAACATGAATTTAACTTTAGTAATGTATATACTTAAAATTTTGGAAAATAGTAAAATTAAAAGTACAAAATTACAAATTACAAATTACAAATTATAAAATAAGTATTTCTTTTAAAAAAGAAAGACAAATATAATAAATAAGAAATATATAATGTAAATATGATTGAAGTAGTTAAGATAACGAATTAAATATAAGAATGTAACCAAAAAGTCAGTGTTCTTACTCTTACCACTTTTAGAAAAGTTCCGAAAACAATTTGGACAAACAGAATTAGAACTCCACTTTTTTATGAAAGTGTGAAACAACTAACATGTCTACAAATCAGGTGAAATGAGTGTTAAAAACAAAGATTACATGAGGATACACTTGGAGAGAAGTGTAGCGAGAGTATGAAAGAAACAAGACACCATGGCCACAGATTTCAAAGACGAGAGGCCCCCCGAGGTATACAACATAAATTACTGTTTACAATCCTGGGAATTAAATACCTCAGTTGATAACGATCACTTCCCTGGAAAAGTATAGTTCTGAGAATCATCAAAGTCTGTAGTAAAGGAGAAATCCCACCAAAAAGCCACATATTTAGAAAGCAATCAGTCTCTGAATAAGTCCTACATTGGAGTCCATAAAGAAGGAAGTAGATATCCTTGATACAAGCCTCCAAGAAGTCCCACAGATTAGGAGCACCTGTTTATATATCAAATATAGAATATGTAAAGAGTACAGATAACTTATTTAAATGAAAATTAAATCACAAAAATGAAGTCAAAGATAAAGCACATAGAGTGACAGGACATATTTGGCACATAATCTCAAATAAATTTCGAATATAAAATAGTGTTGACAGAAAACAATTGGTCAATGTGTTAAATAACAAGGAATAGCTGAAAATAGAATTAGTCAACTGGAAGAAAAATTTGAAGAAATCACCAAGAATTCTGTAGAGAAACAAGAAAATGGTCGTAATAGAAGAGAGGTTAAAAGATTAGAAGTGTAGAATTAAAAGGTCTAGAATATGTCTGATTAGAATTCTAAAGAATGTCACCAAGAAGGCCAACTAGAAGTTCCTAACCCTCATCATCATCAATACACACACAAACATACACACACACACTCCCCAAAACAATGAATAAACAACTGCATTCCAACCAAAATAATTAAAGAAGAGCACTTGAAAACACCAAAGGAGTAGCAGAAATCTTGTAGATCATAGAAACCCAGGATGGCTGCATGAAGGAGGAGACAAAACACCTTTCTTCCACCACCTTTCCCCCAGTTAGGACCAGCTCTGAGTCAGGAGGGCCTTCTTCCTGCAGGGAAAAGGTAACTGAGAGGACCTCAGCAGCTCCCATCAACACCATGGACACCTGTAATCTTACTACTGGAGACACTTAGAGTCTTCACAGGCTCTGAGTTCAGCTGATGGAGCTACCTGAAGTCCACGTGTCTGTCCTATTCCAGAGGTGGCACTGACACTGTGCCCTGGCCTCCATGGCCTGAACTGCTACTGTACTGTCCCTTCTTGGAAGTGAATCACTGCTAGAGTGCATTCTGCTTCAGGAATGAGTAGCCATTTGCACCCCTCCATCTCTGAGGCTTAACCACCACTATACCACACACACCTGGTAGCCATACCTAAGCCAAACTGTTGCTGTCCACTCTCTACCTGCCGAGGCCAGGCTGCCATGGAACTGCTCCATGCCCCCATCTTAGTCGCTGGTGCACTCTGCCCCTCCAAACTCAAGCTGAAACTGTGTCCCACTCTCTGAGGACACATAGCTTTGATTGAGCTGTGTCACCCAACAATCCAGGCAGAATAACTGCAGTGCCCCATCTCCCTGGAACTGACTAATTCCCTGGAGTCCAAGCTTCTGAGAAACCCTGGCTCTCCAGGGGGTCATTTCTGTACTGCTTCAAAAAACCCAAGGACGAAGCCACAGACAGGCCTAGTCATTCCTGAGGCCTTGCTGCTGCTACATCCAGCCTTACACAGCCTGAGATATTGCCATGCCCTACCATCTCAGGGTCTAGAGTTACCACTATGTGGCACTCCGTCCCCCAGGGTTGGAGTTGCTGCAGTGTCCTATTGGCTCTGGAACCAAAATTTCAGCTGTAACCTGCTCCCCAGAGCTCAAGCCTCCAGAGCACCCCTCTTGCCCTGGAGCCATGCTGGTGTTGTACACTGACCCCAGAATCAGTAACTGTTCCATATCTGCCCCATGGGCTTGAGTTGCTGAGGTATGCCTCAGAGTCACAGCCTCATCTTTGTGGGTAATCTGCATCCACCCATGCCTCGGTGAGTGAACCTCTGCCACAGGAGTTTTGCAAGACCCTGAGCCTAGGACCCCAGCTCCACAGCCACTATTATAGTGCAAAAAGTACAAGCTGTCAACCTCGATGGCAACCATGTGGTGTTAACCATGTGGTGTTACAGGCTCACAGACTGCAAGGGCTGTAGGGGCATGGCTTTCTCCACCTAGGATCAAAGGATGTCACAAACAGCTATGGGAGTGGAGTCACTTCAAAGAGCCACCATCAGGGCAATGCTGAGTGGAAATATGGGGTCAGAGCCAACACAGAGAGTCACAGGGATATGCCTGGTGGAGCCATGGGAGTGAGGCTACCTTTGAGATCTCAGAACTATAGGACCACTAGCATGCAACTCCAACCTAACAGACCTGAAGCACGGACTGAGCCCAGCAAAGATATGCAAGCAGGGCTGTTTGAGGGCCCCAGTCAGCATTCCCAGGATTCAGGACATGGAGTCAAAGGAAATTATTCTCCAGATTTAAAACTTAAGGCTGTCTTCTCTGTTGGGTTTTGGACTCACTTGAAACCAGTTATGCCTTTTTCTTGCCTAGTTCTTTCTTTTGAACTGAGAGAGTCTATTCTGTACCTGTCCCACCATTATATTTTGAAGACAAATCATTTGATTTCACAGACTCACAGCTGGAAACATTTGCCTCCCGATAAATCATACCTTGAGTCTCATCCATATCTGCTTCTGATGTGACTCTGGACTTAGGACTTTAGAGTCGATGCTGGAATGGGTAAAGACTTTGAGGCTATTGAGACAGAATTATTGCATTTTGTATGTGAGAAGAACATGAGTTTTGGAGGGCTGTGGATGAAATGCTATGGTTTCAATGTCCCCTCTAAAACTCATGTGACAACTTAATTGCCATTGTAACAGTATTAAGAGGTGGAACCTTCCAGAGGTAATTCAAGAGGTAATTACATCGGGACACCCCTACCTGCATGAATGGATGAATGTTATTATCATTGGAGAGGGTTAGTTATCACAGGAGTGGACTCCTGATAAAAGAATAAATTTGGCCCCATCTCTCTCTCTTTGCTTTGTGCACTCACTTCCACCTTCCTCCATGGGATTACCCTCACCAGAGGTTTGCACCATGCATGCCCTTAGACTTCCCAGCCTCTAGAACTATAAGCAAAATAAAATTTTATAGTAAATTACCCAGTCTTCAATGGTCTTTTACAGCAGTAGAAAACAAAGATACCAAAAATTTAGTTTGGTGGGAGGACAGTACAAGTCTAGAGTTCTTGTTTCAATAAACATTGTTACTGTCACCATAAAATAGTCAATTTATATAACTATGAGAGGTTTTATGTAAGCCTAATGATGACTACAAGGCAAAGAACTACAGCAGATACACAAATGTTAAAGAATTCAAAACTTAGCACTTCATAAAATTACCAAATCACAAAGGTAGACAAGAGAGCAAGAAAGAAACAAAGGTCTACAAAAACAACCTCCCCCAAATAATAAAATGGCACGAGTAAATCCTTATCTATTAATACTAACCTTAAATATAAATGAATTAAATTCTTTGAACAAAAGTCATTGAGTGGCTGGAAAATTTTTAAAAAACATCTAACTAGATGCTGTAAGAGACTCACTTTAGCCTTAAGAAGAAACATAGGCTGAAAGTTAAGGGATGGACTATTCCATGCAAATAGTAGCCTAAAGAGAATAATTATCCATACTTAGGTCACATAAAATAAACTTCAAGTCAAAAACTGTCAAAAGAGGCAAAGAAGGTCATCATTTCATGATTGACTGAGCATAGAGGGTGGGTAATAGAGGTCATTAATAACAAACTACCAGACTTTTTTGAGACAGTGTCTCACTCTGTTACCCAGGCTGGAATACACTGGCACTATCATGGCTCACTGCAGCCTCGAACTCAGCCACCCGAGTAGCTGGGATTACAGGCATGTTCCATCACACCCAGCTAATTTTTGTATTTTTTGTAGAAGTGGGGTTTCTCCATGTTACCCAGGCTGGTCTCAAACTCCAGGGCTCAAGTGATCTTCCTGTCTCAGCCTCCTATAGTGCTTGGATTACAGGAGTGAGCCACTGTGCCCAAACTTAAACTTCCAGATTTTTAACACAGACAATGTAGTTAATTGCTGAGCCTTCCACCAAGAAAGGACACTTGCAGTCCCATAGCCCTCTTAGGATTCCTGTTACATTTAGCTCCTGCCACTCTTGATTAGGGGCTACTTGTAGGGTTCTGAAATAATTTCCACATACTTTTCCTGTGCCACCTTACTTTTTTGAAAGAGAAATTTTAAGGAAGGTTGAATATCTTCTATTTAGGTCTTCTAACGTTTGAAATAAATATTACCTCTTCTCCCTTCTGGGACAGTTGGTAAATTGTCAATTTGTGGGCTTTATTAGAATGACTTTAAATTAAGCCCAGAGGGGGACAATTCTCCGATGTTTAACAAAATTTGAGAGTACAAATTAGATTTAAGACCAAAAATAAGGCCTGCTATTTTATTTTACCCCTTTGCTCCATATCTAAATTTTGTGTTCTGCTCAGAGGATGCTAAAGTGTGCATATAGGTCTGAATGTACCTACTCCATAGCATGCAAATGTAACCCACCTCATAAACTCCATTCTCATTCGAACAGACTGCAAGGGGAAGAGGAGAGCCTCTTGGCCCACCTCTGCATAGTCTTGTATCTAACTTATTCCATGAGAGCCAAAAAAAGAGTACAATCCTGACTCTTCTGAGCAATCTTTGAGACAAACTGCAAAAGAGAGGAAGTGTCAACATCTGACAACACAGTACCATGAATAACATGCTCTCTCCAGTTATATAGACCCCTTTTATCTGCTTTTCCACTTGCCCCAAGACAGGAGCAGGTTGGAGCAGGGTCATGACAGGAATAAAGTCCCTGTCTAGCATGCCTTTGAGTGGCAGGAAGTGTTAAAGGAAGTTTATGTTTTATACTTCAAGCCAGAAATGAGTAAGTGATAGTAGGAATATCAGTAATAACAGTTAATATGTACTTAGCATTTATTAAGTGACATGCACTGGTTTAAATGTTTTATATGTGTTATTTCATCATTAAATTCCCCTGAGAGATATACTCTATTATTCACAGGGCAGAATTATAAAAACACAAGATTAAGTAACTTGAGTAAACAGTGGCAGGGCCAAAATTTAAATCCAGGTGCTGTAATTCCAGAACTCTTTTGCTTAAGGGGATCCACTACACTAGTCTGGCGAATAGAAGATCTCTTTTGTTTGCACAAAAACTTGTACAATTAATTTTCTTAGCAGCATTATCTATAATAGCTAAAAGGAGGAAACCACCCAATTTGGAATAAGTTAGGTACAAGACTATGTAGAGGTGGGCCAAGAGGCCCTCCTCTTCCTCTTGCAGTCTCTGTTCCAATGATAATGGAATTTGGGAGGTGGGTTACATATATATGCTATGGAGTAGGTATATTCAGACCTATATATACACTTTAGCGCTCCCTGGACGGAACACAAAATTTAGATTTGGAGCATATGGGCTAAAATAAAATAGGTCTTGTTTTGGGTCTTACATTTAATCCACATCCTTAGATTTTTGTTACACTTAGGGGAATTGTCCTTCTCTGGGCTTAATTTAAAGTCATTCTAATAAAGCCCAGAAATTGACAATTTACCTACTTGTTCCAGAACGGAGAAGAGGTAACTTTTATTTCAAACCTTAGAAGACTTAAATAGAAGACATCCAGTCTTCCTCAAAATTTCTCTTTCAAAAAAGTAAGGTGGCACAAGGAACAGTACGTGGAGATTATTTCAGAGCCCTGCAAGTAGTCCCTAATCAAGAGTGGCAAGAGCTAAAGGGAACAGGAACCCTAATGCTATGGGACTGCAAGTGTCCTTTCTTGGTGGAAGGCCCAGCAATTAACTACACTATCCATGTTAAAAATCTGGAAGTTTAAAGTCAGGCATTGTGACTCACTCCTGTAATCCCAGCACTATGGGAGGCCAAGGTGGGAGGATTGTTGGAGCCCAGGAGTTTGAGATCAGACTGGGGAACATGGTGAAACCCCATCTCTACACAAAATACAAAAATTAGCTGGGTGTGGTGGTGGGCGCCTGTAATCCCAGCTACTCAGGAGGCTGAGGTCGAGGCTGGAGTAAGCCACAATGGTGCCAGTGTACTCCAGCCTGGGCAACACAGTGAGACCCTGTCTCAAAAATATCTGGTAGTTTGTCATTAGTTCTTCTGCTGCCTACCCTCTATGTTCAATCAATCTCATCTTAATCCTACACAACCATTTTTCAACTCTGTGTATTTCTCTCATCTTCTCAAGGCAAACCATTATCCTATTTTCATCAGAAGTATTCGTCATAGCCTCTGACTGTTCCCTGTGTCCATTTGTGGCTTTGGATATTCAGTCCACCCCTGATGTTGTAGCCAGAATGATCAAATATAAAATCAATTGAGTCACCCTCCCCTTTAAAAGCCTTCTTTTACATTTCACCACCCTTAGCATAGAGTTAAAATTTTTAATGTTGATAACAAAACCTCTGCTACTTCAGCACAAATCTATTGTTGTAGTCTTACCTCAAATCTCTCTCCTTTTAATTTTTAAAGCCCCAAATATATTTGTCTTACTTAAGTTGTTCCAAAGAAGTGATTTCATTCTTATATTGAGACGTTTGCATATTTTGAACCCATTTGCAGGAATGTTCCATCCCTCCTGTGACCACCTTGTAAGAACAAAAACAAACGCACCACATCATCTAATCTTCTCACACACAAACAGCATTGCATAGTTTCTATCTTCTTTCAGACACTGTTCCCCCACTTCTCCACCATTGCCCACACGTGGATCACTCAACCTATGATGGTAACCAAGGGTCTAAGAAATCTGTGTTATGTTACTTCTACATTGCAAAAGTCAAAGTTATTTGGAAAGTGACTAAAGATGATTCTTCTTAGTCCATCGAAATGTGTACTTTATTCTTCTTTAATGTAAAAGAACCTCTGCCTCAATCTCTCAGGCACACACACCTTCAGACTGAGAATTTAGGACATGTTGGGTCTGTCTTATCAAACACACTGGTGGTTCTCTCTCTGTGTTTAGTGCCTCTCTGTCAAGACTGTAAGCTTCCTCCAGGGCAGAGCCATTATATCAAAGCAAAGCTTATAACTGACTCTTCTGCTTTCCCATAATTCTTTGATAACATAGGTCAGGTTCTGGTCCTTCAAGGCTGGTGCTTTGTCATTCTAAGGAACTCTGGCCATAAGTTCATATAACTGCCTCCTGTTTTTCCACCACAGAAATCCTTGTGTTAATTATCTACAGCACATAAAGTCCCCAAGGACAAAAATATTTTACCATCCAGGGCTTGACTTCTCTCTATTCAATTTTTTTAAAACTGCTGAGAATGTTGGATACATATGAGGGACATTTATTCTGGGTTGGAGAAGAATTGAAACCTTGGTTTTGTACCATCACCTATATGCATCAGGCTCTTGACAACTACAATGTCTTCCCCACCCCCCGGATAAAGAGGTGAGGGAGGCTGGGCGCAGTGGCTCACGCCTGTAATCCCAGCACTTTGGGAGGCCGAGGCGGGCGGATCACAAGGTCAGGAGATCGAGACCACGGTGAAACCCCGTCTCTACTAAAAATACAAAAAATTAGCCGGGTGCGGTTGTGGGCGCCTGTAGTCCCAGCTACTCGGGAGGCTGAGGCAGGAGAATGGCGTGAACCCGGGAGGCGGAGCTTGCAGTGAGCCGAGATCGCGCCACTGCACTCCAGCATGGGCGACAGAGCGAGACTCCGTCTCAACAACAACAACAACAACAACAACAACAACAACAAAAAGAGGTGAGGGAACCTAGACCACCCTTCCCTCTTTGATTGGCCCCAGTCTCTTTGTGGATCAGCAGCACCACCAGTCTCTTGTTTCCTCATTTTTATGTTACCATCCCCCCCGCCCCATCCCACCCCCTGCCACAATCACAAGGAGAGAGCATGAGGAGAGTGGTACACATGGTCATCCCCTTTTTCTTGGCAAAGTTATCAAATAGACTAGAAACCCAAAATGAGGCCTGAATCTGGATAGTTTTTAGGAGGATGATGGGGATGCAGAAATTGTGGCATGGGAAGTGAAAAGGCCTGGACTAGGAACCAAGAATTCTTTTTTGTTTGTTTGTTTGTTTGCTCCCAGCCCTTTTATTAACTTGTGTGATTCTGGGTACATTATTTCCCTTTTCTGGGTTTCACTTACTTCATCTGGGAAAAGATTACAATGGCCACGACTACTTACAAGCTTCTTTCTTATCCTAAGAATGCTAAAAGTCTACAAGGCGTTTTTCATTAGTAGATTTTATCATGAGCAGCCTCAGTTTACTGCCTGGGTGCGCCATGAATAGTGCCAAAGACCACTGGAGAACTAGGTCAGGTTACAGCCCATCTAAATGTACAAGGCTGGGGACCCTGCCTGTGCCCTAGTCCATGTACACCAAATTCTGCATGCGATACATCTGTTCTTAAATCCTGAATTATAAAAATAACCAGTCAGACACAGAGAATAAAGACCATGGAGGAAGGGCATTAACAGTAGATGAGGTAACTAGTCAAAAGTATAAAATGTTGCTTTCAGTGTTTTGGAATCCTGAGGACTTAGGGGACAAAAGTAACTAAACAACCTTATGCAGCCTCCAATGTCAGCCTTGAGGAGGCTTTTCTAACTCCCATCAACTGTAGCAAAGACGGTTCTCATCCCCTCACCAAATGCACATTTAAAGGTGCACGCAACCCACCCCAACCCTGACTACCAGCTTGTGTCATGGGAAGTGGCCTCATTTTTTTTTCTCATTCCACTCCCAGAAATCCTAAACCCGGGAAGTGAACCAAACCATCAGCCCGAAAGCCTAGGAAGGCAAGTCCCTGGGCCTACCTTTCTTTGGGCCTGCAGTGTCTGCGGTAGGTCTGATGTGTGCAGGGCTCTGGGCAAGTTCCTCAAAGTTCTTTGGTCCAGACCCAGTCAGCTTCCCCCACTCCACACCTCACTCAGTTTAAATCTGCATTCCTCTTCTAGTAGATGTTTGGAAACTTAAAGGCTGTGCTGAGAATTTCTGAGACCCACAACTAGTTCCTCTTTTATATCGGAAGCATAACTGATTTTGTGTTCTCAGTATGGGTGCGGATGTCTATTCTGAATTTTGCTGAAAAAGCAGCGGCTGCCTGATACAGTCTTTCCTATGAAAATAATGCTACTAATTACTGTGGGTATCAGTGGTAGAGGATTTACTGTATGCAAGACCCTCTTCAAAGGTCATTATATACACAAGCTAAGTAAATGGTATTTTGTAAATACCCCCTTTCACCGTGTCACACATTTCCATAGTGCTCGTGTCTTCCTGGAGAGCTACTATTACTATTTTATTAGGTTGGTGCAAAAGTAATTGCGGTTTTTGCCATTATTTTATGGCCAAAATCACAATTACTTTTGCACCGACCTTAATATACACAACTTAAATGTTTTATTTACATGAAATTCCACCTTTAGAGATTCATCATGAGTGGCCATAAAATGGCAACAAGTTGGTTGTACGGCAATAAAACAGCGCCTTTCTAAGTGAAGGAAGCAGCTGGTATCATAGAACAAGCTGGCCTTTGACTAAGATAAAACCAATGGCAATCATTTCTTGCATGACCTTGTTAATCTCCTGAACTTATGATTCATTTATAAAATAAAATAATGTTTACTTTACATGGAGGAGGAAAGCAAAGTGGCGTGCAGTTTCATTCATTCAGCATTTTCTTTAGAAAAACTATTATAAGCCAAGCAGTGTGCCCTGTGCTTCTGATAAAATGGTAAAAAATAATTTTCACTCAAAGAGTTTTATAGACTACTTGGAAAAACAGACCAGTAAATAAATCACTACAATCCATTACAATCAGTTATCTGCAAGGTAAAGTGACAATATAGATGAGCAAATAAATCGTTATAAGCCATTATAATCAGTGATCTGCAAGGTAAAGTTGGGTATCCTAAGAGAGCTCATAGAAGGATCAATGAACCCAACATTGGGTTGGCAGAGGAGACTTCCTAGATAAAGGGACATCTAATTGGAAACAAGACAAAAGACACACAAATGGAAGGAGAATGAAGGAAGGTAACATTATTATTTCCATTTTTCAGAAGAAACTGAAACTCTGTCAGAGTTTCAGAGATACTCCTATAGCTGGTATAGATGAGATTGAAATCTGGTTTTGCCTAATTCCAAAAACTATGTGGTCTATAATCTGAAATTATAATTCTCAAAATTAAAATAGATTATATTTCAGAAATATTGTCCTGGTTTCAAACAACAGGGAAAAATAATAATAAAATTAGAGAGTTAGGCTCAAGGTAGAGGCAGTTCTCTAGGGAAGGGATGATGGTTACCTGAACTACCTGTGATGCTAGTGAAGTTGGAGAGAATGAATGGATTTGAAAGCTGTTTAGGAACAAGAAATGATAGTACTTGTTGGTATAATGAATATGTAAATCAGGAGGAAAAAAAAAAAGGATGACACTCAGATTCTGGGTTAGGAAACTGAATGAGAGATAGAGCCATTCAGTAAGGCAATAGACATGAACCAGGACAGAACTGCAGGAACAAAGAGTAAAATTTTGAACGTATTTAATCAGAGTTGTGTAGGCATCTTCAAACAAAGTTGACAAGAATTGGATAACTGGCAGGAGCTAGGGAATGAGACCATGGCTGTAGAGGTAAACCCAACCATTCTTCATCCAGAGGGATGAGGTCACCCAGGCTTGTGTGTGGAGGCAGAAAATGTCAAACCCTATTTCTAGAGGATAGAAACAGTATATCAGAAATAAGAGTACCCAGAGAATTATGAAAAAGAGGGTAAGGAAGACAGCAGGCAAGCTCGGAAAGTGTGGCATTGCAGAAGACAAGGGTACAGAGTTTCACGACTTCCTAAGAGAGGTTGAAATTCTAGACTAAGGACAGGCATCAATCTCTCCTCCCACTCCATATGGTGTGAAATGAGACATTATCAGGTTATTATTAGTAGATAACAATTTCAAGAGAACAATAACATGAAATTCGACAGAGAAATATATATATATTTATTTATAATAAAATCACCCTACCTCAAAATAAGCATTTAACAAAACTAACTACTATGCAAATAAGAGCAAATCAGAAAGAGCTCAAGTTCAGTGTCAAAACTATAAGCAGCAGGGGAGGAGGTTGGAGCCCTGAGCAGTTATTAAGGTAATTGCTTTTTTAAATTATGATGGAAAACTGGGCCAACTGATCCTCTTTCCCTCACACAGGCATCACATAACAAGGTGTTTATTCCAAAAACAAAATATGAGAACTGTTTTATGAGCAAAATTATGGTTCTGCTCTAGATAAGTATACAGAATGTGAGTGCCAGCTCTGAGTAAAAAACAGGAAAAATGGCTAACAGGGTAAAACCCCACCTCTACTAAAAATACAAAAATTTAGCTGGGTGCGGTGGCGGGCACCTGTACTCCCAGCTACTCGGGAGGCTGAGGCAGGAGAATGGCATGAACCCAGGAGGTGGAGCTTGCAGCGAGCCGAGATCGCACCACTGCACTCCAGCCTGGGCAACAGAGCGAGACTCTGTGTCAAAAACAACAACAACAACAACAAAAACAAAAAAACCAGAAAAGAGACAAGAATCACATCTAACTTTCAATTAACAGGGTATAAAGAAAAAGAAAAAAGCAGAGAAGATTATGGAATTGATCACTAAATGAAAGTCTTGAGTTCACTCTATAGAGCTGGAATTCTGATGATGAAGACACAGAGGTCACCTTAGTCTGGAGAAGCCAGGGGCTTTCTCCCACCTCGATCATAGTCAATCTGTATTTATAACCTGGATCATAGTCAATCTGTATTCATAACCTGGATCATAGTCAATCGGTATTCATAACCTGGATCATAGTCAATCTGTACTTATAACCTGGATCATAGTCAATCTGTACTTATAACCTGGATCATAGTCAATCTGTATTTATAACCTGGATCATAGTCAATCTGTATTTATAACCTGGATCATAGTCAATCTGTATTTATAACCTGGATCATAGTCAATCTGTATTTATAACCTGGATCATAGTCAATCGGTATTTATAACCTGGATCATAGTCAATCGGTATTTATAACCTGGATCATAGTCAATCGGTATTTATAACCTGGATCATAGTCAATCTGTATTTATAACCTGGATCATAGTCAATCTGTATTTATAACCTGGATCATAGTCAATCTGTATTTATAACCTGGATCATAGTCAATCTGTATTTATAACCTGGATCATAGTCAATCTGTATTTATAACCTGGATCATAGTCAATCGGTATTTATAACCTGGATCATAGTCAATCGGTATTTATAACCTGGATCATAGTCAATCTGTATTTATAACCTGGATCATAGTCAATCTGTATTTATAACCTGGATCATAGTCAATCTGTATTTATAACCTGGATCATAGTCAATCTGTATTTATAACCTGGCTTCATCCCCAC